>NC_092713.1:50872842-51176922 GCF_047496885.1 Scyliorhinus torazame | reverse complement strand
TGGGGCTGTCACCATAGCCTGTAGGCTAGTCCCCCTACAGGACGCCCTCTCTAACCTCTTCCACGCCGCTCCCTCCTCCTCTCCCATCCACTTACTCACCATTGAAATATTAGCGGACCAATAATACTCACTTAGGCTCGGTAGTGCCAGCCCCCCCCCCTATCCCTGCTACGCTGTAAGAATCCCTTCCTCACTCTCGGGGTCTTCCCGGCCCACACAAAACCCATGATGCTCTTTTCAATCCTTTTAAAAAAAGCCTTCGTGATCACCACCGGGAGGCACTGAAACACAAAGAGGAATCTCGGGAGGACCACCATCTTAACCGCCTGCACCCTCCCTGCCATTGACAGGGATACCATATCCCATCTCTTGAAATCCTCCTCCATCTGTTCCACCAACCGCGTTAAATTTAACCTATGCAATGTGCCCCAATTCTTAGCTATCTGGATCCCCAGGTAACGAAAGTCCCTTGTTACCTTCCTCAACGGTAGGTCCTCTATTTCTCTACTCTGCTCCCCTGGATGCACCACAAACAACTCACTTTTCCCCATGTTCAATTTATACCCTGAAAACTCCCCAAGTATCCGCATTATTTCTGGCATCCCCTCCGCCGGGTCCGCCACGTATAGTAGCAAATCGTCCGCATACAAAGATACCCGGTGCTCTTCTCCTCCCCTAAGTACTCCCCTCCACTTCTTGGAACCCTCAACGCTATCGCCAGGGGCTCAATCGCCAGTGCAAACAATAATGGGGACAGAGGGGCATCCCTGCCTTGTCCCTCTATGGAGCCGAAAATATGCAGATCCCCGTCCATTCGTGACCACGCTCGCCACTGGGGCCCTATACAACAGCTGCACCCATCTAACATACCCCTCTCCAAAACCAAATCTCCTCAACACCTCCCACAAATAATCCCACTCCACTCTATCAAATGCTTTCTCGGCATCCATCGCCACTACTATCTCCATTTCTCCCTCTGGTGGGGCCATCATCATTACCCCTAACAGCCTCCGATATCGTTGCTTCAGACATAGTCGGGAGCAGTTGTCCCCTTTCCTTTGCCTCATTAAAGGTCCTCGTCAGTACCGGGGCGAGCAAGTCCACATATTTTCTATAGAATTCGACTGGAATCCATCCGGTCCCGGGGCCTTTCCCGCCTGCATGCTCCTAATTCCTTTCACCACTTCTTCTACCTCAATCTGTGCTCCCAGTCCACCCTTTCCTGCTCTTCCACCTTGGGAAATTCCAGCCGATCCAAGAAGCCCATCATTCTCTCCCTCCCATCCGGGGGTTGAGCTTCATATAATTTTTATATAAAATGTCTTGAACACTCCATTCACTCTCTCCGCTCCCCGCTCCATCTCTCCTTCCTCATCCCTCACTCCCCCTATTTCCCTCGCTGCTCCCCTTTTCCTCAATTGGTGTGCCAGCAACCTGCTCGCCTTCTCCCCATATTCGTACTGTACACCCTGTGCCTTCCTCCATTGTGCCTCTGCAGTGCCTGTAGTCAGCAAGTCAAATTCTACATGTAGCCTTTGCCTTTCCCTGTACAGTCCCTCCTCCGGTGCTTCCGCATATTGTCTGTCCACCCTCAAAAGTTCTTGCAGCAACCGCTCCCGTTCCTTACTCTCCTGCTTCCCTTTATGTGCCCTTATTGATATCAGCTCCCCTCTAACCACCGCCTTCAACGCCTCCCAGACCACTCCCACCTGGACCTCCCCATTATCATTGAGTTCCAAGTACTTTTCAATGCACCCCCTCACCCTTAGACACACCCCCTCATCTGCCATTAGTCCCATGTCCATTCTCCAGGGTGGGCGCCCTCCTGTTTCCTCCCCTATCTCCAAGTCCACCCAGTGTGGAGCGTGATCCGAAATGGCTATAGCCGTATACTCCGTTCCCCTCACCTTCGGGATCAATGCTCTACCCAGCACAAAAAAGTCTATTCGCGAGTAGACTTTATGGACATAGGAGAAAAACGAGAACTCCTTACTCCTAGGTCTGCTAAATCTCCACGGGTCTACACCTCCCATCTGCTCCATAAAATCTTTAAGCACCTTGGCTGCTGCCGGCCTCCTTCCAATCCTGGACTTCGACCTATCCAGCCCTGGTTCCAACACCGTATTAAAATCTCCCCCCATTATCAGCTTTCCCATCTCTAGGTCCGGAATGCGTCCTAGCATCCGCCTCATAAAATTGGCATCATCCCAGTTCGGGGCATATACGTTTACCAAAACCACCGTCTTCCCCTGTAGTTTGCCACTCACCATCACGTATCTGCCCCCGTTATCCGCCACTATAGTCTTTGCCTCGAACATTACCCGCTTCCCCACTAATATAGCCACCCCCCTGTTTCTCGCATCTAGCCCCGAATGGAACACCTGCCCCACCCATCCTTTGCGTAGCCTAACCTGGTCTATCAGTTTCAGGTGCGTTTCCTGTAACATAACCACATCTGCCTTAAGTTTCTTAAGGTGTGCGAGTACCCGTGCCCTCTTTATCGGCCCGTTCAGCCCTCTCACGTTCCACGTGATCAGCCGAGTTGGGGGGCTTCCTAACCCCCCCCCTTGTCGATTAGCCATCACCTTTTTCCAGCTCCTCACCCGGTTCCCACGCAGCTGTATCTCCCCCAGGCGGTGCCCCCCCGCCCATCCTCTCCCATACCAGCTCCCCCCTCTCCCCAGCAGCAGCAACCCAGTAATTCCCCCCTCCCACCCCACCCCCGCTAGCGTAATTACTCCCCCCATGTTGCTCCCAGAAGTCAGCAAACTCTGGCTGACCTCGGCTTCCCCCCGTGACCTCTGCTCGCACCGTGCGACGCCCCCTCCTTCCTGCTTCTCTATTCCCGCCATGATTATCATAGCGCGGGAACCAAGCCCGCGCTTCTCCCTTGGCCCCGCCCCCAATGGCCAACGCCCCATCTCCTCCACCTCCCCTCCTCCCCCCATCACCACCTGTGGGAGAGAGAAAAGTTACCACATCGCAGGATTAGTACATAAAACCCCTCTTTGCCCCCCACATTCGCCCCACCACTTTGTTCGAACGTTCTTTTTAATAACCCGCTCATTCCAGTTTTTCTTCCACAATAAAAGTCCACGCTTCATCCGCCGTCTCAAAGTAGTGGTGCCTCCCTCGATATGTGACCCACAGTCTTGCCGGTTGCAGCATTCCAAATTTTATCTTCTTTTTATGAAGCACCGCCTTGGCCCGATTAAAGCTCGCCCTCCTTCTCGCCACCTCCGCACTCCAGTCTTGATAAACGCGGATCACCGCGTTCTCCCATTTACTGCTCCGAGTTTTCTTCGCCCATCTAAGGACCATTTCTCTATCCTTAAAACGGAGGAATCTCACCACTATGGCTCTGGGAATTTCTCCTGCTCTCGGTCCTCGCGCCATCACTCGGTATGCTCCCTCCACCTCCAACGGACCCGCCGGGGCCTCCGCTCCCATTAACGAGTGCAGCATCGTGCTCACATATGCCCCGACGTCCGCTCCCTCCACACCTTCAGGAAGACCAAGAATCCTCAGGTTGTTCCTCCTTGCGTTGTTTTCCAGTGCCTCCAACCTTTCCACACATCATTTCTGATGTGCCTCCTGCGTCTCCGTCTTCACCACCAGGCCCTGTATATCGTCCTCATTCTCGGCTGCCTTTGCCTTCACGACCCGAAGCTCCCGCTCCTGAGTCTTTTGTTCCTCCTTTAGCCCTTCGATCGCCTGTAGTATCGGGGCCAACAGCTCTTTCTCCATTTCCTTTTTGATCTCTTCCACACAGCATTTCAAGAACTCTTGTTGTTCAGGGCCCCATGTTAAACTGCCACCTTCCGACGCCATCTTGGTTTTTGCTTGCCTTCCTTGCCGCTGTTCTAAAGGATCCACTGCAATCTGGCCACTCTCTCCTCCTTTTTCCATCCGTATCCAGGGGGGATTCCCTTCTGGTTTACCGCACAGTGTTTTTAGCCGTCAAAATTGCCGTTGGGGCTCCTATCAAGAGCCCAAAAGTCCGTTTCACAGGGAGCTGCCGAAACGTGCGACTCAGCTGGTCATCGCCGCACCCGGAAGTCTTTTGAAACATTTTGAGCCTCCATGTGAGATTAAATGACTAAATGGAGAAAGACTGCGAAAATTGCAGCACAGAGGGGTTTGGGGGTTCTCGTGCGTAAATCACAAAAAGCTGGCATGCAAGTTCAGCAGGTAATAGGGAAGGCAAATGGAATGTTGGCCTTTATTTTAAAGGAAATGGAGCATAAAAATAGGGAATTCTTGCTAAAACCATGCAAGGCACTAATTTAAAAAAAAAAAAATGTAGAGTATCCAATTAATTTTTGCCAATTAAGGGGCAGTTTAGTGTAGCCAATCCACCTAGCCGGCACATCTTTGGGTTTTGGGGGCGAAACCCACGTAAGCACAGGGAGAATGTGCAAACTCCACACGCACAGTGACCCAGAGCCGGGATAGAACCTGGGACCTTGGCACCGTGAGACAGCAATGCTGACCCACTGCGCCATCGTGCTGCCCTCCAATTAGATCACACTTGGAATATGTGAACCGTTTTGGTCCCCTTATCTAAAGAAAGACATACTAGCATTGGAGGTAATCCAGAGAAGGTTCACTAGGTTGATCCCAGGTACAAAGGGATTTTCTTATGAGGAGAGTTTGAGTAGGTTGGGCCTAGAAGAATGAGAGGTGACCTTATTGAGACTTGTAATATTCTCAGGGGGCTTGACAGGGTAGATGCTGAGAGGTTGTTTCCCTTTATGGAAGAGTCTAGGACCAGAGGGCATAATCTCAGTAAGGGGTCGTCCAGTTAAAACAAAGATGAAGAGGAATTTCTTCTCTCAGAAGGTAGTGAATTTGTAGAATTCTTTCCTGCAGAGGGCTGTAGTATGTTCAAGGCTGAGATAGAAAGATTTTTAATTAGGGAATCCAGGGTTATTGGGATAAGGCGGGAAAGTGGAGTTGAGGATTATCAGATCAATCAAGATCTAGGGCAGCATGGTGGCGCAGTGGTTAGCATTGCTGCCTCACGGCGCCGAGGTCCCAGGTTCGATCCCGGCTCTGGGTCACTGTCCATGTGGAGTTTGCACATTCTCCCCGTGTTTGCATGGGTTTCGCCCCCACAAGCCAAAGATGTGCAGGTTAGGTGGATTGGCCACGCTAAATTGCCCCTTAATTGGAAAAAATGAATTGGGTACTCTAAATTTTTTTTAAAAAAAAGATCAGTCAAGATCTCACTGAATGGTGGAGCAGGCTTGATGGGCCGAATGGTCTACGTCTGCCCCTATGCATTATGGTCTTAAATCAGATTTGTTTTTAAAAATCAGATTGGTTGGAGATTTCTAATATTTATAGATTGTGTTAGACCTTTTCTTTTGAATTATATTTTACAGAGCTTGCAAAAACATACAAGAATGAAGGGAATCATTACTTCAAGGAAAAAAATTATAAAAAAGCTGTCATCTCCTACACAGAGGGGCTGAAGAGAAAATGCGGTGACTCTGAGCTGAATGTCATACTCCATACAAACAGAGCTGCGGCACAATTTTATTTGGGTATGGCTGGTTGGCACTTGCCCGTCCTAACAGCGTGGAAATGGGAGTGAGCTGGATGACATGATTGGGGGGGGGGGGGGAAAGAGTCTTGATTCACTCAGGTGTAAATGCCTTAAGTGAACTGAGTTTGGGACTGTGCGAATCCCAAGTAATCATGCTTGGGGATTGAAATGTTGTGTTCAACCGAAATGTCACATTGTATGGTTGGGTGTGTTCTGGAGTGGGGCACAACATTTAAAAGTGTTACTGTAACATGAGGTCAACTCTCAACAATTAGTTACAGGCCATAATTGAAGACGATCAAAGGAAAAAAACGTGTGTCAGTTGGCTAAGATCAAGTGTAATAGCCTTTTGGCTCAGATCTGGTATGTCTCTTGTGGGGACAATTAATTGGATTCAATTTGAATTTGAATTGTTTTTTTGGAGCAGGCGAGGAGCTGGATTAGGGGTTTGCCCCTGACCACACTCTAAGCCCTGGCTTTGTAACTCAGAGAAAGTAATAAAGTAGTGCCTTCTTCCACATGCCAGTGCAGCCAGGTATTGCTCGTTTGCTGGTGAACTGACAATGTGAACAAAAAAGTATATTTGGCTCCCTGACTCTCTTGATATTCTGTGTTTAAGGTAATAATCGATCTGCACTAAATGACGTGATTGAAGCTCGAAAGTTGAAACCAAACCACCTGAAAGCAATAATTAGAGGTAATGCTGAAGAAACAGTTATGTTTTATTTTGCCTTCCTCCCTTACTCCCCTAGCTTTTAGGGAGTCTACAAGGAGAGTCTGGAAGCACACGTTTCTATTTCACTTTTCATTACAGGACACAGGTGGTATGAGGAACTCCAAATGCAGGGGACAACACGTGTGAACTCAAACCCCACGACGATATATTGGAACTCCCAACAATTTGTGCCATGTACAGGGACAGTTATTAATTTAAAATGTTGTGTTCCACTATATGATTTTTTTTTTTGTCCCAAACAAGACGATAGTCAAAAAGTGGATGTTGAGGCAGAACAGTGTTGCACAGAATCAATGTTTGTTACCAACTAGAGGTATGCTGGGTGATGATGTGCTGCCCCTTCCGACCTCTCACCCATTTTTGTTGCTGTTTTTTGTAAGGAAAATAAATTGAACATTTCTAAGAATCAATACTTTCCCCAGAGTTCTTGCTTTGGTGATCATTTAACAGAGTCCATGTTTGATACTGAAAATGAATACAATATTTTGGAACAGAGATGATGTGTTACCAAACTGACATCTTGCAATGACTTCTTGATTAATCAACAATGTTTTGGGAAATGGGTTCTTCCCTGTGGCTGCCGAAGTCTTAACTTTTGATTGTGGGTTTTGACAGGTATCCTTTGCCATATTGAACTGAAAAATTACAGCAAGGCAATAGCATGGTGTGATGAGGGCCTTCAGTTTGAACCTAAAGAGAAGCAGCTCATTGAATTGCGAGCCAGCGCTGATAAGCAGAAGGTATGGTGCATGACTGCACGTTAAGTACTTGACTGTGGGAGGTAGAGTCGAGGGTGACTATGTTGTGTGAGTGCTGAATTTGGGAAATTTAGTCAAGTGTGTACATTGCGGAAATGGTCAGAATGGTTCGTCATTGAAGAGCTTTGTTGATCTGGCATCTCATAGCTGCATAGGATTGCATAGTGATCTTAGAGATTGATATGTGATGCCATCTTGTGTTCTCCAGGAATAGGTTGAGCCTGTCCAAACTCTTTTTGTTTAAAACCTGCAAGCAGAGAATGGTGTCTGTAAGACAGTGATGGGCAACCTAGACTAGTGAGTGGGTCACATGTGCGGGCCCCCCTGCATCTCATAAGATTGAAATCGGGCTTGTTCACTAACTATGACCCTTGAATACGATTGAATACATTTAATGCACAGCGAATACTTCATAAGTTGCAGAAAATGCTTAATCATTCCTGTATTAAAGAGAACCGTCATCAATTTCAAGTGATAAAAACAAAAAAATATTTATGCTTGACACAGCGGGAGCGCAAGGCTCTCACAGTCAATGCTGTGAGCAATCAGCATGCACCTCACTTCACTTGCCCTTGTTCTATGTGTGTATCACTTCAGTCATACTGGTAGGAAAAAGCTACGCAGATGGAACCAGCAAAATGTGGCAACTCTGCACATGGGCAACAGTGAACAAAATGGCTTGTGACCTGCACTCAGAACTTTAATAGGCTGTGTGGATCCCGGGCAAATGCTTGCCCACCACTGCTTTAATGCCATCATTTTGAACAGACGTTGAACCTAGGCCACAGGTGAATGGTTCTGACTGATTAGCCCACCTAGTCTTACGCTGAATTGTTAATTTTTTTGTAGCGGGTCGAAGAACGTAATGTAAGGAAAACAAAGTTAAGGGAGAAGAAGGAACGGGTGCAAGCAGAGGCTTTAATGAAGGCTATCGAGGTAAGGAAATGTGAAACGTTGGAGAAAATGGCCAGGCCATTTGAATTGCAGTGTATATTCAAGTGAAAATCGGCCTCATGTAAAAGACGACTAAATGACTTTTACCTTAAAAAAACAGAACCTTTTCACATACAGGTTGGTTGAGTATCCCTTATTCAAAATGCTCGTGGCTGAGAGTGTCTCTGATTCCGGAGTTTTTTGAATTTTGGAATACCAAGCTGCAAAGACCCTCGGCACTGCTCGGAGGCTTTCGGGTGCAGTGAGACTGACGGGCGGTACAAGGCTCCACCCCCCCCCCCCCCGATAGGGAATCAGGTACCAGGTTCAACTGTTTCGGTGCAACAAACCAGTGCGATCTATTGGAAGGACGCGCACACACGCACGTGTGTTGGGCCACAGGAACGGGTCACAGTGCTAGGAGCAGCCGCAGCACGGTAGCATAGTGGTTAGCACAATTGCTTCACAGCTCCAGGGTCCCAGGTTCGATTCCCGGCTGGGTCACTGTCTGTGGGGAGTCTGCATGTTCTCCCAATGTGTGCGTGGGTTTTCTCCGGGTGCTCTGGTTTCCTCCCACAGTCCAAAGATGTGTGGGTTAGGTGGGTTAGCCATGCTAAATTGCCCTTGGTGTCCAAAAAGGTTAAGTGGGGGTTGCTCGGTTGTGGGGATAGGGTAGATCTGTGGGCTTGAGTGGGTTGCTCTTTGTAAGGGCCAGTGCAGACTCGATGGGCCGTATGGCCTCCTTCTGCACTGTAAATTCTATGATTAAAAGACAACCCTAGCTTTGAAGAGATCAGACTGAATTCTGATTGTTAATTCCCCAAGGTTAATTAATTTGAAGGTACAGACAGGAACTTTTAGGTTTTCCCTCTGCCAATTCCAGCGGCCATCCCCCAGCCAATCGACAAGACTAACGTGTAGCACATAATCTATCTCAATGCCTTGAGAAACAATAATAGGTATGTAGCACAATTTAAAATGAAAGTTGTAGCCTTTGCCGAGAAGACTAATAATTGTGCGGCAGCAAGAGAGGTTTACTGTTTGAGAAAATAATTAGGGAGACTGGAGAAAGACCTCCAATGAAGTAGAAAAACGCTGAAGAATAAATGTGCCATCAGAGGAAATCCGAGTAAGTGGCCTCACATGGAGAAAAAGCAACCGAATGGGTGAACGAGCATCGGCTAAATGGTCATGTTATCACCGGGCAGACATTTAACTCTGTGCCCTTCGAGAACAAAGAAAGATCCAAAGTAATCCAAAATTCAGGGCCAAAGCCGGATGGTGCACTGGATTCATGAAACGGCACGACTTAGCACTCTGCAAGAAAACATACATTTCACAGCATCTGCCACCTCAGCGTGACAATAGAGGGATCAAATTTCACCATTTTGTCATTGAGAGAAGAATGCGTATAGATTGGCCTGCATTGGGAAAAATGGATGAAACATCAATGGGACTTTGGGCCATCAATGGGCCAGCAAACAAGATCACCCGCCCTTGTAAGGTCAACTGGCCATGGGAAACTGCAAATCGCAGCGGTTCATTTGTATGACGGATGGCACAAAGTTAAAACTGACGGTGATACTCGAGCGCAAAGCTCTCCCAAAGAGAAATCCAGAAAGGGGTGGTAATTCATGTTCACACGAAAGGCTGAATGGATGAAAATGGTTCCAGAAAATTGAACAAAGAAATGTGGAATTATCACCAGGAGGACTAGGCAGAGAAAAAAGGTTTGCTTGTCTGGGGCATGTTCAATTCCCACGTTATCGATGATATCGACTGATTTCATTAACACTACACCCTGTATGCTTCATCCGATGCCAGTGCTTTTGTAGTTACATTGTATATGTTGTGTTGCCCTATTATGTATTTTCTTTTATTCCCTTTTCTTCTCATGTACTTAATGATCTGTTGAGCTGCTCGCAGAAAAATACTTTTCACTGTACCTCGGTACACGTGACAATAAACAAATCCAATCCAATCCAATCCAATGTAGTCTGTGATGTAAGATCAACTAATACCAACGTGACAGTTATTCCTGACAGTCTTGAGTGTTACTCAGCCCATGGGTGTGTGTAGAAATGAGCTTCTCGAGCACAGTATCCAAAAGATGTAGAGGGGTGGATCAATGTGAGAATCCTCACTAGCAACATTGTGCCCATAGGTCATGGACAAATACGCTCAATGATACAGAGAACGATTACTTGTGGAATGATGATGCTGAAGTTACTGATAATGATGTTAAAGATGAGGAAGATCCATATGAGGATGCAATGCAACCAGGCTATTTGGACTAATTGTTCAGTGATTCAGAGTGATTTCAAATGATTTCATCGTGAGGTGTTGTAGTTAATTTATTATAATATATATTTATGTTGTGTTGGATGAATAGTGTAGTTGGTCATATTATAAAATAACTAAATGCTAGAGAATCAATATGAATTTTCCGTGCTGTTGGTTTTTGCTTTATTCCATTGCGACAGTCTTATTTGGACACAAATCAAGCATGCATGCCAATCCCTCAAAAACATTACTCATGTAAATGTTGACCTCTTGACCATTGATATAAAAACTTGGTCTCAAAAATTAAGTTTTTACACAAGTATATATGGTAGACGTGAGTTTCTCATGACCAGACTTAGTAACAAGTATACCGCTTTGGATACTGTTGTGGGGGGGGGGGACTTAACAGGGGTAAGCCATGGGGTACAGGTCTCTGGCACAGAGTCTGTCCCCGTTGCTCAGAAGGGAAGGGGGGGAGAGGAGTAGAGTATTAGTCATTGGAGACTCCATAGTTAGGGGGATAGATAGGAGATTCTGTGGGAACGAGAGAGACTTGCGGTTGGTGTGTTGCCTCCCAGGTGCCAGGGTGCGTGATGTCTCGGATCATGTTTTTGGGATCCTTAAGGGGGAGGGGGAGCAGCCCCAAGTCATGGTCCACGTAGGTACCAACGACATAGGTAGGAAAAGGGATAGGGATGTAAGGCAGGAATTCAAGGAGCTAGGGTGGAAACTTAGATCTAGGACAAACCGAGTTATTATCTCTGGGTTGTTAACCGTGCCACGTGATAGCGAGACGAGGAATAGGGAGAGAGAGGAGTTGAACATTTGGCTACAGGGATGGTGCAGGAGGGAGGGTTTCAGATTTCTGGATAATTGGGGCTCATTCTGGGGTCGGTGGGACCTCTACAAACGGGATGGTCTACACCTGGACCAGAGGGGTACCAATATCCTGGGGGGGGAAATTTTGCTAATGCTCTTCGGGAGGGTTTAAACTAGTTGAGCAGGGGCTTGGGAACCTGAATTGTAGCTCCCGTATACAGGAGGTTGAGAGTAGTGAGGTCATGAGCAAGGTTTCAAAGTTGCAGGAGTGTACCGGCAGGCAGGAAGGTGGTTTAAAGTGTGTCTTCTTCAATGCCAGGAGCATCCGGAATAAGGTGGGTGAACATGCGGCATGGGTTGGTACCTGGGACTTCGATGTTGTGGCCATTTCGGAGACATGGATAGAGCAGGGACAGGAATGGTTGTTGCAGGTGCCTGGGTTTATATTTCAGTAAGCTCAGGGAAGGTGGTAAAAGAGGGGGAGGGGTGGCATTGTTAGTCAAGGACAGTATTACAGTGGCAGAAAGGACGTTTGATGAGGACTCGTCTACTGAGGCAGTATGGGCTGAGGTTAGAAACAGGAAAGGAGAGGTCACCATGTTAGGGGTTTTCTATAGGTCTCCGAAAAGTTCCAGAGATGTAGAGGAAAGGATTGCAAAGATGATTCTGGATAGGAGCGAAAGCAACAGGGTAGTTGCTATGGGGGACTTTAACTTTCCAAATATTGACTGGAAACGCTATAGTTCGAGTACTTTAGATGGGTCTGTTTTTGTCCAATGTGTGCAGGAGGGTTTCCTGACACAGTATGTAGATAGGCCAACGAGAGGCGAGGCCATATTGGATTTGGTACTGGGTAATGAACCAGGACAGGTGTTAGATTTGGAGGTAGGTGAGCACTTTGGTGATAGTGACCACAATTCGATTACGTTTACTTTAGTGATGGAAAGGGATAGGTATATACCGCAGGGCAAGAGTTATATCTGGGGGAAAGGCAATTATGATGCGATGAGGCAAGACTTAGGATGCATCGGATGGAGAGGAAAACTGCAGGGGATGGCGCAATGGAAATGTGGAGCTTGTTCAAGGAACAGCTACTGCGTGTCCTTGATAAGTATGTACCTGTCAGGCAGGGAGGACGTGGTCGAGCAAGGGAACCATGGTTTACTAAAGCAGTCGAAACACTTGTCAAGAGGAAGAAGGAGGCTTATGTAAAGATGAGACATGAAGGTTCAGTTAGGGTGCTCGAGAGTTACAAGTTAGCTAGCAAGGACCTAAAGAGAGAGCTAAGAAGAACCAGGAGGGGACATGAGAAGTCTTTGGTACGTAGGATCAAGGATAACCCTAAAGCTTTCTATAAATATGTCAGGAATAAACGAATGACTTGGGTAAGAGTAGGGCCAGTAGTGGGAAGTTGTGCTTGGAGTCCGAGGAGATAGGAGAGGTGCTAAATGAATATTTTTTGTCAGTATTCACACAGGAAAAAGACAATGTTGTCGAGGAGAATACTGAGATTCAGGCTATTAGACTAGAAGGGCTTGAGGTTCATGAGGAGGTGTTAGCAATTCTGGAAAGTGTGAAAATAGATAAGTCCCCTGGGCCGGATGGGATTTATCCTAGGATTCTCTGGGAAGCTAGGGAGGAGATTGCTGAGCCTTTGGCTTTGATCTTTAAGTCATCTTTGTGTACAGGCATAGTGCCAGAAGACTGGAGGATAGCAAATGTTGTCCCCTTGTTCAAGAAGGGGAGTAGAGATAACCCCGGTAACTATAGACCAATCTTGGAAAGGTTTATAAGAGATAGGATGTATAATAATCTGGAAAGGAATAATTTGATTAGAGATAGTCAACACGGTTTTGTGAAGGGTAGGTCGTGCCTCACGAACCTTATTGAGTTCTTTGAGAAGATGACCAAACAGGTGGGTGAGGGTAAAGCAGTTGATATGGTGTATATGGATTTCAGTAAAGCGTTTGATAAGGTTCCCCATGGTAGGCTACTGCAGAAAATATGGAGGCATGGGATTCACGGTGATTTAGCAGTTTGGATCAGAAATTGGCTAGCTGAAAGAAGACAAAGGGTGGTGGTTGATGGGAAATGTTCAGACTGGAGTCCAGTTACTAGTGGTGTACCACAAGGATCTGTTTTGGGGCCACTGCTGTTTGTCATTTTTATAAATGACCTGGAGGAGGGCGTAGAAGGATGGGTGAGTAAATTTGCAGATGACACTAAAGTCGGTGGAGTTGTGGACAGTGCGGAAGGATGTTACAAGTTACAGAGGGACATAGATAAGCTGCAGCGCTGGGCTGAGAGGTGGCAAATGGAATTTAATGCAGAAAAGTGCGAGGTGATTCATTTTGGAAGGAATAACAGGAAGTCAGAGTACTGGGCTAATGGTAAGATGCTTGGTAGTGTGGATGAGCAGAGAGATCTCGGTGTCCATGTACATAGGTCCCTGAAAGTTGCCACCCAGGTTGAGAGGGTTGTTAAGAAGGCGTGTATGGTGTGTTAGCTTTTATTGGTAGAGGGATTACGTTTCGGAGCCATGAGGTCATGTTGCAGCTGTACAAAACTCTGGTGCGGCCGCATTTGGAGTATTGCGTGCAATTCTGGTCGCCGCATTTTGGAAGGATGTGGAAGCATTCGAAAGGGTGCAGAGGAGATTTACCAGAATGTTGCCTAGTATGGAGGGAAGATCTTATGAGGAAATGCTGAGGGACTTGAGGCTGTTTTCGTTAGAGAGAAGAAGGTTAAGAGATGACTTAATTGAGGCATACAAGATGATCAGAGGATTGGATAGGGTGGACAGTGAGAGCCTTTTTCCTCTGATGGTGATGTCTAGCACGAGGGGACATAGCTTTAAATTGAGGGGAGATAGATATGGGACAGATGTCAGAGGTAGGTTCTTTACTCGGAGAGTAGTAAGGGCGTGGAATGCCCTGCCTGCAACAGTAGTGGACTCGCCAACACTAAGGGCATTCAAATGGTCATTGGATAGACATATGGACATAAGGGAATAGTGTAGATGGGCTTTAGAGTGGTTTCACAGGTTGGCGCAACATCGAGGGCCGAAGTGCCTGTACTGCGCTGTAATGTTCTATGTTCTAGACCTGACAAGGATATGCTTTTAGAAATGTGATATCTTGGGTTGACACTCGTGCGAGAATCAGTGAGAGCTGCAGCAGGGAGTAAAGGCACAGAGACAGAATGGGACTTCAGTGTTGAGCAGGCTTGAGAAGTTGAATGGCCTACTCCTGCTCCTACATCCCTAGTGTATAGTGACTGTCTTGCAGAAAAAACACTTTTTCAAATTCCGGTAGGGGGAAAGCAATGATGGAACAATGTTGAAATCATTTGTCAGAATCTCTAAAAACATTTATTCTGCACTTCTCCTCATGTGATTTTCAGACGGTGCCCAATCCTGAGGATCAGTGAATGTCTTACCTTTAGGGATAAGAGATTGGATTGTTCTGCTAAGTGATGCAAGCCTGCATTTTCCATACTCTCAGGCTTTGCCTTAGTTTCATTTATTGTCTCTTGTAGGAGAGGAAGATCAAGTTATTTCAGCCTCAGGAGTTGCCCAGTCAAAATTCTGATGATGATGAAGGTGATGATAAGGAGGAGGACCGAGTATTAAAAACACTGTTGTTCGATGGCATAAACTCTGAGAATGGAATTGTAGTCCACTTGGATGAAAATGGCAACCTAAATTGGCCTGTACTGTTTCTGTACCCTGAGTATGAACAAATGGATTTCATCTCAGCCTTTCACGAAGACACCCGGTAAATATTAAAATAAAGATATCTTTCAGTTTAAGGCAAGTCATTTCAATGTCCTTCTGAGGTAGGATATACTGTGTCTCAAAATAGCCTCTGCAGTGATCTCAGCAAGGCGAGTACAGTTTGTTTCAGCTAATAGTCAAATGTTCTTTTGATATGAACTGATATTTTAATTGTTATGTTGAAGTACTACGCGCTCAATAGAAACTTTGAATAAATGAGCAACAACCACATCCAAATTACTTTCCACCTTCGTTAACTGAATACTTTGTGTAAACACTAGTGTCTCAGTCCCTGCTTTTTGGAGATACTGAATATATTGGCAGTTTGCAATCTTTCTTTGTTCAAATCTTTATGTGATGAAATTGGTATGAGACAGTTGGGTAGCAGACACTTTTCCAAAGGAAGTGAACCCAGGTCACAAGGTGAAAAGACAAATGTTCTGACTGATGCTACCGAGTCTCCTTAAACTGAATTAGGACTTTTGTTAGTGCATCAGGGAAGGGAAAGAATTTGGCCTAGAGAATTAACATTGGCTGTTTTTTCTTTTCAGGTTTATTGATCATTTATCTGTGATGTTTGAGAACTTTCCCCCTTGGGATACAGAAAAAAAATATAAGCTAAATAATTTGGAGGTACAGTATGACTTCAATTTAAGAATGTTGTCTTAATACACAAATAACATACCAGAAATATTGGGGAACACAGGTTTTAATGCGAGGGGGGAACTGAAGGAAATCAGTATCAGTAGAGAAATGGTGTTGAGGAAATTGATGGGATTGAAGGTTGATAAATCCCCAGGGCCTGATAATCTACATCCCAGGGTACTTAAGGGAGCGGCCCTAGAAATAGTGGAAGCATTGATGGTCTTCTTCCAAGATTCTGCAGACTCTGGAACAGTTCCGACAGATTGGAGGTTCGCTAATGTAACCCCACTATTTAAAAAGGGAGGGGGAAAATAAGGGAATTATAGACCAGTCAGCCTGATGTCAGTAGTGGGGAACATTCTGGAGTCCATTAAAAAAGCTTTAATAGCGGAGCACTTGGAAAACAGTGGCAGCATGGATTTCAGAAAGGGAATCATGCTTGACAAATCTACTGCAATTCTTCAAGGATATAACAAATAGAGTTGATGAGGGGGAGCCAGTGGATGTGGTATATTTGAACTTTCAGAAGGTTTTCGACAAAGTCCCACATAAGAGATTGGCGTATAAAATTAAAGCACATGGGATTATGGTAGTGTATTGAAATGGTTAGAAACCTGGTTGGAAGACAGGAAACCGAGTAGAAATAAACGGGTCTTCTTCCAAATGGCAGGCAGTGACTAGCAGGAATTGGTGCTAGGATCCCAGCTATTCACAATGTATATTAATGATTTAGATGAGGGAACTAAATGTAGTATCTCCAAATTTGCAGATAACACCAAGCTGGGTGGGAGGGTGAGCTCTGAGGAGGATACAAAGATGTTTCAAGGGGGGGACGGGGGGGGGGGGGACGGTGGTTAGCACTGCTGCCTCACGCGCGAGAATCCTGGTTTGATCCTGGCCCCAGGTCACTGTCCGTGTGGGGTTTGCACATTCTCCTCGTGCCTGCGCGAGTCTCACCCCCACAACCCAAAAAAAGATGTGCAAAGTAGGTGGATTGGCCATGCTAAATTGCCCCTTAATTGGGAAAAAATAATTGGGTACTCAAAATTTGTTTTTTAAAAAGACGCTTCAGTGTGATTTGGACAAACTGAGTGAGTTGGCAAATGAACAGCAGATGCAGTATAATGTGGATGAATGTGAGGTTATCCACTTTGGTAACATAAACAAGAGGGAAGATTATTATCTGAATGGCTCTAAATAAACAGAGGGGAATGTGTGATGATACCTGGGTGTCCTTGTACATCAATCGCTGAAGGTAAGCATGCAGGTGCAGCAGGTGGTAAAGAAGGGAAATGGTATGTTGGCCTTCATTGTGAGAGGATTCAAGTACAGTAGCAGGGGTGTCTTGCTGCAATAAAAAGCCTTTGTGTGGCCACACATGGAATATTCTCTTTATCTGAGGGAGGATGTTCTTGCTATCGCCATAGTCCAGATGATCACAGGCTGATTTTCTCTGACGGGAGGGCTGACTGGTGGTGATTTAGTCTGAGGATCACCACACCTCAGGCGAGGGACAAAGTTGAGAAGGCCTTCATGAATAACCTCTGCCGGGTTCGGGAATTGAACCCACGCCGTTGACCTGCATCACAATCCAGCTATCCAGCCAAATGGCTACCAGATCTTGCTGTAGAGGGAGTGCAAAGAAGGTTTACCAGACAGTTTCCCGGGATGGCAGAACTGACGTATGAGGAGCGATTGAGTCGGATAGGATTATATTTGTTGCAGTTCAGAAGAATGAGGGGGGACTCTCATAAAACTTATGAAATTCTAACAGGATTAGACAGTGTAGCTGTAGGAAAGATGTTTCCGACAGTGCGGGTGTCCAGAATCATTTATGCCAACTCTCTATTTCTTGTTAGCGAGCTAATCTTCAGTCCATGACAAATGTTACCCTTTGCACTATGAGCTTTTATTTTCCGCAATAACCTTTGATGTGGCACCTTATCAAATGCCTTCTGGAAATCTAAGTACAATACATCGACCGGTTTCCCTTTATCCACAGCACATGTTACTCCTTCAAAGAACTCCCAATAAATTGGTTAAATGTGATTTCTCTTTCACAAAACCATTATGACTTCCTGATTGCCTTGAATTTTTCCAAGTGCTCTGCTCAGCAGCTTTAATAATGGCTTCTAACATTTTCCCTATGGCAGATATTAGGCTAACTGGCCTGTAGTTTCCTGCTTTCTGTCTTCCTCACTTTTTGAATAAAGGAATTACATTTGCAATCTTCCAATCTAAGGTCATTGTCCCCAAATCCAGGGAATTTTGGAAAATTAAAACCAATGCATCAACTATCTCATTAGACAATTCTTTCAAGACCTTGGGATGAAGACCATCGGGATCAGGAAATTTGTCAGCCTGCACAACCAACAATTTGGTCAATACCACTTCCCTGGTGATTGTGATTTTCCCAAGTTCCTCCCTCCCTTTCATTTCCTGCTACCAGAGCAGGTCAAAGGTTGGGAATCCTACCTCCTGACCCCCCGCCCCTCCCTTCCCCCAAAGCCGGTCCACCACCTACAAGGCACATGTCAGGAGTGTAATGGAATGCTCGCCACTTGCCTGGATGAGGCCAGCTCCAACAACATTCTAGAATCTCTGCACCATACAGGACAAGGGAGCCCGCTTGATTGCTACCCCTTCCACAAGTGGCCAAAATCTTGGAATTCCCTCCCTAGCAGCAATGTGGGTATACCTGCACCTTGGGGACTGAAGCGGTTCGAGAAGGCAACTCACCACCACCTTCTGAAGGGCAATTAGGGATGGGCAATAAATGTTGGCATAACAGTGTCGCCCACATCCCGTAAATTAATTTTTAAAAATTTGCAGCTATTTCTGGGATGTTATACTTGTGTCCTTTCATGAAGACAGATCCAAAGCACATGTTTATTTCATCCACCATAGCCCTACTTTCCATTACCAATTCCCCAGACGTACTTTCTACAGGACCAACCTATTGAGTTGAAGGTTTGTGAGGGAGAGACCAGTGTTCATGTGTGGGTGGTCTGTTAACCATAATAAAATGGGGAAAGGAATATTTATGTTTCTGTTGTGGAATCTGTAAACATCTAATACTTCACTGTTCTCTGCTGTAATAATTCATGAAATGGCAAAGTAACTGCAAAGTTTCTGGAGAATATTAAAACAATTGAAAAGCTGCTTTTTTGTTGACCAATGTCCACAGCTATACTTCGAAGATGAGCAAAGGGAGGATCTGTACCAAGTGGACCCCATGTGCACTCTGCGGCAGGTGCTGAGTCATGACAGGTGAATAGAGTGAACATCCTTCTCGCCATGTGTCTGCCGCTTTCAGTTCCTGCTGATTCTGTGACTTAGCTGAGTGTAGAATGGCCGTTATATTAAAGCCATTTAATTTTTTTTTAAATTCCATTACGAGTTGCAAAGCCAATGCGTAGAGTGGACAGGGCAAGCCCTTGTCACCATCTCCTTGCTTGCTCCAAAAACAATTCAAATTCAAATTGAATCCAATTCATACTCTACAAAGGAAACATATAAGCGCCAAGCTGACAAGAACAGGCTTTACACCTGATCTCGGGCTTGATCTTAGCCAAAAGACTGAGAAGTGATTATGTTGAATATTCTAAAAATGATTTGATAACTTTTGTTGGTGTTACAGTTCACTCAAGAGAGTTTGAGTTGATGTTGCAACATACACTTTAACCTACATGTTTTATTCAAAGCTATGGATAATAATGGTAGGGGCACCAAATTTTCTTTTCATCACATGACTGACCAGGAATCGCTCCCACTCTTACCACCTGCCAGTGGCATGTCTTGGAAGGATTTGCAGTTTGATACTCGACCTGTTTGTTCATATTATGAATATGCATTCCTTGGCCATTAAGAGCTGGGGTTGGACTTGAACCTGGAGTTTCTGGCTCAGAACATGACCCATTACGCCAAAGTTAGCTTTTGATAACTTGTATAGAATATTAAATATTACAAAATCATAGAAGGTGTTTGGGTAGTGTAGCCAGTTAGCCTATTCATCTTTTAAATTTGTTGATTTAAAAACTAAGGCTCTTGAGTGAAATGAAACTGGACAGTCTCAACTGTACTTCTTTAATTTCTTCCTTCCCCAACTGCTTATGGGGTGTTGCCTGGCCTATGGATCAACTCGGTTGAGATTGAAAACGTAGCAGAGTGACGGTTAGACTTGCATGTCAACGTATAGTGACAGCAAATAATTTTGCTTCAGCCTGCTGCAACATTGAGCTGGCTATCTGCTGTATTTTATGTTTCTAACTGAGTACAGATTTTGTATATTTGGACTGATGTTCCTTCTATTATATTAAAGTGGCTGTTGTTTGATAGTAATTAATACTTCATTGAATTTTTTTGTGTGTCTAGATCTGTTGTGAAGGCTGGCAATCCAAGAATCCTCATTCTGGTTAGAGGTTCATCGTTCTTTAAAGACTTTTTATCGGGAAAGAAACTTCAAGCAAATTGAAATAAAGACTAAAGTGCTGAACCTACTCTGGTCTGGCAGCATCAGTGGGGAGAGTGACAGAATTAATGTTTTAGTCACATGTGACTCTTCATATCACTTTTTGATCTGCAAATTGAGTTGTCTAACTTCATATTGGTATATGAACAACAGCAATAAATAGGAACATATGGAATACCAAGTAAAAAACACACAAAAAAACATATTTATCATTGCCATTTGAGCACTCCACACACAAATGGGGAAAAAAAGGAGCCTGATCACATCTCAGAAATATCTTGGAAGTATTTCACATCAGAATTTTATTTGAAATGCAGCAGCCATTTTATCCATGGTGAAATTCCACAAATAATAATAAATGACCAGTTAATCTGATTTTAATAATGTTGATTGAGGAAGTAATGCTGACGAGGACAGCTGGCAAAAACTGCCTGTACTTTTTCAAATAGTGCCTTGGAATCTTTAGGTAGTATTGGACTACTGTATAATAGCGTATAATCTCACCAGTCTTACCCCACATCTAAATAACTAAATTGGCTGTTTAAATGGCTGTAATTGGTTAATTACTGTAAAGAAATATTAACTCAAATTGTAGATTTCTCTTTGTGCTGGCTTCACTTTGACTATCGCTTAAAGAGGGAGACAGTTACCTCCCTGATGTTGAAGTGACGAGCAGTTGTTTAATTAAAAACAAAATCCTGCAGAGGCTGGAATTCCGCAATGGAATAGAAAATTCTGGAAACTCAGCAGGTAGGTCAGGCAGCTTATGTAGGAAGAGAATCAGTTTACATTTCAGGGTGATGACCTGAAGGCCTGGTTCCATAAACTATAAATTTCTGACCGATGTTCAAGATTGTATTTAAAATAAACTGGTTAATTAGAAAATGCAGTGGCGGCAGCTGAATTGCAATAGACTGTATCCCCTGTTGCCAACAGGAAATGCATCAGGAATTGATGTGCATGTTCACTCAGCCCCCATTGCGGCTACTAGCACATGCACAACTCCTGACACTTCAGCAGCTGGAGTTTGGATCATTAAAATATTCAGAGTGATCCTACAACAGGCTTAAACTACACATCTAGTTTGCGCATCACCGGTTTTAAATCCTTGCTGTGTGTCCCATTAATTGACCTAGGTAGACATTTGGCCAGATCAAGCATGTTTAGGTTTGTGTAACTCAGTGCAGGTAGCTCAATTGGTATCTTATGGGACTCTTAATCCCAGGATCGTCATTGAGTCCTAAATTGGGTAATGAATTTTTGTTTAAAAATTTCTAGTCCAAGAATTTTTTACATTGATTTTTGCCAGAAATGACCTTCAACTAAATATACCATCAGTTCCCCATGTTGGAAGGAGTGAATCTCGTTTACTGAAATTTTCTGATTATATATCTTCAGTATTAGCTGAATCGTCAGAAGCATATTTTAGAGAGGGAACCGTTGCTAAGTAAATGATGGACTAGATACAACAACTTGCAATCGGTTAAAGACTGCACAGGCCTGAAACTGGGGACTTGAACTTTGTTAGTATGTATCAAGCCAACTTGCTTTCATGCTGCCAGCTGACATACTTAAACACACTGAGACTGAACTGAGCATGTGCAGGAAGTACTAACTCCCTAGAGTTTAAGCATTAATGAATTGTGATAAAGCTGTTTGGTGTCAAAGAACAATACAGCACAGGAACAGGCCTCCAAGCCTGTACCGGTCATACCAACCTTTGCCAAACCCCTAAAGAACATAATTGATTTGGAGACTCTCTTGTATTGAGCTCAATTTACAGCATTCATGGTAACACTCACTTGCAATGTTATTTTGACACTCCCAACATACCTGCATTTAAACAGCATCTTTAGTGCAGTAAAATATTCTAAAGGTATTTCAGAGGAATGTCACCAGGCAAAATGTGACTCAGCCATGAGCTATATGTGACAAAAGCATGATCAAAAAGGTATAGTGAAGAGCTTGAGCTCTCGGTAGCTGAAGTCACACATGTCAATGGTTGGGTGAAGGAAATCAGTGATGCACAAAGTACCAGCTCTGAAAGAATACAGCATCCTCAGAGTTGTAGATAATAGTTGCAAGGAATTTTCGCCTATTTACCTGAAGAGCTGTGTATCTATTGGTATAGGATAACAAGTATTATTTCTGCACAGTGGACCTACACATGATTTATTCTTTACAGAGCCTGAATTTAGATTATTTTGTTTTCTTGTTATGTTCTTTCTGTTGACTTTTTTGGGGGAACTATTACAGCGAACTTAAAAAAAAAAAAAGCGCTGGAGTCACTTCATCTGCTATTCCTCTGTGCGCACACACAACCAATCACATTTGTAAGTATGTAAAGTCTAAGTTCACTCTGGGGTTTGAAAGTATGCCATGTTTCATTAGGATTCATCTCAGGACTTCCGGTTGCGGCGATACGGAGCTAAGCCGCACGTTTCGGTAGCTCCCGCGACAACGGACTTTCGGGCTCTCCAGAGGAGCCCCAACGGTATTTTTTTTGAATTGGTCCCGTGTGGGAAGGTGCAATAAGGTCCCCCCTTACGATATATTACCGAGATCAGCGGTGGAGCAGCGGAAAAAGAGGCTCTGAAGCAGCGGCAACATCGAGGGGGGAAAAGCAAGATGGCGGAGAGCGAGCAGCATAGGGACCTGACCAGCAGGAGTTCTTTAAGCGCTGTGTGGAGGAGCTGAAAAAGGAGGTGCTGGCGCCAATGCTGGTGGCAATCGAGGGGCTGAAGGAGACCCAGAAGACCCAGGCGGTGGAGCTTCGTAAGGTGAAAGACAAAATGGATGAACGAGGACGAGATCCTGGGCCTGGCGGTAAAAGTGGAGGCGCACAAGGTGGTGCACAGGAGGTGGGCCGAGAGAATTGAGGTTCTGGAGAACAGGTCGAGGAGGAAGAACCTCCGGATTCTGGGTCTTCCCGATGGAGTGGAGGGAGCTGATGCCGGGGCGTATGTGAGCACGATGCTCCATGAGCTGATGGGAGCGGAGGCCCCTCCGACCCCCCTGGAGCTGGAAGGGGCTCACTGGTTCCTGGCGAGGAGACCCAAGGCTGATGAGCCGCCAAGGGCGATAGTGGCAAGGTTCCATCGCTTCGTGGACAAAGAAAGTGCTGAGATGGGCCAAGAAGGTGCGGAGCAGTAGATGGGAGAACGCGGTGATCCGAGTATACCAGGATTGGAGCGCGGAGGTGGCAGGTAGGAGAGCTGGCTTCAACCGGGCCAAGGCGGTGCTGCAGAAAAAAAAGTCAGGTTCGGCCTGCGCGACTGTGGGTCACTTATCAGGACCAACACCATTATTTTCAAACGCCAGGAGAGGCTTGGACCTTTATTCAGATGGAAAAACTGGACTCGAACTGAGGGGATGTGGTTGTGGGGGGAGATGTTGGTTGTATATGGGGTTGTAAATACGGGTGGGATGGTGGATGGGGATGTGGGTAGAGTTCTGGTTAAAATTACTAAAATTTCCTTTTTTTTCCTGTAGACGAGATGATGATGTGGAATGTGGGCGTCGGTGCTGGAGGGAGGTGAGACTCGGGGATGAGGGAACTGGGATAATGGCTGCAACAGGAGCTGCGCCACAAGGGCGGGGCTGGTTCAGGAAAGCGTGGGTTTTTTCCCGCGCAAAAAAAAGGAGGGGGGTATGGAGGAAGGTGAGGAGAGACTCCCACACGGGGAGATCAACGGGAAGGCGGGGTCAGCAGAAGTCAGCTGACTCACGGAAGTAATATGGGGGGAGCAAAAGAGCTAGATGAGGATCTAGCGGGGGGAGGGAGAGGGGGGGATTCTAGGGTTGCTGCTGCACTGTCCGAGGGGAACTGAAAATGGAAGAGGTGGTCGGGGAGGGTGTTCCCCGCCTGGGGGACTGGAGGGTGCGGGAGGCGCGAGCACGGGACTGGCCTAAGATAGGAGATGGCTAGTCGGCAGGCGGCGGGGGGGGGACGTGGAATGTGAGAGGGCCCGAGTGTTCGCGCACCTAAAAGGACTGAAGGCAGACGTCGTGTTTCAAGAGACACATCTGAAGGTGGCAGATCAGGTCAGGTTAAGGAAGGGATGGGTGGGACAGGTGTTCCATTCGGGGCTGGATGCGAAGAATAGAGGGGTGGCAATACTGGTGGGAAAGCAGGTGTCGTTTGAGGCCAAGAACATAGTAGCGGACCAGGGAGGCCGATACGTGATGGTGAATGGTAGGTTGCAGGGGACGGCGGTAGTACTGGTGAATGTATATGCCCCGAACTGGGACGATGCTGGATTCATGAAACGGATATTGGGGCGTATTCCAGACCTGGAGGTAGGAAGTTTGATAATGGGGGGGGATTTTAACACGGTGCTGGGCCCAGCATTAGATCGCTCCAGATCTAGGACTGGGAAGAGGCCGGCGGCGGCCAAGGTGCTTAGGGGGTTTATGGACCAGATGGGGGGAGTGGATCCGTGGAGATTTGCCAGGCCTTTGGCCAGAGAATTTTCCTTTTTCTCCCACGTACATAAGGCCTACTCCCGGATAGATTTTTTTGTTCTGGGCAGGGCATTGATCCCGAAAGTGGAGGGAATGGAGTATTCGGCCATAGCCATTTCAGACCATGCCCCGCATTGGGTGGAGTTAGAGATGGGGGAGGAGAGGGACCAATGCCCGTTGTGGAGGTTGGATGTGGGACTGCTGGCAGACGAGGAAGGGTGCGGGGGTGCATTGAAAGGTATCTGGAGGCCAACGACAACGGGGAGGTGCAGGTGGGAGTAGTATGGGAGGCGCTGAAGGCGGTGGTCAGGGGAGAGTTAATCTCCATCAGGGCTCATAGGGTGAAGGGAGAGGTGAGTGGGAGATTTTAAGGGTGGACGGGAGCTACGCAGAGGCTCCTGATGGGGGACTACTGGAGAGACAAAGTCTGACCACAGGGAAGGCAGAGGCACAATGGAGGAAGGCACAGGGGGCGATATATGAATATGGGGAGAAGGCGAGCCGGACGCTGGCACACCAGCTCCGTAAGAGGATGGCAGCGAGGGAAATAGGCGGAGTCAAAGATGGTAGGGGAACTACGTTGCGGAGTGCGGGGAAAGTGAATGAGGCTTTTTAGCCCTTTTACGAGGAACTGTATAGGTCCCAGCCCCCAGGGGGAAAAGAGGGGATGCGGCGATTCTTGGACCAATTGAGGTTCCCAAGGGTGGAGGAGCAGGAGGTGGCTGGTTTGGGGACGCCAATTGGGGTGGAGGAGCTGGTTAAAGGACTGGGGAGCATGCAGGCAGGGAATGCCCCGGGGCCGGATGGGTTCCCAGTGGAGTTTTATAGGAAGTATGTAGACCTGTTAGCCCTGTTGCTGGTAAGGACCTTCAATGAAGCAAGGGAGGGGGGGGATCCTGCCCCCGACAATGTCAGAGGCGACGATCTCTTTGATCTTAAAGCGGGATAAGGACCCACTGCAATGTGGGTCGTATAGACCGATCTCGCTCCTTAATGTAGATGCTAAGTTGCTGGCAAAAATATTGGCCACGAGGATTGAGAACTGTGTCCCGGGGGTGATTCACGAGGACCAGACGGGATTTGTAAAGGGTAGGCAGTTAAATACTAATGTGCGAAGGCTCCTAAATGTGCTAATGATGCCATCGGTGGAGGGAGAAGCGGAGATAGTGACAGCCATGGACGCGGAGAAGGCCTTTGATCGAGTAGAGTGGGAGTATCTCTGGGACGTGTTGAGGAGGTTTGGGTTCGGGGAAGGGTTTATTAGTTGGGTTAAGCTCCTGTATAAAGCCCTGGTGGCGAGTGTGGTCACGAACCGGCGGAGGTCGGAGTATTTCCGGCTGTATCGAGGGACGAGGCAGGGGTGCCCCCTGTCCCCTCTGCTGTTTGCATTAGCAATTGAACCTTTGGCCATGGCGTTAAGGGAGTCGGGGTAATGGAAGGGGGTGGTTCGAGGGGGAGAGGAACATCGAGTGTCGCTGTACGCAGACGACCTGTTGCTGTATGTGACGGATCCAGTGGAGGGGATGGTTGAGGTAATGCAGATCCTACGGGAGTTTGGAGACTTTTCGGGCTATAAGCTCAATGTGGGAAAGAGTGAGCTCTTTGTGATCCATCCGGAGGACCAGGGAAGAGGGATAGACGACCTACCGTTGAGGAGGGTGGAAAGGAGCTTTTGATACTTGGGGATTCAGGTAGCTAGGAGCTGGGGGGCACTGCACAAACTTAATTTGACGCGGTTGGTGGAACAGATGGAGGAGGATTTTAAAAGGTGGGACATGTTGCCACTCTCGCTGGTGGGTAGGGTACAGTCGGTTAAAATGGTGGTCCTCCCGAGATTTCTTTTTGTATTCCAATGCCTCCCAATTGTGATTACTAAGGCCTTTTTTAAAAGGGTAAGCAGGAGCATTATGGGATTTGTGTGGGCGAGCAAGACACCGTGGGTAAGGAGGGGGTTCTTGGAGCGTAGCAGAGATAGAGGAGGGTTGGCGTTGCTGAATTTGGGTGGTTACTATTGGGCAGCCAACGTGGCAATGATCCGTAAGTGGGTGATGGAGGGACAGGGGGGCGGCGTGGAAGAGGTTGGAGATGGCATCCTGCAAAGGAACGAGCCTGGGGGCGCTGGTAACGGCCCCGCTGCCGCTCTTGCCGACAAGGTACACCACGAGCCCGGTGGTGGCGGCAACGCTAAAGATATGGGGGCAGTGGAGACGGCACAGGGGTGCGACGGGAGCCTCGGTGTGGTCCCTGATCAGAGACAACCATCAGTTTGTCCCAGGAAGGATGGACGGGGACTTTCAGAGCTGGCATCGGGCAGGGATTAGAAGAATGGGGGACCTGTTCATTGAAGGGACATTTGCGAGCTTAGGGCCGCTGGAGGAGAAGTTTGGGCTACCCCCGGGAAACGCTTTCAGGTACATGCAAGTCAGGGCATTTGTGCGGCGGCAGGTGAGGGAATTTCTGCTACTCCCGGCACACGGGATTCAAGATAGGGTGATTTTGGGCGTATGGGTCGGAGAGGGCAAGGTGTCGGCGATATACCAGGAGGTGAAAGAGGGGGAGGCTTTGGTAGAGGAGCTGAAGGGTAAATGGGAGGAGGAGTTGGGGGAGGAGATTGAGGAGGGGCTATGGGCTGATGCCCTAAGTAGGGTTAATTCCTCTTCCTCGTGTGCCAGGCTTAGCCTGATACAATTCAAGGTGGTTCATAGAGCGCATATGACGGGGGCGAGGCTGAGTAGGTTCTTTGGGGTGGAGGACAGATGTGGGAGGTGCTCAGGAAGTCCAGCAAACCATGTCCATATGTTTTGGTCGTGCCCGGCACTGGAGGGGTTCTGGAGGGGAGTGGCGGGAACAGTATCTAAGGTGGTGAAAGTCCGGGTCAAGCCAAGCTGGGGGCTAGCACTATTTGGAGTAGTGGACGAGCCGGGAGTGCAGGAGGCGAAAGAAGCCGGTATTCTGGCCTTTGCGTCCCTAGTAGCCCGGCGAAGGATCTTGCTAATGTGGAAGGAGGCGAAGCCCCCCAGCGTGGAGGCCTGGATAAATGATATGGCTGGGTTTATCAAGTTGGAAAGGATAACGTTTGCCTTGAGAGGGTCTGCGCAGGGGTTCTACAGGCGGTGGCAACCGTTCCTAGACCATCTCGCGGAGCGTTAGATGAAGGTCGGACAGCAACCCGGGGGGGAGGAGAAAGGGGGGTTTCTCGGGGGGGCATTTGAGCAAAACACATGAATGATCCGGAAACTGACATGTACGGGAAGAATCCAATGTGCAAAGTTCTGTATCTTATTGACTTGCCATGTTCATGTCTTGCCACACGAGTTCTCTTTCTTTGCTTTGTTACGGGGGGGGGTTGTTTGTAAGGTGGAAAATATTGTTGAAAAATTCTTAATAAAAACATATTTTTTTAAAAAAGGATTCATCTCAGCACAGTCTGCAAACTCAGCTGTCATTTTCTGATGCTGTCGTTCTTCGGCAGGATGAATGAGATATATCTAAGTAACATTTCAAGTTCTCATGACTTGTAAATAGACTCCACCATTGGATATTGAATCTTTAAATATCTTACCCAAAGCACCTTTATAATGTGGATAACTTGGCTGCCATGAAGAAGTATAAACTTATCCCATTACAGTGTTCCAGTGCAGAGAATTTCTTCTGCCAGTGTCAATAACTTCATTTGTGGTTACGCATCAAGCCAAGTTTAGCCCCACAAGACAGTTTATACGTAACTATTAAAATAGTATCCCATATTAATGGAACTTTCTGGGTCTAAACAAAATTATATGCAAGGAGCAAAAACATTATAGAGAAGTGCAATAATGGATATTTCCAAAGCCTATATAACATTCTGGCAATACTGGGTTTATTGACATTAGAAAAACATTTATTAGTGTTTATGATTCTACATCTTATACAATTATATAGAATGAGAAAATCAATAGACGTTGATTAGCTTAAAGGTTGGTGAATATATGGGCCAGACAGCCTTGAGAGGTATATCCTATTAACAAATTGGTAAGAACTAGGTAAATGGTTGATAAAGAGATGAGAGATAAGAGTAGTGGATAACATTTTTGAACTTTGGGCTAGCCATATGGACCACCATAGTCTCTTCTAGTCCAATGTGTTCCTCGGAAAGGTATAATACATATATATATAAACTTTTAATTGCACCTATATCAATTCGGGCTAATTATCTGAGTACAGCCAACAACAGATTCTCATTGATCACCAGTACAAATAGTTCTTTCACAAGATTATATGCGCAATTCTCCTTAGTTGCACTCCCAAACCTGGGCAATCCCATCAATTTGGAGTGTGGGTGTGAAAAAGCCTGATAACCCACTTCCATATATTCTTCATTACACATTGCCTGGGAGCCAGCGGCAGAAATCTACTGCCCAGATTCCAGCAGTATGTCATCTTGCATTTTAAAACTTTCTGCTTCTCATTGATTTTCTTTCTGTTTGATTTTTTTCCCCTAAATGGTGACACGAGCACTTAAGTATATAATTATTGGACAGATCATGTTGGATTGTAGTCCACCATCACAATCAACACAACAAAGGGGTTTACATTTCAAGTTCTCATGACTTGTAAATAGACTCCACCATTGGACATTGAATCTTTAACCCAAAGCACCTTTATAATGTGGATAACTTGGCTGCCATGAAGTACAAACTTATCCCATTACAGATGATGCAACACAGGTTACACAAAGAGGAGATGTTGTGATACAGGGTTAGTTGGTGTGAAAACGTCTTGTATTTGGGATTACTCTCCTTCAGCTTGTTATAGGCCTCTCTATTGATTGACAATCCAATATCCTTCCCCAGCCCACAGCTCTGTTCAATCAGATGCATATCGGCCATGATTTCAGAAGTTATCTTGCCAAAACATTGGGCATTGAGCCCCGCAACAGTCACACAGATAAAGAGAATGATAATCTGAAAGAAAATAAATTGGATGTAACCATTTTGAATCATCATCGTTGATCAGATCGTACACATCAGTCAAATGTAAGGCAATGTTTCTTCTAAACTGCCGATTCAATTATCAAATTTAAGAAAAATTTCCATTGATCATCATGAGTTAGGATAAGGCTAAGAAAACACGTTACACTTTGAGCCCCAGTAACAAAGCAAGCACTCCAATAAAAATGGCACATTTAACAACTTATACCCTCATTTTGATATTTTAATACCTATTTAAAATAGGGGGAGAATATTGTTGACTACTTGTGTATTTGAGTGCACGTTACAATCATTGACATAAGGGACCAGACTTCAACCTAACACTATATTCTTCAATTCAGGTTGCTGCATTCTGCTTAATGTCCAACCCCTTAAGCAACCAGATAAATATATAGTGTAGAGTCCCACTTTAACACATCCTCTCCTGGTCCTCCCAAGGAGCTGCAGTAGTATAGCACAAGATAGTGCTTTGATTATCTGCCATACCTAGCAAAACAATTCAGAGGATGTTCCCAGAATTCTGATCATTACTTAACACCTCAGGAGGCTTTAGCAGTTCACAATGACTCTTGAATTTCTTTGTATTATGGCAAGTTACCAGACAGCACCAACATGCGACACTTGCAGCATAGTAGGTTAAAACAAAAGCCCATTATTGAGTTCACCTCAGCCAAATTCTGCATGAGGGACCCCACAAAGGTAGCAACAAAAAAAAGAATAAAGTTATGAGCTGCATTGCTGTTTAAAGCAGCAGAGCCTATGAATACATTGACGGGGGTTTGTGCATAATCCAGACAGACCTGGAAAAAAGGATCAATAGGCTTTGAATAAAAGGGCTACATTCCATCCACAATGATGACCATTAATCCCGACATGCTCTAATCCATTCCAAACCCTCCCTTGTGTGACCACAAGCTCTGTGTATAATACCTGAAATGTCTCTTCTTCGTTTAACAGTTCACTAGGGTGATACATTGCAAAGATGGTTAAGTTAAAGAAAGCACAGGCAGATCCAAGGTGAAAGTAATATGGAAAGAGTCTGCTCTGAATAAAGCCAAATGTGTGTCTTGTGAGGTTACTGCCCATGATCAGACCTGTGGAACAAACAAAGTGAAATTAAGGACTTCTGAATAAACTGTTGGTGAAAGCAATGCAAATCGACCATAGCTTCAACTGCAAAAATTAAACTTCAAATAAGGAAAAAATATCATGTAAAATCAGGCTTCGGCTAGTAACTTTGGTTTTCTTGTTCACTATTTACACAATATACATATGCAGCTCTGCATGAAATCCTTTACGCCACTCCAAGTATATTTTGCACTGCTGAAAACAGCAATTATGGATGGCCACTCAGGCAGCGTTGCTGCAGCAATAACTTAATTGAAAAATATATATTTATAATAATCTTTGTTGTCACAAGTAGGCTTACATTCACACTGCAATGAAGTTACTGTGAAAAGCTCCTAGTCGCCACATTCCGGCGCCTGTTCGGGTACACAGGGAGAATTCAGAATGTCCAAATTACCTAACAGCACGCCTTTCGGGACTTGCGGGAGGAAACTGGAGCACCCGGAGGAAATCCACGCAGACATGGGGAGAACGTGCAGACTCCACCTAGACCGTGATCCAAGCCAGGCATCCACTATAGGTTCTCTGATGCTAATATTAAACTGGGTGTGAGGGTACTTATTTATGAATGTAAATGTCTCCAGGCTCAATCATCGGACTGAAGTCTTAATAAAGCACAGTAGTTTTCACATAGTAAGCCTGCACGAGTCAGCAAATGGAAATTCAGTAAGAGACAAAACATTTGGAAAGGAAAAAGGACAATTTGTGCAACAGATAATCGCTACAAAGCAATCATTCCACAAAGCTTCATAATGCAATGGAGAGTGGACTCAAGTTTTTCTGAAGCCCTTCATTCCCCATTGTAACAGACTTGTGACCAAGCTCGCCTGAAACACCTCCATTTTAGAATAATGGTAAATATTGGGCTAACTGGTCCAATGTTCAGTCTTGCCTGCAATTGCAATGCAGAGTTCTGGGACATTTTGATTTGGTATTACCTTCCCATTTCAATTTTGTTACAGACACAGGAAAAGTAGTACAGGTTTAGCCTGCAGTACACTGCTGAGGGCAGGGAAATCTGGTAAGGGGGTAGATCATAAAAGGGCTGCACAGTCATGAAACTGGAGAAGGGAGAGGTAGAGCGGCTGGGAGATGGGGGTTCTAGAGCTTAAGACATTGTCACTAAATATGAACAAGGGGATTTGGAAATGCAGAAAAGGAGGAGACAGCAGAACCAAATAATGAGAGTTCCACCGTGTTGGACAACCTTCAATGTTCTGGTACATCTGTGTGCTGCAGAGGCACATTCATTGTGACATGTTTGGACCTGTTCATAGATGGTTCTTTAGTCTGGAATTTAACTATTAAGAGCAATAGTTCAAGGTGGAAAGCTATTAGAGTAAAAGAAAAGAACTTGCCTGATATAAATGTGACCCATATCTGCATTCCCCAGAATGTAGACAGGAACATCAGGTGGAGAAGTTTGGCAAACGTTGTAGGTTCTCCTTCAGTAGCCATGGCAGCTGGGACAGATGGCATCACACAACCAAGGGAGGAAGAAACCCTGCACCAAGTCACAGAGAAGACATGGAATGGAAGCGAAGTGCCCAAAGAAAGTTAAACCAAAATGGTTATCTCTTGACACAAATTGTGATTAACAAAAGGCAAAATACATATTTGCAAAATATATGTGTCCTCCAGAATAAATTCTGAAGAAACTAATCGAGGCTTTTAAAAGTATGAAAGGAGTTTATAAGAGTAGACAAAGAGGAAGTGTTTTCACTGGTGGAGAAAGGTAGAACCAGAAGTTATCAACATGAGATTGTCACCGAGAAATCAAACAGGGAATTGAGAAGAAATATCTTCACCCAGAATGGTGAAAATGTGGAACCCACTATCACAGGGAGTTGTTGAGGCAAATATTTTAGATGCAACTAAGAAGAAGCTAGGTAAGCCTCCGAGGGAGATGGTGTAGGTCTAAGAGTCAGATGAGCACTCACTACCCCAGAGTGCGGTGGATGCAGGGTCAGTGAGTAAATTTAAGGAGGAGTTGGACAGATTTTTAATTGGTAATGGGTTGAAGGGTTATGGAAAACGGGCAGGACAGTGGAGTTGAGGCCAGGATGGGGTCAGCCATGATCACCTTGAGGGTGTTAGGCCTGGGAGGCTAAATTGCCTACTCCCGCTCCTAGGTCATGTGTTCTAGGGGGGAGATGCTCTGGCTGATTTCGCAATCCAGCTCTTGGTCTGTAACATTGTAAGTAGTAGATGAGGAACATATCAGCCACGATAGAATGGTGGAACAGACCTGATGGGCCAAATGGCCTAGTTCTGCACCTATATCTTATGAACTTATGAGGAAGGATAGGAGGTTTGAGTGGATGCCAGTATGCTCTCATTAGGTTAAATGGCCTGTCTCTGCTATATATTCCACGTAATACAATGTAAACATGGTCCTGCCTGTCCCAATATAGTCATCAGATCTTCTGCAATAGCTTTTCCTTCTGGTTCATATAGTCATTTCCATTCTGGAACCCATTTCATCCTCATCTACGTGCAAACACTTGGCAACATTATTTAATTTATCAAAATTGATTGATCCTGCCAGGATGCAACATCTTAGCCCCCAATTCAGAACTTTGAGGTCCTTTTACACCCTGATCTAAGCTTCAAGTCATTGTATTATCCATCAGCAAGATCATCTAATTCCACCTCCATAACACCAGTATCTCTCTGTACTTCATCTCCAGGATTACTGAAGCCCTCATATATTTAATTATATAAAAGCTGCTCCTCTCTCACCTCCTTTCCATCTATATAATTCTGTACGTTCCTACCTTGCTTCAGTTCTGTATGACAGATCATTTAGCTCTGAACAAATGTTAACTCGTAGAATCATAGAATTTACACTGCAGAAGGAGGCCATTCGGCCCATTGAGTCTGCACCAGCCCTTGGAAACATGCCACTTAAGCCCCGCCTCCACCCCATCCCCCCAACTCCACCTCATCATTTTGGACACTAAGGGCAATTTGGCATGGCCAATCCACCTAACCTGCACATCTTTGGGTGCAGGACGGAAACTGGAGCACCCGGAGGAAACCCAGGCAGACACGGGGAGCACATGCAGACTCCGCACGGACAGTGACTCAAGCCGGGAATCAAACCTGGGACCCTGGAGCTGTGAATTAACTGTGCTAACCACTGTGCTGCCGTGCTGTGGAGAGAAGGAGGCCATACGTTTCACTCACGTATCACAAAGTTCTGATCAGAGGCCATCGACCTGACACGTAATCTCTACTTCTCTTTCCACAGATACTGCCTGATGGTGCTAAGCGTTTCCTGCAGTTTTTGTTAACTAAGAAAAAAGAATCACACTGCTCGCTGGTGCATGGATTGCTTCTTTGTGGCAGCAATTAGCACCCCCGCTGCTTGCGTTTTACCATTTCTCTACCAGCCACCCCCTTTGTTCCAGGTTGTTTATCTTCCAGTTTTGAAATCTGACCAAGTGTTATAACCGCTTATTTTTTTCTGCAGCTCCGTATGTATTTACGACCGTACGTATTTCCAGCATTTTCAACTTTCATGAAAGATAGACCAGAGTTTCTCAACTAAGGTTTGGGGGCAACAATTTTACACTCTGGAGTGCAATCGACACAAAATGGATCTGAAGAATGACCTTGTGATGGGGGTGAGGGGGGATGTTTATAGATGTGTGTGTGTGGGGTGGGGGTGGGAGGTAAAAGGACGATTGGCCAACGGGAACTGTGTGAGGGTAATCCATTTTCTGAGGCTGTTGCAGTCATTAAAGCTGTGCAGAGTTGAACAAATCGACATCGATTCCTTTGGTGAAGAACACATTTTCACTCCTTAATGCATAAAAACATTCAGATCTTACTCCAGGCTTTATGCCAAAAAGACCTAGATCGTGACAAGAAGTTAAACTTTTGAATCCGTACGGCTCTTTGCATTTTCCCCCAAAACTCTTTTCATTAGGAATGAAAATAGCCTTACAGTTACATTTGCTGCTCAATCTGCCACTGGGTGAAATGATTGGGGTGAAATGCAAGAGCGCTTACCTGGTGAGCTTTGTTTGCCCCTGAGCTGGGCTCTCCCAGAGGATTCAGCCTGTTTTGCTCCAGCGCTGCACTCTCATCCCAACTTGGATGTCAGCCTTCGTCTCCCACCCCCCTTGCCGCTCTCCTGATTGGTTCCGGCGGCCGTCTGGACACAATGTCAATCAGCTGGATCGTGACCCCGCCCCCTCGCGTGACCCCGCCCCCTCGCGTGACCCCGCCCCCCTCGACCGACCGCGCGTGCGCTCTGACGAAACGCCTGGCGTCACGGGTTGTGTAGTCTTTCAAGGCTAGGGGGCTGGGGTGAGCTGGCAGTTTTATTTCAAAAAGCAGCGCGAGCGAACTTTAAAACAGGAATCTTGGGGGTGGGGGAGCATGTTTAGTAGGCGGGTGACATCCAAGGTCGGGTGGGGGGTGGCTTTGTGATTGTTTTCATGGAGAGATGAGGGAAGAGCGGGATGGGAAACCCCGATCGCTTCGGGAGAGATGATGTGGAGATGCCGGCGTTGGACTGGGGTGAGCACAGTAAGAAGTCTTACAACACCAGGTTAAAGTCCAACAGGTTTGTTTCGAATCACTAGCTTTCGGAGCACTGCTCCTTCCTCAGGTGAATGAGCTGAGGAAGGAGCAGTGCTCCGAAAGCTCGTGTTTGAAACAAACCTGTTGGACTTTAACCTGGTGTTGTAAGACTTCTTACTGTGCTTCGGGAGAGAGGGAGGGAGCGAGCATCGGGTGGGCGGCTCCGCCCAAGCCCCGCGCGTGCGCATACGCACGGCCGGCAGCCGAGCGCTGACTTGGCGAATGGAGTTCGCGCGGCTGCGCGAGCCGGTCGGTGACGCGGGAGGGGCGCGCGTGTGCGATGACGTAACGGGAAGAGAAAGCCGACTCTGCACCTCCTCCACCGGGCAGCACTGAAGTGAGGATGGAGATGCTCCGGACTCGTCTGTTTGGGGGCAAGCACTCCGCGGCTTCAGAAACTGTCAGGCTGAGAAAGAGAAAATCCACGTTATACAGCAAAGAGCGCTGCAACACGGAGCTGGGCACAGGTACAGACAGTCAGCTTAGTTATTTTATCTTGCCCCCCGCCCTTCCTCGTTTCGACACTGCTCTGTGCAAATGTTCATTACATTTCATCTGGCTGTATTGTGTTTGTAAAAACCCTGCAAAAAGTTCTGTGCTGGGGAGATTTTTTACAGCTGCCATGCTGCCAATCCAATGGACAGTATAATCTGCAACAATGCAAGTGTCTATGAACATTGCACATCGTTCCAAGTGCAGTATTATGATCTTGGTACACTTTAATCTGAATGCACTCTCTGGAGGGAAATGTTTCTCAAGCTGGGGTGAAGCTTTTCTCAAGTATCGAAGGATCCTGGAGGTCACCACAGAGGTTTATACCATTTGATCCTCCATCTTACCTGTGTCAGATCTTTGCGAGAGCAATCCAAACTAATCTCATCTGGCCTGATGAAAGGCTATTGTCCGAAAACGTTTCTCTGCATATATGATGTATATGTGGGGTGGCACAGTCGTTAGCACTGCTGCCTCACTGCGCCGGGGACTCGAGTTTGATGAAAAGTATTGTTCTGCCTGCAGTCCAGGCAGTTCTTATTCATCCCAAGGAAGAGGAAACATGCTAAGGGGAGGACGAGGCATCCATGGCTGACGAAGGAAGCCAAGGACAGCATAAAAGCGAAAGAAAAAGCATAGAAAGTGGCGAGGATTAGTGGGAAGCCAGAGGATTGGGAAACCTTTAAAAGTGAGGACGAGGCCAACTAAAAAAGCAATAAAGAGTGAGAAGATGAAATATCAATGTAAACTAGTAATATAAAAGAATGTAGGAAGAGATTTTTTCAATGTATAAAAGATGAGAGAGGCAAAAAATAGACATTGGACCACTGGAAAATGAGGTTGGAGAAGTAATAATAGGAAACAAAGAAATGGCAGAGGAACTGAATAGTTACTTTGCATCAGTCTTCACGATGGAACACACCAGTGGGATCCCAGAGCTCCAAGAGAATCAGAGGGCACAGGTGAGTATAGTGGCCATCACTAAGGAGAAGGATCTGGGGAAACTGAAAAGTCTGAAGGTGGATAAATCACCTGGACCGGATGGACTATACTCCAGGATTCTAAAAGATACTGCTGAGGAAATTGTGGAGGCATTGGTGGTGATCTTTCAGGAATCACTGGAGGCAAGGAGGGTCCCAGAGGACTGGAAAGTGGCTAATGTAACACCCCTGTTTAAGAAGGGAGGGAGGCAGAAGATGGGACATTTTAAGCCGGTTAGCCTGACTTCGGTCATTGGCAAAATTTTAGAGTCTATTATTGAAGATGAGATCGTGGAGTACTTGGAAGTGCATGATAAAATAGGACTGAATCAGCACGGCTTCGTCAAGGGGAGGTCATGTCTGACAAATCTGTTAGAGTTCTTTGAGGAAGTAACAAGAAAGTTAGACAAAGGAGAACCAATGGACGCAATTTATTTAGATTTCCAGAAGGCCTTTGACAAGGTGTCGCATAGGAGACTGATAAATAAGTTAAGAGCCCATGGTATTAAGGGAAAGATCCTGGCATGGATAGAGGGTTGGCTGGCAGACAGAAGGGATGAAAGGGTCTTTTTCAGGATGGCAACCGGTGACTAGTGATGTGCCTCGGGGGCCGGTGCTGGGACCACACCTTTTCGCTGTACACATTAACGATGTGGAAGAAGGAACTGAAGGCACTTGCTAAGTTTGCAGATGATACAAAGATATGCAGAGGGACAGATAGTATTGAGGACGTGGGGGGGGCGGTCTGCAGAAGGACTTGGACAGGCTATGAGAGTGGGCAAAGAAGTGGCAGATGGAATAAAATGTGGAAAAGTGTGAGGTTATGCACGTTGGAAGGTGGAATGGAGGCACAGACTATTTTCTAAATGGGGAAATGCTTAGGAAATCAGAAGCACAAAGAGACTTGAGAGTCCTTGTTCACAAGACAAGAATTAACCTTAAGAGTTAATGTGCAGGTTCAGTCTGCAGTTAGGAAGGCAAATGCAATGTTTGCATTCGTGTCAAGAGGGCTGGATTACAAGAGCAGGGATGTACCTCTGAACTGTATAAGACTATGATCAGACCCATTTGGAGTATTGTGAGCAGTTTTGGGTTCCGTATCTAAGGAAGGATGTGCTGGCCTTGGAAAGGGTCCAGAGGAGGTTCATAAGAATGATCCTTGGAACAAAGAGCTCATATGAGGAACGGTTGAGGACTCTGGGTCTGTACTCGGTGAAGTTTAGAAGGATAAGGGGGAATCTTATTGAAACTTACAGGATACTGTGAGGCCTGGATAGAGTGGACGTGGAGAGGATGTTTCCATTAGTAGGAAAAACTTGAACTAGAGGGCACAATCTCGGATGTAAGGGACGATCCATAAAACACATGAGGAGGAATTTCTTCAGCCAGAGGAAGGGTGAATCTGTGGAACTCTTTGCCGCAGAAGGCTGTGGAGGCCAAATCACTGAGTGTCTTTAAGACAGAGAAGATAGTTTCTTGATTAATAAGGGGATCTGGGGTTATGGGGAAAGGCAAGAGAATGGGATGATAAAAATATCAGCCATGATTGAATGGCAGAGCAGACTCGATGGGCCAAGTGGTCTAATTCTGTTCCTATGTCTTATGGCCTTTCAGCCTTCTGAGGGACAATTCCCTCTGACAACATGGTGCACTTCTCACAGAACACCACCTTTTCTTCTCTGCCAATCAAGCACAGGAGGTTCAACACCTGTCATTATAACTGGTTTCTGTCCTTGGCCCTCCTACATTGTTCCATTGAAGTTCAACATAAGTTTGTGGAAAAGCATGTCATCTTTTGGTTAGGTAGTTTACAATTTCTGCATTGAGTTCAATAATCCCCAATAACATTTGCGCTCAGTTTTTCCGATGCTGGTGATGACTGCTTTCCTATTTACATCCTCTTTGGACCCATCTTTTGTTAATTGTGCCATTAACACCATCATCTCTTTTGTTATTTAATCTCTAAAAAAATTAAAAAAAAATCTCTCCTGCCAGTGACAGAACTTCCTTTTGTTCTTCCCGTATTCCTTTTTTCCCAGTCTCGTCTTTACTTGATATCTGTCACACCGCATACCTCTTTCTGGCGAAAGACTATCATTGCAGTGTTAATGTAAGCCTACTTGTGACACTAATAAAGATTATTATTATCTGAATTCTGTTTCTTTCCCCACTAATGCTGCCAGACCTGTTGAGTATTTCCAGCATCTCTCTTTTATTTCAGATACAGTTTGGGATTTGAATTGCTAGCACATTAGTTTCCTCTGCCACTGAAGTTGGGAACCCCTGTTGATATGTTTGTCTAAATAATATGTCTCAAAAACAAATGGATGGCTTTAAACACAAAGGACAAAGCTACCCGCTTGATTTATACCCCTTCCAGAAACAATCAACCCCTCCAACATCAACAACAGTAGCAACAGTGTGTACCATTCTGCAAGATACACTGCAGAATCTCACCAATGTTCCTTAGGTGGCACCTTACAAACCCATGACCACTACCATCTAGAAGGACAAGAGGAGCAGGTACCTGGGAACACCTAACACTGACCCTGGAGGTTCCCCTCCAAATCACTCACCACTTAACTTGGAAATATATCGCCATTCCTTCACTGTTGCTGGGTTAAGATTCTGGAATCCTTCCCTGACAGCATTGTAGCTGTACCTACATCTCTGGGACTGCAGGAATTCAAGAAGGCAACTCACAACTCCTGACCCTCATTACAGCCTTGGTTCAACCGTGGACAAAATAGCTGAATGCCAGAGGTATAGTGAGAGTGACTGCCCTTGACATCAAGGCAGCATTTGACTGAATATGGTATCAGGATCAGGGGCTGAGTGATCCTGGCGGAACCCAAACTGAGCGTCCGTGAGCAGGTTATTGCAGAGTTAAGTGCTTGATAACACTTGATGACCCCATACATCACTTTTCTGATGATCGAGAGTAGACTGATCTAGCGGTAATTGCCCGGGTTGGATTTGTCCTGTGTCTTTTGTACAGGCCATTCGTAGACCGTTTTCTGCATTGCCGGGTAGATGCCAGTGTTATAGCTGTACTGAAACAACTTGGCGAGGGACGTGGTAAGTTCCTCAGGACTACTGCTGGAATATTGTCAGGGCCCATATCCTCTGCGGTATCCTGTGCCTGTAGCTGTTTTTTGATATCACGTGGAGTGAATCGAATTGCTGAGTACTGTCATCTGTGATGCTGGGGACCTCTGGAGGATGACGAGATGGATCATCCATTCAACATTTGATTGTTGCGAATCCTTCAGCCTTATCTTTTGCATTGATGTGTTGGGCACCTCGATCATTGAGGATGGGGTTATTCGTGGAGCCTCCTCCTCCAATCAAGTATGTTTTCTCTGGACTTCCGGTGGCGTACGCGAACGGAGCGGTCGGGTTGGAGAGAGACATTTTGGCGTTTTCCAGGTGCTTCCCCATTTTTTCGAGAGATTGAAGGGATGATTGCCTTGTTCCTATGGGGAGGGAAGATGGTCAAAATTAGAGAGGTGCTACGACAGAGAGGAAGGCAGGCAGGGGGTTTGGGTCTTCTCAACCTGATGTATTATTAATGGGTGGCGAATGTGAAGAAGGTATCGAGCTGGATCAGAGGGGTTGACTCCCAATGGGTCAGGATGGGGGACAGTTTGAGTCGGGGGTCGGGATTGAAGGCGCTAGCGACAGCACCGCTCCCAACGGCCCCGGGGAGATACTCGGAGTTCTGTAGGAATAGCTTCGTTGAGAATTTGAAGGCAGTTTCGCCCGTACTTTGGGTTGGGGGTAGGGCCAAGGGAAATACCGATTCGGTGGGAGGAAGATTTGGGAGAGGGTATGGAGGAGGGGGTCTGGTGTGGGGTGCTCCAGGGGGGTGTTCGCCTCCACCCCGTGTGCGAGTTTGGGGCTGATGCAGCTGAAGATGGGATATAGAGCACACCATACAAGGGCGAGGATGAGTCGGATCTTTGAGGGGGTAGAAGATGTGTGTGAACGTTGCAAGGGGGCCCCGCAAACCACATTCATATGTTTTGGTCCTGTCCAAAGCTGGAGGATTACTGGAAGGAGGTTTTTAGGGTAATCTCTAAAGCGGCGCACGTGAAACTGGACCCGGGCCCTCGGGAGGCCATATCCGGGGCGTCGGACCAGCCTGGGTTGGAAACGGGTGCGGAGGCAGATGTTGTCGCCTTCGCCTTGTTGATCGCCCGAAGGTGGACCCTGTGAGGGTGGAGATCAATCTCCACCCTGTGCCCTGGCGTGGCGGGGGGACCTGCTGGAATTCTTAACGCTTGAAAAGATCAAATTTGAACTGAGGGCAAGGTTGGAGGGGTTCTACAATACATGGGCGTTATTCATTCTACACTTTCGAGAATTGGATTACATCAAACATTAGGGGGGGGGGGTGGCTAGGACGGTTTGGGGGGGGGGGGAGGGGTACTGTATGGGTTAATGCTGACTGGGTGAATCCTGATTCCTTTGTATCCTTTGTTTATGTTACCATGCGGGCTAATGTTTGGGGTTTGGTGGGAGAATGGGGATCGTTGTTATTGATACGGGGATTGACATTGTATTTGTTACTGATTGTTGTTTATTGTTGGGTGTAAATTTGGGAGAAAATGTGAAAAAGGAGGAGAATAAAAATATATATTTTTTAAAAGTATGTTTTTCTCTCATTGGTTCCCTCCCCGCCTGCCACAGTCTCAGTCTAGCAACTATGTACTTTTGGGCCGAGTCACTTGGTGATGGACATTGAAGTCCCTCACAGAGAGTAGTGCATTCTGCCACCCACAGTGCTTCCTCATGGAGTGTGCTCAACATGGAGGAGTACTGATTCATTGGTGGGGGGGGGGGGGGCATGGTAATCAGCAGGAGGTTTCCTTGTCCATGTTTGACCTGGTGTCTTGAGACTTCATGTGGTCCAGAGTTGATGTTGAGGGCAACTCCCTCCCGACTGTTGTCACCTCTGCTGCATCTGTCCTGCCAATGAGCCAAAACATACCCAGGAATAGTGATGGCGGTGTCTAGGATGTTATCTATAAGGTATGATTCTGTGAGTGTGAGTATGACTATGTCAGGCTGTTGCTTTCCTAGTCTGTCAGAGAACTCTCTCAATTTTGGCACAAGCCCTCTGATGTTAGTTAGGAGGATTTTGCAGGGTTGACAGGGCTGGATTTGTTGTCGTAGCTTGTTGCTGGGTGGTCCATCCGGTTACATTCCTTTGTGTTTTCTTTGCAGCGGTTGAATATAACTGAGTTGACTTGCTAGGCCATTTCAGCAGGCATTTAAGAGTCAACCATATTGTTGTAGGTCAGGAGTCACATGTAGGCCAGACATGTAAGGATGGCAGCTGTCCTTCCATAAAGGGCTTTAAGAAATTAATTAGATCTTTATGACAATCGACAATAGTTTTATAGTCATCATTAGACTTTCAATTCCAGATGTTTTATTGAGTTTAAATTCCATCATCTGTCGTGGTGGGATTCGATCCTTGGAGGTCCTCGGAGGATAACCCTGGGTCTCTGGATTATTAGTCCAGGGACAATATCACTGCATCACCACCTTCCCTTATAGGCAGACTACATCTAGATTAGCACCTCAAGACTAGCATCTAGATTACATCGAGATTAGTATCTCTTTCACCAAACATCCAGTAAACTAAAGTCCTCTCCCAACGAACTTGCACACACATCTCACAAAGCAAGGCTACAATTTTCCGTAAGAAGAAAACTTGAATTGTGCAGTTTTTAAAATGTTTTTTTTTCCTTTGAATCATGATTCTTTTTCCTAAGCAATGACATTTACTTAATATGTTTAGTGTGACACTGTCTTCCTCAGAAAAACACAGCTGGTAACTGCAGCCACCAAAATATTTTTGCTACTTCAGTAATTGTAATGTTTCTATTTCTGAAATTTAGGATTATTGGGTCCAAACACCTACTTAATTATGTTCAGTGTAACGTTGAGGATGGTGAACTGCTTTCTGGTCCAGACAAGCTTCGTTCCTGATGAATATTGGCAATCACTTGAAGTCGCTCACAACATGGTCTTCAAATATCCTTTCCGTTTTCAATTTGTACATGCACTGTTGTATCTGTCCAATTCAGATACTTTGGACGGGTTCACTTACTCAAAAGGTTTTGCCTAGGTGTCTTTTAAATCCAGCCCTGTCAACCCTGCAAAATCCTCCTAACTAACATCAGAGAGCTTGTGCATCAACACAGTATTCTCCGACACTCTGTCTGAGCCTGAATTAAGAGGGGAAATGTTCCATGTGTCGGTCAGTGAGTGAAGGACTAATACAAATTTCAACCAGTAAATTGGGCCATATGCTAGGTGTCCGGAACTGCTCATGTGGGGTTGAGACCGTATCTCTCCTCCCTCTGTGCTACATCGGCTTCTTAGTGGTGAATGCCCATGGTGGCGCCCACCATGTCCTGTTGTAACTGTGTTATCTGAATATCTCTCTTGTTTCATTTTACTAAACTGTTCCTCTTTTTGTCTTCCTTTAATTTGGATATCTGGGCTTCACTGTCCTGTTTAATGCTGGTTACCTCCCTCTTAGTGACATGGAGCTGCTACAGACAACTTGCGATTGCAATTGCTTTACAGAGTTTGGGAGCCCTCTTACCCACCTCTGTATGGGCACGGCGCAAACAATTTTCTCCTTCGGATCCCCAATCCGATGTTGGGGTGTCACCCCACTGTACTCAATTGGGCCATTTATTGTTCAAATATGTATGGCACGACTGGCCATTACCCGTTCTAAATTTAGGGTTTGCCGTGGGGTATTGGAAACCAATTGGGATAGGGGTCCGGTTTGCAATAAATTCCCTAATTCTTTCGACTATCCTAATACTAAATACAGTTTGAAATCTCGCGTTCCGGACATCTAGTATATGGCCCAATTTACTGGTTGAAATTTGTATTAGTCCTTCACTCACTGACCGACACATGGAACATTTCCCCCTCTTAATTCAGGCTCAGTGTCGGAGAATACTGTGTTGATGGGTCCCACTTCAGAGCAATGCAGTCACCTCTTATCGAAGGACTGAATCTGTCCAATTCTGATACTTTCAACCAATTCACTTACTCAAAGGTTTTACCTAGGTGTCTTTTAATAATGAGGAGAACAAAGTATAAACACAAATACACGTTCAAGAATCTTTTATTTAAACACACAATTACCCATATATTACCCACAAAGTATTTCTAGAGGAAGCCAAGATCAGTTTCTACTGCGCGCAAAGATGGCTTGGTAGGGCTGTGGATCTGATCGGTTCCTCTGGTCCATCGTCACAAAGGTGGTTCTTGCTGGCAGCTTCCTTCCTTCCTTCCTTCTCTGGTCTGGTCAGTCAAGGTCACCTCCCACATCGAGTGTTTGCTCCCGAGGTGTTCAGAGTGTTTATTTTTATTCCCCTTTGGCTTCGCTGTCTTTTGTCACTTCCCATGGCTTTTGACCAATGGGGTGTCAAGAGGGGTTTCTACCAATGGGGTGTCGAGGGGTTTCTACCAATGGGGTGTCAAGGGGTTTCAGTGTCCAATGATCTGATTGATGCCCAATTGACAGGGCACCTGGGTCCACCCCAGGTGTTCATCTCCAGTGGCGTTATTCACACATACATCTTTACCAAATAAGATGACGGCGGGAATTCTAGGCGACCGAGAGTCTGGCTCGATCTGGGCTTTCAACAATAGATCGGTGCATATCAATCGATCGATTATCTCTTGATGGCTGATTGACAAGGCAGGTCCGGACATGGCTTGGCAGCCTGTCTGGCCTTTAGTGTATTTGAATTCCCGTGGGGCTGTGTGCTGGAGTAACTGTGGCTTGATTTAAAGTGCCCAATTTTTAAATTTAAAATGCCCAATTTTTAAATTTAAAATACTCAATTTAATCAGGCCTAAAAGCTAGACCCTGGTAGGTCACCACAGCACTTTCTAAAAATATTATCTTTTAGATCAGCCTTTTGAAACTCTCACGTGTGTGAATCTTTTGGACGTTACAGACCCAGTATAACCTTTCTGCTCGATCAGTTACATTTTTGCCTATTTACGACAATAAGGTAGTTGCATGGAATGGAAATGGGTCATAGGTATTTATGTGCCCCTAATCAAGGAAAGGAGCTAATATTTGTTTAAAAATAACCTTGAGTTCAGAAAGCTGCTGAGTCCCTTAAATTAATTACTTAAATAACACTTTTTTAAAAATTTTAAAAATAAATTTATAGTACCCAATTTTATTTTTGCAATTAAGGGCCAATTTAGCGTGGCCAATCTACCTACCCTGCACATCTTTGGATTGTGGGGGTGAGACCCACGCAGACACTGGGAGAATGTGCAAACTCCACATGGACAGTAACCAGGGGCCGTGATTGAACCCGGGTCCTCAGCGCCGTGAGGCTGCAGCGCTGACTAGGGGCTTTTCACAGTAACTTCATTGCAATGTTAATGTAAGCCTACTTGTGACAATAAAGATTATTATTATAACCACTGCACCATTGTGCTGCCCTACAACACTTTCTAATTGCTGTTTATATTCTTCTCTATCCCACACAAAATAAAACTTCTGGAGTAATGGTTTAGATGCCTGGAGCTAACCGCTGTATGAAATTCAAATGAACTTGGGGAATGAAGGGGAAGTTGACCTTGTGGTTTTCAATGTACAGCTGCCTGATAGCAAGTCTTGTGCCCATCTGTCTTTGATGAGCAAATAGTAGAATCTTAGTCAGGAAAAGGAACAATAATGTCTCCTCTGTGTTAGCCTGGCGCACGATGAGGAAGTATTAACCCTGCTTCGGGCATCCGCCCATAGATCGACCTCTATCTCTCCTAGCTCGTCCTCCCACTTGCCTTAAGCTCTTCCACCGGAGTTTCCTCCGCCTCCGAAAGCTCCTGGTAAATATCCGATACCTTCCCTTCTCCCACCCAGGTACTGGAAACTACTCTATCCTGTACCCCCCGTGGCGGCAGCAGCGGAAAGGCCGGCACCTGTTTTCTCAGGAAGTCGCACACCTGCAAATATCTAAAACCATTCCCTGCTGGCAATTTAAATTTATCCTCCAAAGCTTTCAAGCTGTGAAAGCTCCCGTCTATAAATAGATCCCTCATCCTTCTAATATCTGCCCTCTGCCAACCTCGGATCCCGCCATTTAGCCTACCCGGTACAAACCTGTGGTTGTTATAAATCGGGGTCCAAATCGATGCTCCCTCCACTCTCTTATATCTCCTCGACTGCCCCCAGATCCTCAGAGCCGCCACTACCACCGGACTTGGAGTATCGGGCCGGCGAGAACGGCAGAGGTGCCGTTACCAATGCTCCCAGACTGGTGTCTTTACATGACGCTGCCTCCATCCGCTCCCATGCCGACCCCTCCCCCACTACCCACTTCCTGATCATGGCTATATTAACTGCCCAGTAGTAATTGCAGAGGTTTGGCAGCACCAACCCACTGCGCTCCAGCAACACTTTCTTCATCGCGCGGTTTTACTCGCCCACACAAAGCCCAAAATAATCTTATTCACCCGCTTGAAAAAGGCCTTCGGGATGAAGATGGGGAGGCATTGAAAGACAAACGGAAATCTGGGGAGGACCGTCATTTTCATGGTCTGTACCCTCACCGTCAGTGATAGCGGGAGCATGTCTCATCTCTTAAAGTCCCCTTCTATTTGTTCTACCAACCGGGATAGGTTTAACTTGTGTAGTACCTCCCAATTCCAGGCCACCTGGATTCCCAGATATCGAAAGCTCTTCCCTACCATTCTAAGCGGCAGCTCTCCCAGTCTCTTCTCCTGCTCTCTTGCATGGATCGCAAACATATCGCTTTTCCCCATGTTCAATTTATACCCCAAAAAATTGCTAAATTCCCCCAAGATTTGCATTATTTCCCCATCCCTTCCAACGGGTCTGAAATGTACAAGAGCAGGTTGTCTGCGTAGAGTGAGACCCGGTGCTCCACCTCTTCTGCACCCAGTCAATAAAACCCTCACCAAACCCAAACCTTCCCAGCGCCTCCCACAGGTAATTCCACTCCACCCGATCAAAAGCCTTCTCCGCATCCATCGCTACCACCACCTCCGCTTCCTCTCCTTCTGAGGGCATCATAATAACATTTAGATGCCTTCGAACATTGGCCTTGAGTTGCCTGCCCTTAACAAATCCCGTCTGGTCTTCCCCTATCACCCCCGGGACACAGTCCTCTATCCTTGTGGCCAGTATTTTAGCCAGCAGTTTGGCATCCACATTTAGTAGAGAAATCAGCCCGTATGACCCGCATTGCTCCGGATCCTTCTCCCGTTTCAGGATCAATGAAATCGAGGCCCGCGACATTGTTGGGTGGAAGACTCCCTTCTCTCTTGCTTCATTAAATGTCCACACCAGCAGTGGGCTCAATATCTCTGAAAACTTCTTATAGAATTCCACCGGGTAGCCGTCAGGCCCCGGGGCCTTGCCCGACTGCATGCACTCCAGCCCCATGATTATTTCCTCAATCTCAATTGGGGCTCCCAGCCCCTTCACCAAGTCCTACTCCACCCTCGGGAACCTCAACTGATCCAGAAATTGCCTCATCCCCTCCATCCCATCCGGGGGTTCCGACTCATATAATTTACTATAAAAGTCCTTAAACACCTCGTTCACCCCCGCTGGGTCCAGGAAAGTATTCCCGTCTCTACTCTTTACTTTATCTATCTCCCTGGCCGCCTCTCCTTTCCTGAGCTGGTGCGCCAACATTCTGCCTGCCTTTTCCCCGTACTCATAAATTGCCCCCCTTGCCTCAACTGTTCACTCAACTGTTTCACTGCTTTCCCTGTGGTCAACAGTCCAAACTCCACCTGTAACCTCCGCCGCTCCCTCAGTTGCCCTGCGTCCGGGGCCTCCGAGTATCTCCTGTCCACCTGGAGTATCTCCTTCACTAATCTATCCCTCTCAGACCATTCCACCTTTTCTCTGTGGGCCCGTATCGAGATTAATTCCCCTCTGACTACTGCCTTCAAAGCTTCCCAGACTGTCGCTGCAGAGACCTCCCCCGTATCATTTGTTTCCAGGTAGTTCTGGATGGACTTGTTAACCCGCCCACAGATCGCTTCGTCCGCTAGCAACCCCACATCCAGTCACCACAGCAGGCGTTGCCCTCTCTCCACACTAACCCGTAGGTCCACCTAGTGCGGGGCATGATCCGACACTGCAATTGCCGAGTACTCCGTATCCACCACCTTCGGTATTAGCGCCCTGCTCAGAACAAAAAAGTCAATGCAAGAGTATACCTTGTGGACATGTTTAAAAAAAAAAAAGGAAAACTCCTTCGTCCTCGGGCGTGCAAACCTCCATGGATCTACTCTCCCCATCTGTTCAATAAAATCCTTCAGTTCCTTTGCCGCAGCCGGCTTCCTCCCTGTCCTGGATTTTGACTGGTCCTATTCGGGATCGAATTCCGGATCAATGACTGTGTTGAAGTTCTCCCCCATGATCAGGTTATGTGACTCTGTCTGGGATCTTACCTAACACCCGCCTCATAAATTCCACGTCATCCCAATTTGGAGCATATATGTTCACAAGTACCACTCGCATCCCCTCCAGCTTCCCACTAACCATTATGTACCTACCCAGTTATCTGACACGCCTCTTCCTGCCTCGAATGCCACTGTTTGCTAATCAGGGTCACTACCCTCCTGGTCTTTGAGTCCAGTCCTCAGTGGAACACTTGGCTAACCCACCCCTTCCTCAATCTCGTCTGGTCTGTAACCTTTAGGTGTGTCTCTTGTAGCATTGCCATGTCCACCTTCAGTTCCCTCAAATGCGCGAACACGCGAGCCCTCTTGACCGGCCCATTCAGTCCTCTCGCGTTCCATGTGATCAGCCTGGATGGGGGGCTTCCAACCGCCCCCCTGCCGACTAGCCATCACCCTTTTTAGGCCAGCCTCGAGCTTGCGCCCTCCGCTTCCTCGAGTTTCCACTCGTGCTGTCGCCGTTCCCGACCTCCCATTTGTCTCCTAGTAACAGTTCCTCCCCTGTCAGCAAAACAGCTCCCCCCCCCCCCCCCCCCCCCCCCCCCCACACCCCAGCAACAACACTAAAAGCCCAATCCCCCAAGTCAAGCTCCAGCTTAGTAAACTTGAGATGTTGTTGTTACACCCTCAATAGTGGTAGTGCTTCAGTTTTCTGTGACGTGGCTCCTCTGTCCATGTTGCATAGAGGATGTATTTTTGCTACCAAGGCAGAAAGTTCAAGTTGGTAAATTTCCCAATTCGGCAAGCCCACCTTGATACAAAATGCCCATCACATGCAATTTCACTCCATTGAGTTGGGCCATTTGCCTGCAGACCTAGTTCAGATTTTAAACATTAAAAAAAAAACGTTCTCGAGTTGCCGGCACTCTATGGAAATTCGGCTCTAATCCTCCAACCATTTCAACTTTTCACATTTGGAAACTTAGAAACTTTGCTATTTAACTAGATGGCTAGAACGTATAACTTTAAAATACAGACTTAATTACATCTGTGCATACTAAGATGATTATTCCCTGCTGTCTGGAGCATCTACAGAAATGGAAGAAAGCCTGTGTTGTTTTTGACAAGTGATATTTTACAGTAACACAGTGGTTATCACTGCTGCTTCACTGCCAGGGAACCGAGTTTGTTTCCCGTTTGGGTCACTGTCTGTGCGGAGTCTGCAAGTTCTCCCCGTGACTGCATGGATTTCCTCCGGGTGCTGTGGTTTCCTCCCACAAGTCCCAAAAGACATGCTTGTTAGGTTTTGCACTGAGTGCTGAATTTGGTGCATTTGAGTGCTTATAGTAAGAGTTTGGTGACCGAGGGAGTTAGGTGAGGAGGGAGTAAGGTGCTCCTTTCATTTTGTTTCCGACATTTCCGCCAAGAGTGAGAAGAGAGCCAGGAGTTTACAGAAAGTGTAGCTGACTGGGAGCAGAGTCGGAGGGCGGAGATCTAGTTAGTCCACAGGGCAGCTATATTCTGTCAGGTAAGAGGGGATGGAGGCTAGGCCAGTTGCATGCTCCTCCTGTAGGATGTGGGTGGTGAGGGATACCACCGGTGTCCCCGCTGACTATACCTGCGGGAAGTGCACCCAACTTCAGCTCCTCAAAGACCGTGTTAGGGAACTGGAGCTGAAGATGGATGAACTTCGGATCATCCGGGAAGTAGAGGGGGTGATTGAGAAGAGTTACAGGGAGGTGACCACACCCAAGGTACAGGACAAGAATAGCTGGGTTACAGTCAGGGGGAAAAAAACAAACAGGCAGACAGTGCAGGGATCCCTCGTGGCCGTTCCCCTTCAAAACAAGTATACCGTTTTGGATGCTGTTGGGGGGTTGACCTACCGGCGGAAGGCCCTAGCGGCCAAGTCTCTGGCACTGAGTCTGGCTCTGGGGCTCAGAAGGGAAGGGGGGAGAATAGAAAAGCAATAGTTGTAGAAGATTCAATGGTTAGGGGAATCAATAGGAGATTCTGTGGTCGCGAGCGAGACTCCCGGAAGGTATGTTGCCTCCCTGGTGCCAGGGTCAGGGATGTCTCGGATCGTGTCTTCAGGATCCTTAAGGGGGAGGGGAACAGCCAGAAGTCGTGGTGCACATTGGTACCAACGACATAGGTAGGAAAAGGGGTGTGGAGGTAATAAACAAGTTTAGGGAGTTAGGCTGGAAGTTAAAAGCCAGGACAGACAGAGTTGTCATCTCTGGTTTGTTGCCGGTGCCACGTGATAGCGAGGCTAGGAATAGGGAGAGAGTGCAGTTGAACACGTGGCTGCAGGAATGTGTAGGAGGGAGGGCTTCAGGTATTTGGATAATTGGAGCGCATTCTGGGGAAGGTGGGACCTGTACAAGCAGGACGGGTTGCATCTGAACCAGAGGGCCACCAATATCCTGGGAGGGAGGTTTTCTAGTACTCTTCGGGAGGGTTTAAACTAATTTGGCAGGGGAATGGGAACCGGATTTGTAGTCCAGCAACTAAGGTAGCCGATATTCAGGACGCCAAAGCGTGTAATGAGGCAGTGGGGAAGGGAACACTGACAAAGGAGAGTACTTGCAGGCACGGAGATGGGTTGAAGTGTGTATACTTCAACGCAAGAAGCATCAGGAATAAGGTGGGTGAACTTACGGCATGGATCGGTACTTGGGACTATGATGTGGTGGCCATCACGGAAACTTGGATAGAAGAGGGGCAGAAATGGTTGTTGGAGGTCCCTGGTTATAGATGATTCAATAATATTAGGGAGGGTGGTAAAAGAGGTGGGGGGGGGGGTGGCATTGTTAATTAGAGATAGTATAACAGCTTCAGAAAGGCAGTTCGAGGAGTATCACCCTAATGAGGTAGTATGGGTTGAAGTCAGAAATAGGAAAGGAGCAGTCACCTTGTTAGGAGTTTTCTATAGGCCCCCCAATAGTAGCAGAGATGTGGAGGAACAGATTGGGAAACAGATTTTGGAAAGGTGCAGAAGTCACAGGGTAGTAGTCATGGGTGACTTTAACTTCCCAAATATTGAGTGGAAACTCTTTAGATCAAATAGTTTGGATGGGGTGGTGTTTGTGCAGTGTGTCCAGGAAGCTTTTCTAACACAGTATGTAGATTGTCCGACCAGAGGAGGGGCAATATTGGATTTAGTACTTGGTAATGAACCAGGGCAAGTGATAGATTTGTTAGTGGGGGAGCATTTTGGAGATAGTGACCACAATTCTGTGACTTTCCCTTTAGTAATGGAGAGGGATAGGTGCATGCAACAGGGCAAGGTTTACAATTGGAAGGGTAAATACGATGTTGTCAGACAAGAATTGAAGTGCATAAGTTGGGAACATAGGCTGGCAGGGAAGGACACAAGTGAAATGTGGAACTTGTTCAAGGAACAGGTACTATGTGTCCTTGATATGTATGCCCCTGTCAGGCAGGGAAGAGATGGTCGAGTGAGGGAACCATGGTTGACAAGAGAGGTTGAATGTCTTGTTAAGAGGAAAAAGGAGACTTATGTAAGGCTGAGGAAACAAGGTTCAGACAGGGCATTGGAGGGATACAAGATAGCCAGGAGGGAACTGAAGAAAGGGATTAGGAGAGCTAAGAGAGGGCATGAACAATCTTTGGCGGGTAGGATCAAGGAAAACCCCAAGGCCTTTTACACATATGTGAGAAATATGAGAATGACTAGAGCGAGGGTAGGTCCGATCAAGGACAGTAGCGGGAGATTGTGTATTGAGTCTGAAGAGATAGGAGAGGTCCTGAACGAGTACTTTTCTTCTGTATTTACAAATGAGAGGGGCGATATTGTTGGAGAGGACAGTGTGAAACAGACTGGTAAGCTCGAGGAAATACTTGTTAGGAAGGAAAATGTGTTGGGCATTTTGAAAAACTTGAGGATAGACAAGTCCCCCGGGCCTGACAGGATATATCCAAGGATTCTATGGGAAGCAAGAGATGAAATTGCAGAGCCGTTGGCAATGATCTTTTCGTCCTCACTGTCAACAGGGGTGGTACCAGGGGATTGGAGAGTGGCGAATGTCGTGCCCCTGTTCAAAAAAGGGACTAGGGATAACCCTGGGAATTACAGGCCAGTTAGTCTTACTTCGGTGGTAGGCAAAGTAATGGAAAGGGTACTGAAGGATAGGATTTCTGAGCATCTGGAAAGACACTGCTTGATTAGGGATAGTCAGCACGGATTTGTGAGGGGTAGGTCTTGCCTTACAAGTCTTATTGAATTCTTTGAGGAGGTGACCAAGCATGTGGATGAAAGTAAAGCAGTGGATGTAGTGTACATGGATTTTAGTAAGGCATTTGATAAGGTTCCCCATGGTAGGCTTCTGCAGAAAGTAAGGAGGCATGGGATAGTGGGAAATTTGGCCAGTTGGATAACGAACTGGCTAACCGATAGAAGTCAGAGAGTGGTGGTGGATGGCAAATATTCAGCCTGGATCCCAGTTACCAGTGGCGTACCGCAGGGATCAGTTCTGGGTCCTCTGCTGTTTGTGATTTTCATTAATGACTTGGATGAGGGAGTTGAAGGGTGGGTCAGTAAATTTGCAGACAATACGAAGATTGGTGGAGTTGTGGATAGTAAGGAGGGCTGTTGTCGGCTGCAAAGAGACATAGATAGGATGCAGAGCTGGGCTGAGAAGTGGCAGATGGAGTTTAACCCTGAAAAGTGTGAGGTTGTCCATTTTGGAAGGACCAATATGAATGCGGAATACAGGGTTAACGGTAGAGTTCTTGGCAATGTGGAGGAGCAGAGAGATCTTGGGGTTTATGTTCATACATCTTTGAAAGTTGCCACTCAAGTGGATAGAGCTGTGAAGAAGGCCTATGGTGTGCTCGCGTTCATTAACAGAGGGATTGAATTTAAGAGCCATGAGGTGATGATGCAGCTGTACAAAACTTTGGTAAGGCTACATTTGGAGTACTGTGTACAGTTCTGGTCACCTCATTTTAGGAAGGATGTGGAAGCTTTGGAAAAGGTGCAAAGAAGATTTACCAGGATGTTACCTGGAATGGAGAGTAGGTCTTACGAGGAAAGGTTGAGGGTGCTAGGCCTTTTCTCATTAGAACGGAGAAGGATGAGGGGCGACTTGATAGAGGTTTATAAGATGATCAGGGGAATAGATAGAGTAGACAGTCAGAGACTTTTTCCCCGGGTGGAACAAACCATTACAAGGGGACATAAATTTAAGGTGGAAGATATAGGAGGGATATCAGAGGTAGGTTCTTTACCCAGAGAGTAGTGGGGCATGGAATGCACTGCCTGTGGAAGTAGTTGAGTCGGAAACATTAGGGACCTTCAAGCAGCTATTGGATAGGTACATGGATTACGGTAAAATGATATAGTGTAGATTTATTTGTTCTTAAGGGCAGCACGGTAGCATTGTGGATAGCACAATTGCTTCACAGCTCCAGGGTCCCAGGTTCGATTCCGGCTTGGGTCACTGTCTGTGCGGAGTCTGCACGTCCTCCCCGTGTCTGCGTGGGTTTCCTCCGGGTGCTCCGGTTTCCTCCCACAGTCCAAAGATGTGCAGGGTAGGTGGATTGGCCATGATAAATTGCCCTTAGTGTCCAAAATTGCCCTTGGTGTTGGGTGGAGGTGTTGAGTTTGGGTAGGGTGCTCTTTCCAAGAGCCGGTGCAGACTCAGGCGGCTGAATGGCCTCCTTCTGCACTGTAAATTCAATGATAATCTATGATTAATCTAGGACAAAGGTTCGGCACAACATCGTGGGCCGAAGGGCCTGTTCTGTGCTGTATTTTCTATGTTCTATGAATTGGACTTTCTGCATTCTCCCTCAGTGTACCCGAACAAGCGCCAGAGTGCGGTGACTAGGGGATTTTCACAGTAACTTCATTGCAGTGTTAATTTCAGCCAACTTGTGATAATAATAAAGATTATTATTATTACATATTTCAACATCCTAGTTTACATAAAACCTTTGTTAATCTACTTGGAAAGAGAAGCAGGACCATGGCAAGTTGAACATGGAGAGGAGTAAATTATTTAATTTTAGGTTTTGCTGCTTAGTGAAAGATCAAGAAATTGTTGAGTAGAAAGACTAGCCACGATGGTGGTATGTATATTGTATCAGAAAGTTGCTAAGCACTCTTAAGCATAAGCATTAATCAGAAAGTGGGTCATGCCCAAGCAGAGCTCACATTTTGGTGGTCACATTGTACTTAATTAATTGATCATGATGCTTAAAACAGAAGAATTTTGTTTATTTTAAAAAAAGTTAAATGTTTAATTCTATCACCTTAACATTCACAAATATGGTTATTTAACCTGGGAATGGAAAGAAAGGCTTCGAGGTTACACCTATCCATTGTTCTTTGCAAGCTTTTATAAATTGTTGCAAATATTCAAGAAGGATACAGTTCAGTTGCTGGTAAGGTTTTTAAAAAATGTTGCTGGATAGTAATCAGCCCTTCCTTCGACTACCCTTTTACTATTTATGTTTTTATAAAATATGTTTGTGTTTCATTTTGTGTTGGTTGCTGTTCTTATACCCTCTTTGTCCCACTTTTTCCTTTTTTAGATCTGATCTGTATTGTCTATATTCAGCTTGGCTCCCTACTGCATTATCCATCTGAAATCTGGTATAACCCTGCTTGTTGGGGCAGCACGGTGGCACAGTGGTGAGCACTGCTGCCTCACGGTGCCGAGGACCTGGCTCCGATCCCGCCTCCAGGTGGTTTGCACATTCTCCCCGTGTCTGGTGTGAGTCTCACCCCTCAACCCAAAAAGATGTGCAGTGTAGGTGGATTGGCCACGCTAAATTGCCCCTCAATTGCGAACAAAATAATTGGGGTTTTTTAAAATCCTGCTTGTTGCACAAATAAGGAAATATATTAAGTGCATCCTGCAAAAATATAAAATAAAATGCCATGATTCTGGCATATGGTTGATCTTCAAACTAGCCGGAAGATGCTGAAAAGGAAGGCCTTTTAAGTATTTTTTTTGTTCCTTGCTGCACTGTATGAATGGTAGTATGGATGGGATGATATTTTGGTTCAATCTGTTGAAATTCTAAACCACAAGTGTGTTATTTAAATAAGGTGCCGACTTGAAGATAGGTGCTCCCTTCAGGAAAAGTGCTGTCACCGAACAGCATTTACTATTTTGTTATATCTGGCTGAGCAGAATCTGAGGTGGAAGCCAGGAAGCAGGCCTAATACAGATTGCTTTTGATCTGGTGAAATCAGAAAAGCAGTAAAATTCTCTTTCCCAGTTTGTCATTTACCTGCTGTTTTAAAAATCAGTATCTTTGTATGATGGGAGTAGCTCTCCACTTTCCTGACATTTGTGCATACCAGGTTTGGTAAATGAATTATAAGTATAGACAATAAAAATATTGAAGTAATCAAAAGGTTAAGATTTTGCATGGTTCAATCTTTTCTATTCTAATACCCTGTCCTGTCTTTGTGGTGTGTTGCTGTTTATGTAAGTGAAATGAGCTGCAACCAGGCCTAATCTGGCCACAGTGTGTTCTCTTATTTCACCCTGCTTTGACACATTAAGAATTAGAATTTAATGATTGTCATCTAAGAGCTGCAATTTGTATTGTGTTGCGCAAAATGCACGATTGAAGCAACTCAGATTATTTAGAAAATGTTTGATTGCACAGGTAACTAATCATTTTTTTAAATTGTAAGTTTCACATCCATCTGTGCTTTTGTTAGTAATAATTGTACAAGAGGGCAAGGACAATTATTCTTTTGCTGTGGCAAGAATAGCATTCTCTAAACAATGATTTACACCTACTATCTGTGCTCCAACATAAACTTTACTGCTGTCAATAAACATGCCATAATTGTTTTTGCAGATCTGGGTTCCTCGGCTAGTCCAGTCTCTTCTAGCAGCCCTGGCTGATGTAAAACTATACTCTATGATGAAAAAACAGGAGAATGCAGAAATTGCAACATGGGTGGTAGGCCTTATTCTATCTTTCACATTTAATTTCCTTTCATTGTGGGATAGAAATTTTTCAAAGGCGTGTTTGACTCTGCCTCAAGTCTTTCTCAACCTCAAAGTGAGACTCAATATCTACATGAAAGAATTTATATGCAACAAGATCTGAAGGCACGAGAAGTATTTGGCACACCAATAAACTTCATAATGTGACAAATTGTTGCAACAAAAGTGAACTGGAGCTTTCTTCCGTGAATGAAACTATACCCATTAAAGAAGCTATTACCAAGCTAAATCAAGCATGAGAGGGTATGATATCGAGAAGGAGGAATAGAAGTTGAAGAAATTAGATAAGAGGCGCACATACTTTTTAAGTATAAAAATAAATCCTACCGGTAAAGAATATGAGCAAAATTCTCCGGTATCGGCGCGATGTCCGCCGACTGGCGCCCAAAACGGCGCAAATCAGTCGGGCATCGCGCCACCCCAAAGGTGCGGAATGCTCCGCATCTTGGGGAGCCGAGCCCCAACCTTAAGGGGCTAGGCCCGCGCCGGATGAATTTCCGCGCCGCCAGCTGGCGGAAAAGGCCTTTGGTGCCCCGCCAGCTGGCGCGGAAATGACATCTCCGGGTGGCGCATGCGCAGGAGCATGCGCTGACGGCATTCCCGCGCATGCGCAGTGGAGGGAGGCTCTTCCGCCTCCGCCATGGTGGAGACCGTGGCGAAGGCGGAAGGAAAAGAGTGCCCCCACGGCACAGGCCCGCCCGCGGATCGGTGGGCCCCGATCGCGGGCCAGGCCACCGTGGGGGCACCCCCTGGGGCCAGATCACCCCGCGCTCCCCTCAGGACCCCGGAGCCCACCCGCGCTGCCTTGTCCCGCCGATAAGGTAGGTGGTTCAATTTACGCCGGCGGGACAGGCATTTTAGCAGTGGGACTTCGGCCCATCCGGGCCGGAGAATCGCGGGGGGGGGCCCGCCAACCGGCGCGGCGCGATTCCCACCCCCGCCGAATATCCGGTGCCAGAGAATTCAGCAACCGGTGGGGGCGGGATTCACGCCAGCACCCGGCGATTCTCCGACCCGGCGGGGTGATCGGAGAATCTCGCCCTATATTTGTTTTGTTGGCAATATTTTCTACAATCTCCAAGTCTACAATGTTTTGAGTCTGATCTTCAAGTCCTCCACAACTGTTGGTGCACACAAACTTGACTATTCCCTTAGCTTTAGCCTATAAGCAAGACCTTACAGGGTACATTTTAGGGGAATCAAACTTTTATGTGCAAGGAAATTGCAGTTAAGAGATCTACAAAGTTCTCTACCTCACAAGATTAACGCTATCATGAATTGGGTTTGTTGAAATGGACTGTGAAATCTGAAGGCGGATAAAATACATTGACACCAAAGATCTTGGATTCTGCAGTCCACGCTGTGGCCAAAGCCTTCCTTCCATTATATCATTCTGTAAATTTCACAATTGCGCAGGTAAAAAGGTAGCTTGTGTGTCAAATGCATGGTTAACAACTTCTAATGTCAGTAAAGGGGAATTAAATTGCATTACTAAGATGCACATTCAAAGCCCCAAACCGGAAATGAGAGGGTTTGTTGTTCTTGACTTTTTAAAATATATATTTTGTGTATTTAGAAAATTATTTTATGTAAACTTATTAAGAATCCATATAATTTAAAGTTACAAGGCTGTTATTTTAAAAGGAATTTTTTCCAATTCTCTTTCAGTATTTTTCCCAACTATGTTCCTGGTTCACCTGGTATTGCAGTACCCGGACAATTACGAATAGTATGGAAGCTGTTCTAACCAGCTTTACACTTTATTACTACCCTTTTCAGGGTACAAAGACTGGGAGTAGGTCAGGAAAATGTTACATATTTTCAACTTTTAAAAATGCTATTGCATAATTTAGAACAGTATGTTAATGTGACAAGATGCAAGCTTTGTGCTAACGTCCCAAACAGAGTAGTCTGATCTTGACTTTACTCTGAAGCAAACTATTCAACAGTGTTTGTTACGATTTCAGCTGATACTACTGGACAGTCATGTCCAAGAGCGGAGCCTTGGCTCAGTAGATCGTTGCTTTTATTTTTTGTTCAGAGACGTGAATGAACAGAGTTGAAGGACTGTCGATTAACTTCTAACAAAAGAATAAAACATTTATTAAACATGAAAAGATTGACTAAAATACACCTTCACCCCACCTATATTGTTACTGGTATGCACAGATATATTAGGATAACACAAGTTACAATTATCTTGTACTCTGATGTTCTCAGTAAGTACACATTCCATGTAAATTGATGGGCAAAATATGGTCCGACACATCATGCTCTGAAACCAAATGACAGATGCCCCCCAATACAGTTGACTGGTCTCACTGGAATTTTGACTTCCACACAATTGTTTCCAAACACCACTCTACAAAAACAAGCTTGGAATTTTCTCCCAAATAACGCTTTCTCTCTGATGTCTTCACCAAGGATCCACTTCCAGGATTTCTATCTCTCCTTTCAGTATTCCTCTGCCTTGGATTTACATATGCATTCAAGTTTACGCACACTCTTTCAGGGACCCAGCCATTCCAGCAGCCTATTGCTTGCAGGCGGTATTAAGATGCCGCCACACATTTGAATTGCATCTGGTTCTTGCAGATGCCTCTTGAACTCTGAGCATTTTCTCTGCATTTTACTTTAACTCGCCCTTTAACTCACCCAACAGGATCTTGTTCAACTTCTTGTTCTTTGTACCTTTAACATAAATGTCTTCCTTTTTAATTTTATTTTTTTTGTTTCAGGGGCAATTTAGCGTGGTCTTCCCACCTACCCTGCACATCTTTGGGTTTTGGGGGGTGAGACCCATGCAGACATGGAGCGAATGTGCAAACTCCACACAGATAGAGACACGGGCTGGGATCGAACCTGGGTCCTTGGCGCAGTGAGGCAGCAGTGCTAACCACTATGTCACCGTGCTGCCCTATAAATGTCTTCCTGAGATATACTTTTTGTCCCAACTCCCTGGTTTCTGGACGTTTGTTCTTTTGGGAAGTCTGCTTTTTTCGGCTGCCTGATCCTGTCCAGCTTAAAGCTAAACTCAAAATGTTCTTTCTAACCTAGGGTGGCCCTAGTTTTCCAAGCAATAACCTAGTTTTTGTTTAAGCCCTGTTTGCTTTCAAGTTATAAACTTTCATTACCATTCAGGCACCTGAACAAAACTGAGGTCATTTACCCTCTCAAATACAGAACACAATATTGAACTAACTTAAAGCTATGCTTTATTTCTACACATACAAATATGGATTATTTAAAACTACTGGTTTACTTACATTGTCCATGGAGAAAATAGGCAGTATATTCACTTCTTAAGTTTTTTTAAATAGAATGCCATTGTCCACTGCTATTAAATGTCATCAGCATGCTCTTTTCTGAAAGGCATGTCTTGTGGACCGGATCGAATGACAAAATGATAAAAGATGTGAAAGAAAACTTCAATTTACAAGAAAAGCACAATCATTTGGAATTAGGCTGATGTAATCGTTACTATTAATCAAATATTCTTGTAATCAGTTTCTTCACTGGAGATTTCTGTTTTTGAAACTGGCCAGTAGGGATGACCAGACTCCTATTTGGGGTGAGAATGTGATTGTGAAAAGGTATAATCGTTGGTATCATATGGGTGGGTCTATATAGCCTTGCATAATTCAAATTCAGTGGTTGTGTAGATTATTTCCTATGTGAGAGAACCCTTAATTGACAAGCATACTATGTGCGATTGAAAGAACAATTTAAATACTTCATCACATGATCTGATGTGTCTTAGGCTTATTTGGAGTACAGAGAACAGTACAGCACAGGAACAGGCCCTTCTGCCCTCCAAGTCTGTGCCAATCATGATGACTTTCTAAACTAAAATCTTCTGCACTACTGGGGTCCATATCCCTCTACTCCCATCCTATTCATGTATTCGCCAAGATGCCTCTTAAATGCCGCTATATCTTCCACCACCTCCATTGGCAGCACGTTCCAGGTACTCATCACCCTCTGTAAAAAAAATTTTTTTTAAACTTGCCTCGCACATCTCTAAACCTTCCCCCTCGCACCTTAAACTTATGTCCCCTCGTAATTGACTTTTCCACCCTGGGAAAAAGTGTCTGATGATCCATGCTGTGTCATAATTTTGTAAACCTCTATCAGGTCACCCCTCAACCTCTTTCGTTCCAGTGAAAACAATCCGAGTTTATCCAACCTCTCCTCATAGCTAATACGCTCAAGACCAGGCAACATCCTGGTAAACCTCTCTAAAGCATCCACATCCTTCTGGTAGTGTGGCAACCAGAATTGTATGCAATATTCCATAGAAAATTTACAAAACCCTTGAAATGATCTAAATGCTAAAAGTGGCTGTGGCATACTTTCTGACAACCTTCTCCCTGAGTTACAGCTAAGAGATCAAAACAGCTTTTTAGAATTCAGAACCATTGTATTTGGTGAGTACTTATAGAGTTTAAAATCATTACAAAGTTCATGTCGGCAGTGGTTATTTCACTCCCACGAATAATTTGGTTTTCCTCCCCTACTTGCTCTAATTCCTTACATAGAATATGCAAGAGCACATGTGACAAAGATAAACTATCCTACTTCATCCTTCAGGACTTGTCTGTAGCCTTTTATGTGTTGACCACACCATCCTCCTCCAGTGCTTCTCCACTGTTGACCAACTGGGGTAGGACGTTCTTGTCTGGTTCCATTCAAGCCTATGTAACCATATTGAGTATCATCTTCAAAGGTTTCTCGTTGTGCACTGTTATCTCTGGTGCCCCCTAAAATCTATTCCTGGGCATCCTCCTATTCCTGATCTACATGCTGCCTTTTGGTGACATCATCTGAAAGCACAGCATTAGTTGTGATATGTACACTGATGACACCCAATTCTACCTTGCCACCAACATTCTGAATCCTCCACTGTTGCTATATTGTCTGCCTGCTTATTCGATATCCAGTATTGAAAGTGCAAAAAACTCCTCCAGTTAAATACCGAGAAGATGAAGCCTTATTTTCAATCCCAGCTCCAAACTCTGTTTCCAAGCTACCAACTCCATCCTCCTCCCTGGCAGCTGTCTGATGCTAAACCAAATTGTTGGAACTTTGGTGTCATGTCTGATTTGAACATGAACTTTTACCATATTTTTGCAGCATTGGGAAGGCCACCTATTTCAACTTCTGTAATATCATCTCTCTTTGCCCTGCTTCTGCTCATTTGCTGCTGAAATATTCATGCCTTTATTATTCCTAAACTTGACTATTTCATTGCGTTACTGGCTGGTTCTCCCATATTCTACCCTCCATACACCGGAGGCCTTCAAAAACTCTGATGTCCTAATTTGCATCTGCAGACAACAGCAGAAAGTTACACCGTGGGCTAAATAAAAGTGAACTGGTCAATCAAAATTAGTTTATGATGTGGAGATGCCGGCGTTGGACTGGGGTGAGCACAGTAAGAAGTCTTACAACACCAGGTTAAAGTCCAACAAGTTTGTTTCGAATCACTAGCTTTTGAATCCTGTTGGACTTTAACTTGGGTATTGTAAGACTTCTTACAAATTAATTTAAATTCCACTTCCTCGTGTAGATCCCCGCTCACTGGCGTTGAAGTTTCTATTATCAAGAGGTTTTTTTTTTTTGCTTTATCAGGGTTGGAAGCCATAGAGTTCATTTTTGTCCTCCCAGTAATGTTTTCAAGTGAATTTTCCCCCTGACAAAATTGGTCTATTTGTTCCTTTTTCTTTTGAATCACTGTAGTATGATAGATGTCAGAATTGTAAGTAGTTGTCCGTAAATAAAATGTTCAGCTCTTGGGGTGAGGGATAATTGATGTCCTTTGTAGTTCCTTAAATGTTTTAGTTTTAACTTGCACACTACTAAAAGATTGTGGCACAGTACTTGCAATTTCAGTAGATTGCAGACTTCTCTGTGCTCAAAACGTTTCTTTGTGGGCTGATGGGAAAATAGAGAAGAAGAAGAGAGAGAGAGCGAGAAAGATACTTTAATATTGTCTGTTATTTATGCCAGCCTGCTGGCTCTAAAATAGAAGGGAAAGCTGTGGGAAATTGTTAAAGACGGGATGATAATGTAAAATTGGAAATGTCACTGAAGGGTAGAAACTGACACGTATTATCACTTTAATAGGGAAGATCGCAAAAATGGGTTAGGTTTGTAGCAGTGGTGTTTATTTTTATGATGACATTTCAAGGGCAGCTGTTATCATATCTGATTGTGTCTTTTTATATTTTTTTCTATTTGCAGTTTGAAATATCTGGCCCTGACTGCTTTTGCAGTTGTTGTGCGCCCCACCGCTGTCATCCTTTGGCTGCCGCTGCTATTTTATCATTTCTGGCAAGAGCTGAAGAAACTGGATCTACTTTTGTACAAATGTCTACCAGTTGGGTATGTTCAAGGGGGGGAAGAGTTTCCCCCCATATTACTCCAGAGACATACTACTTAGAAAAAACAAATTAATAGCCAATTTTATTTTATTTGCATTTTTTTCTGTTGAATGCTATTCAAAATCATCAACTAAATTCACTGTAGGTGCTTCGTATTTGCATTTCAGGTCAGGGTCCGAGTTTATACTGGCATAGAAAGGGGCAAAATTCAAATCAAAATTATTTGTTGTAAAACTTTAAATGTGGGAGCAGTGTGGCTCTGACCTTGATAAAGATCAATAATAAAGCAGTACAGTACCTCCTAAAATTGCGGGACCAACTCTCAAAACATTATTGTTGGCATAGGTATTATCCACATCATCCAATGCTGGTGGTTCAATACGACTGACCACCAGCCTGAAGTTAATGAGGTATAACCCAGAAATGCAAGATTACTATTCTGTCTGCTCTTGGAAAGGAGGTGAATTGGAGGGGGATGAGGTAGGGATATGACATTAATAACAACAGCAAGCAATTCCTCAACCATATTTCAAATCTTGTTCACCTTGAGAGCTGTAACTCTTGCCTGAACATCTTGAGACTTGACTTCCAGATAACCCTGACATGGGCAAGAATTTCATTTTGGACTTAAGTGAAAATTATTGACGACACAAATATGATTAGGATTACTGCTCCCACCATCTACGCCGATTGGCTCAAGTCCATTTTGAAATTATCTAGGCCACTTATTCATTTGACTCATCCTAAGAAGCTTTCTTGATTCCTGAAGGATTAATTTTTACAGAGCTTCTTGGTATTATTTGAACTTAAATTCTAATTGTGTTCAGTTGAGACTTTAACCATTTAGGCAATAAGAGACGATTTGAAGTAACTGAGGAAATCTTAAGTTGTATATATCTATTAAAGAAGGGCCGGGATTTGACTCACTTACTAGGGTTCTTGCTTTCCAGTTCAGCCTTGGGTCCAGGTTGACGCGCGATCTCTGTTCTCTCTCTGTAACTTCAGCTTCCCTCTGGACAGCAATCACTTGCTGCGCAAGTTGCTCAGTGAAAGCTTCTATTTATTAACTTATTCCAAGTCACAACCCACAGTGTGATCAATGATATTGCATTCTAATTGGCCTAAATGAGACGGGGCTAATTCTCAATTAGCTTACGGGGTGCATGATCAACTACGTAGGCATGAGAAGTTTTTAATTGGTTCCTTGGGTGTGATGGTCATCTATTGATGTCATTTCCCATAGTCCCCTCATTGGCCCTCTAAGATGAAGATGGCACAAAGGAACTGGCTGAAGTCTACACCTGATAAGTGCATTGACCTCTCCTCCTTTTGAACTTGATTCAAGTGAGATCGTGAGGACAAAGCGGGCTCCCCTTTCATGGGCCTTGAAGGTTAGCTGGTTGGCAAAATTGGATCCTGGGGCAAGCAGTTTGAAAAACACTGCTATAAGGTTTCAATTACTTGAGGGACCATCTCTAAAAGAATATTTTGATATCTTGCCCATTAGTTTTGGATGGTGAAAATATGCTGTCATGCCCCCATGATTGATATCTTGAGCTCATGGTCTGAAAACCTCATTTAATTGGTATTAAATCCAACCCATACCAGTGACTGTGTTTTGCTGTTGCTTCTCTCCAGTTACTTGGGAAGAGTTACTTTATTTTTAAAACAAAGGATAAAGTGGTAAAGTTTCTTATAATCTTAAAACTAATGAAGAAATTTACAAAACAAAAATCTGAAATGTATAGTGTTATGTATACAATATAAGTGAGAGTAGCTTTCATGCCAGCTTTTACTTGAGTTAAGACAGCATGCAATGTCTTGGCACATGGATTCATTGGATGGCTAATTGATCTAAAGGACTTCATTAAAACAGGGGCTTATCAATGTGTTTTTGCGGAGACAACTGCTTTGTATGCGTTCTTGTTGTATTAGTCAATTAAACTTACGGAATAGTTTTTCAAACGTGCAAATTACACAAAGTCTATATGAAATACATATCAATGCTTGAAAGTGATTGGTGTGGTAAAGAAACATTCAATTAACAGATATTCAAATTTCAAAGAACTGCAGACTTACAAGAGTTAATTACAGAACTTAATTCTAAACTTACAAAATCAAAGATGGTTACATAGTGTGAAATAAAGTGACTTCCCTTGAACATCGCAAGTTAAACTGCACTAATTTAATGCACAAGGCTGAATGTTTTAATAGTTGTTTTTCTTTGCATAATAGGACTTTGAATTTAGAGATCAACGTTTATAATTTTAATTGCTAGGGAGGTGGATAGTTCCATACCAGTAATCGTTCAACCTCCACATCTTGCACTCACTGCCGTAAGGCCATATGTGGAGATGCCGGCGTTGAACTGGGGTGGGCACAGTAAGAAGTCTTACAACACCAGGTTAAAGTCAAACAGGTTTGTTGCGAATCACTAACTTTTGGAGCGCAGCTCCTTCAGGTGAATCTGATGAAGGAGCTGTGCTCCGAAAGCTAGTGATTCGAAACAAACCTGTTGGACTTTAACCTGGTGTTGTAAGACTTCTTATTAAGACCGTATGTTTCTTGTCCCTTGTCAGGTTTGAGTGTGATGCTAAGACTAAGTCATGTGGTGAGCTTGTTGACATACTTCAATTGTGTAAACTAAACTGAAACTAATCATTAAACATCAATTTCCCTACATTGTGATAAACTTCTCTGTAATTTCCATTGACAAAACAGAGAATCTTTAGTGCAGGTTTAGTCTACGCTCCTATAAAGGTGGCTTAGCTGGGACAGAAAATTGTGTCCAACATGTGGTGGCAGAAATGCTAGAATATGAAATCTTTTTCTACTTTCTGATGTTGAGGTGGAGACAGGTGCAGAAGAAAGACTATTTCCATTGCATGCTGTATGCCATTCTTGGTGAGCAGCTGCCATCAGTCTTCCAGCATTATTCTTTTGCACAGTTCTCAGGCGTAGATTACGGTAGTTCTAGTTCTTGTGACTCGTTCCTTCCTGGCTGCACAGCAGAGATCATGAACAAGTTGAGTGGAGGAAATTGGGTGTATCCTACTCTGGATGCTGCGTTGGTGTGCTAGGTATTTTTAGTTGAAGATTACATTTATTTTACAGATGCTTAACACTTGGGATTTCTCTAACGATTGACCGAATATTTTACGGTGAGGTAGGATGCTTTTTCATATTTTTGAAACTGCTGTTGAGCTGTGCAATAGAACTACTAAAGCGTGGCCATCATGCGATTAAAGCCACTGGCCTAGCCTACTTTGGAGCAAATTGTAATGCACTGAGGCACTTTACGTTTTAAATATTTAAAAACATTTTTTCTTTAACCAGTTCATTTTTTCCAATTAAGGGGCAATTTAGCGTGGCCAATCCACCTAGCCTGTACATCTTTGGGTTGTGGGGGTGAAACCCAAGCAAACATGGGGAGAATGTGCAAACTCCACACCTACAGTGACCCAGAGCCGGGATCGAACCTGGGACCTCAGCGCCGTGAGGCAGCAGGGCTAACCCACTGCGCCACCATGCTGCCCGAGGCACTTTACTTTTAGCAGATCTTGGTGCCTGTTATTTTCAGCATCATAGATTTAATTATTTTTGCTTAATTTAAAAAAAAATTCTTAGGCCTTGTGCTTCAGCAAAGCAAAGAGTGCCTGCTTCTGTACCTCCACCAATAGTGCTATTGATTAGGCCGCTGATGCATAGGATGGTTAGGGAAGGATTTACTGTCCATTAGTTTCATTCATTTATTTAGCAATGCTAACTGCTATCTGTGTAATATGATGATTCTGTAGTACTTATTTCTGTTTCTAGAGCCTATACATCTTAAAATAATCAGTTTGGATTCAGAAGCTTACATCATATAGTACCTCAGTTTAAGAAAAACAAGCCAGGGCAAGGCTATCAAGATATTTGTCTTTTCTTTTACTTGTTGGTAATATTCATTCTGTTATCATGTTCCATTTACAACCCCATAACAATTTGCAAATGTACATTTTGTTCCTGCCTATCTTTTGTTTTTTATCACCCTTACAGTGGGTTATGGTTCAATGGAATTTCCTCAGATTTAACGTGATTCAGAACATGGGATCATTCTATGGCTCACACTCGTGGCACTGGTACTTCACTCAGGGATTTCCTGTTATCATGGGAACTCATTTTCCCTTCTTCATTCATGGATGCTTGTTGGTGCCTAAGAAGTACAGAGTTTTGCTAATAGCGGTCATATGGACCCTCGTGGTGTATAGGTGTGTACCACTCAGTTTGGGGTTTTCTGTGTAGAAGATAATGGCCATCTTGGACCAACAGGACAGGAATCCTAATCATTGATTCAAAACGATTTCAACTCTGAAATTTACAGATATTGAGGTTTCGAGTCAAGATGCAACCAGTAGGGCAGCACGGTGGTGCAATGGTTAGCACTGCTTCCTCACGGTGCTGAGGATCCAGGTTCGGTCCCGGCACCATGTCATTGTCTGTGTGGCGTTTGCACATTCTCCCCGTGTCTGCGAGAGACTCACCCCCACAGCCCAAAGATGTGCAGCGTAGGTGGATTGGCCAAGCTAAATTGCCCTTTAATTAAAAAAAAAATTGAACCTTGTAATTCACTCTCTGCTCTCTGATTTGTTTCTGCAATGTCCTTCAATGACGTTGCTTCTCTTATACAATATAAAAATGTGAAAATAGCAGCACCATCTCTTATCCAGAAGAAGATATTAAAGGGGTGTGTACTTAATGCATTTTAATCACATTTAATTATTCGATAAATTCTTTGTCCAGTTTAATAATTTGTTTCTGTACAGCTGCAAAATCTCACAAATAGGCACTCGCAAGTTATACAAAAGATGTACTATTATCCTGTTAATTAAAGATGTACCATTTAATGTAGTGCTGCAAATGAACAAAATGTAAGTCTCTTCTCACCAATTTAAAGTTTTCCCTTTTCCCCTTCCTCCATCCTAATTTAAATGGTGTTTCCTGATCTGAGAATATTATAAGTGGAAGCAAGGTATGGCTGCACAGAACCATAGGTGCTTACAGCACTGAAGGACTGAAGACAGGATTACTAGTCTAATGGATTTCCAAACTATTTGATCCAATGCGTCTGTTCCAGGTTTTTGCCGGAGCAATCCATGATCCCCTTTCTCTCCTTGCTGTCTTCCCATAACCTTTGTTTCCTCCTCTCTTTCAGATACTTATAAGAACATAAGAACTAGGAGCAGGAGTAGGCCATTGTGCCCCTCGAGCCTGCTCCACCATTCAATGAGATCATGGCTGATCTTTTGTGGACTCAGCTCCACTTTCCGGCCCGAACACCATAACCCTTATCTGCAGTTCTCTTAAAACTTGCTCTGTTTACAATGTAGAATAATTTGTTGTTTTGGGACTAATGCAGAAATTTAGAATGAGGAGAAATGTTGGTACAAGTTGAGGAATTACAGTAAATACTTAGTACAGTTACTTTCTTCATCACTACCACCCCATGACCTCTCGTACAGTCAGAAATTGAGAGTAGAAAAAGATTAAATATTTGATGATTTGGATAATGCGTATAGTGCGTGTACTCTGATTTAGCAAAAGCCCAACTGGACATCATGACTCAGGTTGTGCTGGAGCCATATTTTGGGCACTGTGTGACTGAATTGACATGTTCAGACATAGTTATAATGGGTAACCTATTGTAGTGAATAATCATTTCACAATAGTAGGCACTCAAGTTATTTTCTGCTTTTGAAACAGACACCGGGTGGTGCATGAATATTTGAATTGATTATCTTTCCCTTTGCTCACTGCCTGACTAAATCTGGATATTGTAGAGATATTGACAGTTTTGGATGGGACAGCATCCTGATGCACTGACATGCCGCATTATCAGATTTGTGCACACACATTCTGTTCTGAATGTAAGAAATGTTTATATTTGTTGCAGTAATGTTATTAAAAACCTGTGTAAGATACATACAGGCAGTATGTCTGTGAAAGCTGTAGTTAAGGTGTCGTCAAAGGAAGACAATCCTTGATTTTGGAGAGGGTTTTGTTCTCCTGATAGATTTGAGAAGCATTTACTTGCTCACAAATGGATGGCTGATGGAATATTGTTTTGGTTTGGAGGTCCCTGGGGTACAGATATTGCATTTGGTCCTGGTTAAACCGGGCATGGGACACCTTGTGGGAGGAGACAGAAGAATGCTTTATGCATAGGGTACAGATAATGTAATTAAGGGGAGGAGCCAAGTCTGTCTATAATTGCAGTTTGCCGTAGGATTTTAGTCTCAAAAGAAGTGCCTTTCAGTTTGCTCCTGAAAGATGTTCTCCAAGGTCTCTGCACAGAGAAAAGCAAGTAAAACCTGATTGGTTGTTAACTTCATTTGTAAGTGGTATTTGAACTATATTGGTTTGCGTAATTGGAATATTTAGTGGCAAATTTAGGAAGTAAGTTAGAGATCTTTCTTTGATTTAAGAATTGGACCTGTATATCTATTTTTTGGTTGTTAATGTGTTTAATTTTGTGTTAAAGTTTGTTTTAACATAACACTGACCAAAAGGTGTATTTATAACTCCTGTTGTGCAGTCACCTTTCCTCACAGTTTTACAAGTAGTTGGGTTCTAATTGGGATCCTAACAATACTTTAGAATATCACCTCTAGAATACTTGTGTTTTAAATATATGTACATATATTCTTTATTACAGTTTCTTGAGCCACAAGGAATTCAGATTTATTTATCCATTAATGCCTCTTTGCATGGTGTTTTGTGGTAAGTATCTGCTCCATAATTCTACCTCAAAACCCGTGTAACTGATGTTGTTTAGGATTTAAAAGAAAATATCTTAAATTAAGAAGTTTTCCATATAATATTTGACTTGGAAAATATAGAATGGATGAGCATTTTAAATCCATGCTTAGACTAGTGATCTTGTCTTCAGTCCTTCGGTGCACTTTTAAGGTTCTTAAAAGAAGAAATTATGTTCCTTGTATAATGTTTCAAAAGATATAATATCTCTTTGATTTCAACCTGTTTATTTCCAGAGGCAGTTTGATTTGAGGTATTTTCCTCTGTTGTAACTTTATGACTGCAATAGTGTTTTGTATTATAACTTTAACCAGTGATTGTTGAAATACTTTTAAATTTAATTGTGATTAAGTTCAAGTGTAAACCTTTTAAAATGCATACTCTATATAAAAGTATGGAATAAATAGTTGAAATTATTTACTCCTGGTTGTACACAAAATGTTACAGGTTTTAGATTTCTTTACACATTTGTATTCACTTAAGTAAAATTACATATTAAAATCCTGATTTGATTCTCCCTTCTGAATAGGCTACTCATTGGCTAATTTGAAAGCATGGAAGAAGCCAGCAATCTGTTTTCTGTTGTTTTCTAACGTGTGTCTAGTGCTATATACTGGATTAATTCACCAACGTGGAACATTGGATGTAATGCAGCACATTCAACTGCTCTGCAAGGACACACTCCCAGAGAAAGACAAACCCTCTTTGCTCTTCCTGATGCCTTGTCATTCAACACCATTTTACAGGTATGTTATGCATTTTGCAAAAACAGCTAATGTAGGAAGTGAGGGAGTGTAAGCTTATGAGTTTTTAAAACCGTTAACATTTGTTTTAAAAAAAACATTGCAATATTGGGTGCTTGTACAAGTAAGTTCAGAGTTTGAGGGCCTGACTCACTTTCCAGCAAGGTCTCTGACAACTAGACATAACATAAATACCAAGATAACCTGGGAGTAAATGTTTTGATTTGTGATGAAGGCACTATGTATGTTCTTTCTGGATGGATGAACTGAGATGAGAGAATGGTGTTTCTCATTGCTCTGCTGTCACAAACAAAAGATAAATGCAAGAAGCTGTGCAAAACAATACAGCTTCAAATAGTTACCATGTTGCTGTAGCCCTTGTAAAAATACAAAGTCACTATTTATTTGGTAGAGACTGGTTGTAGAATGGGTCATAAGTTTGATATTCTTCCTTTCTTTCTGAAAAAGAGGCAGGAACCCTCAACATTTAAGAAACATTTGAAATGCCATAGCGTACAAGTCTATGGACGAAGAGCTGGAAATTGGGATTAGAATTGGGTGCTTGATGGCCAGTGCATGCACGATGGGCTGAAGAACCTCTTTCTACGCTGTAAAGCTCTGACTATTAATATAGTGCATACAATCCAGTTCCCATTCTAATTTTAGAATAATTGTAAAGTAGGCAAGAAAGTCATTTTGTAATTACAAAAATCATATTCCAGCCATGTTGGCGACTGACCATCTTACCTGTGGAATCGGTGAGATAGACATATTTATTCTCTTCTCTCCCTACCTCTGATCAGGTGAACTGCTGATTCTGTTACGGGAAGATGGGGATCAGAGGATGGGAAGATCTTCAAGGTCTGGGGAGGTGGAGGTCAGGGACGGGGTGTGGTGTCAGCTCATGAGCGTTCTGCAGGCAGGTATTCTGGATCCGGGAGGAAAACGTAAAAAGGTACTCACTCCTGGATCCTCTGTCCTTACCTGGATGTAGCTGCCAGGTTCCTGAATTTCCTTGCAATGTAACAGCATCCACCCAAAATAACATTATCAAAGAAAGACCATCACATTTCAAAGAAAAAATGCAAACCTCTCATAAATATCTGTATTTGCTTGACTCTTTGTAATCTGGATAAACAAAACCCGGATGAGAACTATTTTATTATCTTCTTGTTCTTGGGTACAGAGAGAAAATAAATGTTAAGCTGCTTATCAGGGTATCAGCAGAGACATGTGAGTCTCCACCTATTCTTATAGTTGGAAAAGTCACTTGATTTCAGGAGACAAATCAAAGGCAGACGAGGAGAAAATAATTAATAAAAATACTTATTCTTAGAAATTGTGTTGCATGAAGATTGCCTGTATCACTTAATTATTTCTCATTTCTCCACAGCCATGTTCATTGCCCAATAAAAATGCACTTCCTGGAATGTCCTCCAGATCTGACTGGAAATAATAGCTATGTTGATGAAGCTGACATGTTTTTCGAGGAGCCACTTAAGTGGTTGAACATAAGATTTTCTGGTCAAGCCTCCCTTCCTACTCACCTAGTATTTTATAATGTAATGGAACAGGTATGTTTGTTTGAATATATTTAATTATTGGTTCAATATATCATGTTGGTTGTAATACTGTGCTAGTAATCTGAGGGCTGGACTAATGATCCAGAAACATAAGTTCAAATCCCACCAGGGCAGCTGGCGAATTTAAATTCAAATTAATTAAATAAATCTAGGATTAAAAGCTAATACCAGTAATGGTAACTGAAACTGGTGAATTGTTGAAAAAAAAATCTGGTTTCACTGCTGTCCTTCAGAAGGAAATCAACTGTACTTGCCCAGTCTGGCCAACATGTGATTCTGGACCCATAGCAATGTGGTTGACTTTTAATCGCCCTCTGAAATGGTCTAGCAAGACACTTCGTTTTATCATGCTGGAAGAATAAAACCGACTAGACCATCTGACAACAACCTTCGCACCAAACATGACAAAGGCATACCCTGCCCAGTAAAGACTGCAAAGCGCTCCTCACTTAAATCTGGGAACTATTTCCAAAATTGGGTGTTGTCCCAAAGACAGATGTGGCAGAGAGACTCTTGAGCCACACCAGGCACAGTTCATCATCTTTATGGAAGGCTGCCACAGATTAGTCAAGCAACATAGTCACAAAATCATGCTGTGGTAACTTGACCACAAAAAGGTAGTTGAAACGCGTTGTTAATAAGTTTATCTTTAGTATATAAAAATAACAAAGTTTAAAATACAGTATGGGGTCAAAAACGGGAGCAGCTAGCTAAACATTGAAATAACAGTAACAGAATAGAATTAGAACTAACGACAGTTATATACGAATAGACATGGGTAACAACAACAAGTAATGACATCACAGCACTTAATTAATGACATCAGCAATGGCTTGAAATAAGAAGATGCATATTAGCACTCCTTACCCCATAAATTTGAATCCCCCTTAAAGATAGAAATACAATAAAGCTAATGCCTTTATTATACATCAGCTTTTCAGGCACTTTGTGACTATGCTGTGATCTTCACAGTACCACTTGTAACTCCGTCAACTCTGGTGATGCTTGAACTTAGTTCAACTGAACTTGTGGGTGCAAGAGTAGGTTGAATATCTGTGCTCGAGTGTCCCGCTCCAGAAGTAGAGTCCACTCCAGTCCTGATACAACCGGAACCACTTGATGAATTTTCACAGCAGCATTTCCTTCTGTTATCTTGAACTTTTGCTGTCTCGGAGTCATGCGTAGATGAAATCTGATCTTGGTGCCTGCGAATAACTCTTGCATTGTTCAATTTCACTACCAAACATACTGGACCACTTTGGGTAAGAATAACTCCAGGTACTCAACACTGGTGACTGCCAAAATTCCTGTTATAAACACAATCATTTGGGTTAAAACGTCTCTCCTTGGTAAAATAATCATGTCTCTCCTTTGCTTTTCTTGTCTTCTTTCCACTTTTGCTTTGACAGTCCAAAGATTTGCAGTTTAGGTGGATTGGCCATGCTAACTTGCCCTGCTCATAATGTATATTTGTAATCACATAGAATGTGCATCCACAATGACTTAAAAACATGTGACCCATGAAATTACCTGCAAAATCCACATGAACTCTCGAGCAAGGATGATCAGGACACCCGCAAGAATGTCATCATAGAATTTTACAGTGCAGAAGGAGGCCATTCGGCCCATCGAGTCTGCACCGGCTCTTGGAAAGAGCACCCTACCCAAGGTCAACACCTCCACCCTATCCCCATAACCCAGTAACCCCACCCAACATTCAGGGCAATTTTGGACACTAAGGGCAATTATTACGGCCAATCCACCTAACCTGCACATCTTTGGACTGTGGGAGGAAACCGGAGCACCCGGACGAAACCCACGCACACGGGGAGGATGTGCAGACTCCGCACAGACAGTGACCCAAGCCGGAATCGAACCTGGGACCCTGGAGCTGTGAAGCAATTGTGCTATCCACAATGCTACCATGCAGCCCATGTAATAGTGTTGGTGGTGCATCTTCTAAGATTGACATGCAGACCAGGATTTCTTTGTTCTCCAAACCCTGGTCCATATTAGGCCACTGAACAAAACGACCAGGCTGACCTTTCATTCGAGAGGCATCTGAATGAACCTCATGAATATCATTCATGACTTGCGAAAGACCAGGGGGTGGAACGACCACTCAAACCTCACAGTATGCAATCATCCTGCACACTTAACTCATCTTTGTGCCTCACATAAGGCTTCAACTCACCAACTTCTCTGATAGATGCACAGACATTCAATCATCCTTGTATCAGAAATCTTTTAACTTGTGACAGAGTAGGATCTCTGTGTGTCCACTGCTTAATTTGTTTAGCACTCTCTGGAGATTGGACAAGTCTCTCTCGTAAAACAATTGTCTCGGGAGGACACAATACCTGAGTGGCAAAATCCGGTAAAGAGAGATGACTTAACGCATCCGTGTTTGCGTTGTCCTTCCCTGCCCTGCACATAATGCTGTACTGATACGCTGACAATGTAAGCATTCGGCGCTGTATTCTTGCTGAGGCTGTGGGAGGAATATATTTTGACTCACTGAAAAGGTTCGTCAATGGCTTTTGGTTGGTGCATATGGTGAACGAACAACCATTGAGATACTGCTGGAATGTTTGTATTACAAAAACGATAGCTAGGCCTTGTCTAACTGTGAATTCCTCTTTTCTGCCTTTGGCAGCATTGTAGATGCAAAACAAATGGTTTTTTTTTTAACCTGTCCTCCATTACATGAGAGAGTACCACCTCTACACAGTAGGGTGAGGCATTGCATGATAGAATAAGTTCCATGTCTGGATCAAAATGGACGAGCAAACGTTCAATTGCAGAGCATTTTCACACCTTTTAAGAGCCTTCTTCTTGTAGACTCCCACTTCCATTTTGTTTTTGTGCAGAAGTAGATACAGTGGAGCCAACACTATAAACAGGCCTGGCAAAAACTTTCCATAGTAGTTTATCAAACCTACAAATGACCTGAGTTTGGCCACATTCCTGGGCTCCAGAGCTTCCTTAATTGCTCAAACTTTCCCTTCCACAGGAGATCAGCCTTGTGCAATGATTGTAGCCTAGATACTCCAAGCTCGGTGCCTGAAAAATGCACTTGCTCACTTCAGATGCAGTCCAGTCTCTGACATGCTTTTTAAGACTCAATCCAGGTTGTTGGGGTACTCCTCATCTGTCTTACCGTAATTAAAATGTCATCTAACTAGACTTCAACATGAGGAATGCCTTGTAGCAGGTTGGCCATCGTCCTTTGGAAGATTGCCAGACTGGAGGATATGCTAAAAACTTAACAATTATGCTTGGGGAGGTGGTGGCGTCATGATATTGTCACCAGACTCGTGAACCAGAGACCCAGAGTAATGCTCTGGGGACCCAGATTCAAATCCCACCACTGCAAATGGTGACATTTGAATTCACTAAAAATCTGTAATAAAACGTCTAATGCTGACCATGAGGACACTTCCATTATATTATGTGGCACTATCACTGTGCAAAATGGATTATGTTCAGAATTGATCCACCAGCTGAAAACCATGCATTCATGAGGCCCTGTGACCAATCAACAACAGCAAAATTATGTTCCACCACAATTTGTTATCTCATGCCCCAGCATACATACCTCAGTCTAATGTTACCATCAAGCTAGGGATCAAGCCGAGTTCAATTATGATTGTAAAATAGGGTGCAAGGAACGTTACCAAGTATACTTAAAAATGAAATGTAACCTGGTGAAGCCACAACATGGGTCTATATACATGCTGAACAGTGGAAGCAGCATGCTATAGACAGAACTAATCAGTCCCACAACCAACTAATCAAAGCCATGGAGTTCTGATTGTAAATGGTGTATAATTAAATCCTCATCCTTAATGGTGGAGCCCGGCACACTAGTACACAAGTCGAGACTGAAGCATTTGTGCAGAATTCTTTGGCCAGAAGTGCTCATTGGGTGATGCATCCCTGCTTCCTCCTGAGGTCCCCAGAATCATAAAAGCCAGTCTTCAACCCATTCTATTCACTCTGCCTACTATCAAAAAACTGCCAAGCACAATAATACAGGAAAGTTTCTGAACCCTTCAGCTCCAGAACTCGTTGCCTCTCTAGTAAAGTTGTTCCTGTACTGCTACAACAGTGGCATCGACCCAACAAAGTGGGAAATTGCCTAGGTGTGGCGGGTCCACAAAAAACCAGACAAATCTAGCCTGGTCAATTATTGCCCCATTTATCTACTCTCAATTAACAAACGAGTTGTCAACAATGCTATGAAATCATACTTACTAATAACCTGCTCTCCGATTCTCAGATTGGGTTCAGATTGGAGCCAAGACCAATGGGTTCCAGACCTCGTTACAACATGGTCCAAAATAGACAAAAGAGCTGAATTCCAGTCACGAAGTGATTATGGCTGCCTTTGACATCAAGGCAGTTTATAACTAAGTGTGGCATCAAGGTGTCCTAGTAAAATTGAAATCATTGTGAGTTGCCTGGAGTAATATCTAGAAAGAAGGGAGATGATTGTGGTTGTTGGAGGCCAATTAACCAGCCACAGGACATGCTTATAGGAGTTCCTCAGGGCACTTGAGCATCTTCAGCTGCTACATCAATTGCATTCCCTCAGTCATAATGCCAAAAGTGATAAATTTGCTGACAATTGCTATATTTAGTTCCATTCACAACTCTTCGACTAAGCAATGTGTACCTATATGCAGCAAGACCTAGGCAACAATTCAAGCTTGGGCTGATGGGCCACACAGGTGCCAGGCAATGACCACCTATCCTTTCAACAACATTATCATTGCTGAACCCCCATTGGCAAGATCCTGGGAGGTCACCATTAATCAGTGGTTCCAAGAGCAGGTTAGAGGCTGAGTATTCTTTGGTGAGTGACTCATCTCCTGACCTGCCAAAGCCTTTCCCCCATCAGCAAGTGTATGGATTGAGTGCTACCCCAACAACACTAAGGAAGCTCAACACTATTCAGATCAAACAACCCACTTGATTGTACTGTATCTGCCACCTTAAACATTCATTGTCTTGAACAATCACAGAATTGTTACAGTGCAAAAAGAGGCCATTTGGCCCATTTTGTCTGCAACAGCTGTTTGAATGAGCAACTGTTCTTGTACCAATACCCTGCCTCCCCATAACCCTTTCTTTTCATTTAAATATAATTCCCGAGAATGCTTTGAATGAACCTACCTTCAATACGCTATCAGGGAGTGCATTTCAAGTCCTAACCATTTGCTACGTGATAAGTTTCTCCTTGCATCACTGTTTTGCTTCTTTTACTAATTACCTTAAATCTGTGCCCTCTCATTCTCGATCCTTTCACACCACCTCCCTTTCTCACACACCTCCCTATCTACTGTCTAGACCTCTCAAAATCTCCGCTGTCTTCTATTCTATAGGAAAAGAGTCCTAACTTCTCCAATCTGTCTTCATAAGTTCTTCATCATTGGAACCATTCTTTTGAATCTTTTCTGTACCCTCTCTAATGCCTTCACATCCTTCCTAAGTGCGGCGCCCAGAACTGGATGTAAATATTCTAGCTGAGGCCGAATCAGTGATTTACACAAATTCAACATAACCTCCTTGGCCTTAGTAAAGGCTCGGATACTGTATACTTTATTAACTGCTCTCTCAACCTGCTCTGCCACCTTCAATTAATTTTGTACATATACACCCAGATCCCTCTGCTCCTGCACCCCTTTTAGAGTTGTACCCTTTATTTTGTGTGTCCATTTTCTTCTTACCAAAATGAATCACCTTCCATTTCTCTGCATTAAACTTCATCTGCCACCTGTCCACCTATTCCATCAATCTGGATCCATTTGAAGTTCTACACTATCCTCCTCACAGTTCATAATGCTTCCAAGTTTGTATCATTCATAAACTCTGAAATTGTGCTGTGTACACCAAGATCCAGTAGGTTATTAATATATATCAGTAACATCAAGGTCCCAATATTGATGGACAACTTTGAACAAGGAACAGATGGTCTTAGTGTGGTGGATTGTCCTTTGACACACTGCTTACCTCTTCTGCCATTAACATATTCTGGTCTCTTAATGTGCCACTAATAATACCCTTCTTAAGTCATTATCACCACCATTTAAATTCCCTTTGTCTTTTTGTCCACAATACCTTAGAATTATATAATCATAGAATCCCTATAGTGCAGGGAGAGGTCATTCGGTCCCACTGGAAGAGCACCCTACCTAGCCCTCTCCCCCACTCTATCCTTGTAATCCCATCTAATCTTTTGGACGCAAAGGGGTAATTTATCATGGCCAATTCACCTAACTTGCACATCTTTAACTGTGGGAGGAAACCGGAGCACCCGGAAGAAACCAACGCAGACACGGACAAAGTGCAGACTCCACACTGTCACTGAAGGCCAGAATTGAACCCGGGTCCCTGGCACTGTAAGGCAGTCGTGCTAACCACTGTGCCATCATGCTGCAATCTCCACCTATCGCTGGCTCTCTATCCAGCCCACTGTTCCACACATTGCCCCCCACCTCCCCAACAGTAATGTATTATAACGTTAACCTTTTATAGATTTTTGTTAGTCACTCTTCTCAGATTAAGTTAACCAACATGTTTGTTTACTGTAAATTTAATTAGAGATTCAAATCTGTTGTTGTTTATGCATCTTCTAAACTGGAAATTTTTTCTCTTTCTCAAAGAAAATAGAGCCATTTCTGAAGACCAGGAACTATGTTAAAACTGCAATATTTTTTCATACTCATGTGTCAGACGGTCGGATTGGAAGCCACATTCATCTATATAAAAGAAAGATGATGGATGATAGCTGACTTTTTTTACATTTTAAACTTGCATATAAATTTTCCTACAATCTCATCTGTTTTTATAAATGTGTTTGTTCCTTCCCTTTAAAACCCATGTCTTGTGTATTTCTGGACAATAGAGTTGATGAGCATGGTATCTGCTTAACTGTTCATTGAGAGGTATTGCAGCGAAATGCCCTATAAACTGCTGAAAATGTGTTCCTGAAATGGAGTTTCAGCTGAAGCATAGCCACACACCACGGAGCTAGTTTAAAGTGAATACTGGAAAATGTAATTGATTAAACCCATGAGGATGTTTATTTAACAGGACATTCCTGACCTGCGCCAATAAGGTCAGGAATAGCTTGTTGATACCAATTGTGCTCCTGTGATTGTTAAAGAAATTATTGAAAAGGTGGAGGGGTGAAAATAGGATTTGGTGTATCCCGTTATCCATGATTTATTAGCTCTTTTTTAGCTTCCAGGAATTTGTGTGATTATTAGGGTAGGTGGTGGTGTAGTGCTATTGTCTTTGGATTAGTAAAGCAGACCCAGAGTCATGCTTTGGGGACCCAGGTTCAAATCCCACCACTCAGACCTCAGATGACGGTGGTGTGCTGAGTAGACGCACATCAGGTGGCCCTCCTCCAGAACATGGCCAAATAGGCACATTTAGTCAGAATTGCTTGACAATTCGGTCGTATCTCACTCACAACTGGGAAAGGACAGAATCATTGTGTCAGCAAACGTGAGTTCGAGAGGCCGCAGAGACGGCAGAAGCAGACTGAAAGGCCATGAGCAGCGGATGGACAAGTCAGCGGACTCGTGAGGTGAGGGTTTACGGCCACCTCAGAGAGGGAGACCGACGACCCGAACAACGCTCCCCTGGACTGATGACGTTCCTGACGAAGGAACTGACGGCGAGGAGGGAGGCAATAAAAGTGGAAATCGAGGTGGCAGTGACGGAGGCGTTGCTCGCCGTGAAGACGGCGATCGATGGACTGGGGAAGAAGGTGGAGGTGCAGGGGAAGACGATCCTTGAGCAGGAAAAGGCGATGACTGAGGCAGAGATCAAAAGGTTGGTGGCAGGGGAGCTTGAAGGGGAAAGTTGAGGACCAGGAGAATACACCCCGATGTCAGAAGATCTAAATTGTGAGCCTGCCAGAGGGGGTCGAGGGCAGGGACCCGACAGGCTATAGTCACGAAGGAGAGCTTCCCCAATCTGCTGGAGATTTCTAGTGCACACATCGCTCCGACCGAAGCCCAAAGCGGGAGAACAACCAAGGGCGATAATTGTGAAACTGCATCGTTATCTGGTTAATGAGAGGATATTGTGGCAGGCAAGGCAGACAAAGGCAAGCAGCTGGGAAGGATATAGAATTTGGGTCTACGAGGACATTGGGGCAGACTTGGCAAAGCGCAGGGCCGAGTTCAACCAGGTGAAATTGGCCATGTACACGAGTGGAGTGAGATTTGGAATGCTGTTCCCAGCCAGGCTCTGAGTCACGTTCCAAAATAAGGAACATTATTTTAACACCCCGGCAGAGGTGGACGAGTTTGTTCCGATGAATGTCCTGAACAAGGGGCAGGAAAGGCAACACAGGATGAAGCAGAGGAGGAAAGAGGGGAGAAAAAAGAACGATGATGGACGCACAGTATGTTTGTACAGGACTGTACTGCCTCGCTTTGATCAGAAATATCAGACCACAGGGAAGGTGAGGGCAGCGGAATGCAGGAAAGGGTGAGGCAGAGACCGAGGGAACAGATATTTAGCAGGCATGGGATAGGGGTAAGTTCAGCCCGGGAGGGGGACCACCACAGTAGTGGGGAAAGCTAGCGCAGGAAGTATGAAAGCAAAACGAGACGCGGCATACATCCCGGCAGTGAGGGACCGTCTGGCCAGGGAGGGAGAGAATGTAAGGGGTGTAGATAGGGACACAAGGCAAAGAAAGGGATGGGTCTCAGATTTGCTACAGCATGTAAGGTGCAGGTTGAAGAAATGAGATGGTGGTTCTTTGGAGATTCCCTAAACAAAGGCAAACCCTGAAGTGCAGGGGCGCACCCACGTGCAGTACACACAGTTGGCAGTCATGTTGGGTGCCCCCTGGACAAAGGCAAACCCCTGAGCGCAGCGGCTCGGCCTCATGGTGAAATTGGCAACCGTGGTAATTTTGGATGGCCCCCCAACAAAGAGAAACCCCGGAGTTCAGCGGCACACCCACCAGGTAAGTATGGTTGATCCCGCTGGATGGCGGTGAAAGATGCCCCTCACCAGGCTAGTCACCTGAAACGTTAGGGAACTTAACGACCCAGTGAAAAGATCCAGAGTCTTCGCCCATTTGAGAAGTTTGAAAGTCATCATAGTCTTCCTCCAAGAGACGCACCTGAGGGAGAAGGACCGACTGCGGGTAAGGAAGGACTGGGTGGGACAGACATACCTTTCATGTGACATGATGAGGGCTAGGGGGGGGGGGGGGGTGGACATACTCATTGGTAAGAAGGTGGTGTTTGCGGCGACCAGGGCAGTTACAGACCAGGGGGACGGCACGTCATGGTCAGCAGTGTCCTGGTAAATGTGTACGCGCCCAACTGGGCCGACACAGATTCCATGGTGAAAATCCCCGACATCGACACAAACAGACTGATCAGCGGGGGGGGGGGGGGGGGGGGGGGGGAATCTTTAACTGTGTACAGGCCTCATTGACAGACCAATCAAACCTCAGAATGAGGAAAAAGACTGGCATAGCTAAAGAATTGGGAGCAGTCATTGAGCAGATGGGGGCAGTGGGCCCATGGTGGTTCCTACATCCTGGTGAGAAGGAATTCTTGTTCTTTTCGCCAGGGCACAGGGTATACACCTGTATTGATTTCTTTGCAGTAGGGAAATCGTTGCTTCCAGACATAGTAAAAGAGAAATAGTCATCTCTGACCGGGCTTCACATTACATGGACGTGAGGTTGGAGACGGGTCGTGCCCAAAGACCCACATGAGGTTGGATACAGACCGCTTGGCCGAAAAGGTACTCTGCCAGAAAACATCACAGGCCATAGATGAGTACATGATGAACAACCAGAACAGGGACGTCTAACCTTCCATGTTCTGGGAGGCACTGAAGATGGTGATTAGGGAAGAGCTTTTAGCATACAAGGCTCGTGGAGATGGGGAAGAGAGGGTGGCCAGGCAACAACTGACTGACTCCATTCTGGAGGTTGACAGAAGGTACTCTAAGGCCCCGACCATTGAGCTTCTGGTGGAGAGGAAAAACTACAAATGGACTTCAACCTGCTATCCACCAGTGCACCAACTCCGCCAAACACAAGGAACCTTTTATGAATATGGAGCGAAGGCTAGCCGCCTGTTGGCTCACCAGCTGAGAAAGCAGGCAGCCATGAGGGAGATGGACCGGTAAAGGATAGCAGAAGTGGACTGGGAACCGAACCAAAAAAGGTCAATCAAGCATTTGAGACCTTCTATCAGGGACTGTACACATCTGAACCCCCCCAATGGGGACTCGGGAATGAAAGGGTTCCTCGATGGACTGGACATGGCAGTCATGGGGGATAATAGGCGGAGGGAGCTAGAAGCACCAATAGGACTGGGAAAGGCCATGGAGAGCATCAGTACCATGCGGGGAAGGCGCCGGGACCCCACTTCTATATGAAATGCGCAGCAGCTCTAGCCCCACACCTACGGGTGATATTCCCAGCTTCGCTAGCAAGGGTTTCCCCCTCCTGCACTAACACAGGTCACCAAATCACTGATACTCAAGAAAGACAAAGACCTGACGAAATGCGGATCATATAGACCCATTTCGCTGCTTAACGTAGGTGTGAAAATACTCGTGAAAGTCCTGGCAAAGAGAAGACTGTACCAGAAGTGGTCGCAGTGGACCAGACAGGATTTGTCAAGGGTAGACAGCTAACTGCGAACATCAGACAGCTGCTGAATGTGATGATAACCCCATCCGGGGAGAGAACATCAGAGGTGATTGTTTCCCTGGATGCAGAAAAGGCCTTCGACAGAGTTGAATGAAAGTACCTCATACAGGTACTGGAGCGGTTTGGGCTCGGGACGGGGTTCACCTCGTGGGTGAAACTTCTGTACAACGCCTCCAAGGCCTGCGTTCGGACCAACACCACTAGCTCTGAATACATCTCTTCCCCCCCCCCCCCCCCCCCCCCCCCCCCAACTCCTGTTCACCCTGGCAATTAAACCCCTACCGATCGCTCTGCGAGAAGCAAAAGGCTGGAAGGGAAGCCGAAGAGGAGCAGACTCACTCTGTGGATGACTTGCTCCTCTACATCTCGGACCCGCGGAACAGCTTGAAGGAAATCATGAGGCTCCTGGAAGAGTTCCGTGCCTTGCTGGGCTACAAACTCAACCTGGGCAAGGGTGAGATATTCCCGGTGAACTCAAGCTTGGGAGGGACGGAGCTGAAGGGTGTACCATTCAAACTAGCCCAAAACAAATTCCACTACCTGGGGATTCAGATAGCCCATGGTTGGACATGGAATCTGGAAGATAAAAAGGACCATTATTGGTGTGTCTGTGTGTGTGTGCCTGTGAGTGTGTGTCTCTGTGTGTGATAAGGGGTAGGGTCTTGGAGGCTATTTCCAATGTTTGGCTTTTGTAAATTATACCTGGTCCACACTGACCTGTTTATTTTGTATTGTATAAAATGAAAAACCTGAATAAAAACATTTTTAAAAAATCCCACCACTGCAGATAGTGAAATTTGAATTCAATAAAAATCTGGAATTAAAAGTCTAATGATGACCATGAAACCATTGCCGATTGTCATTAAAAACCCATCTGGTTAACTAATGTCCTTTAGGGAAAGAAATCTGCTGTCCTTATCTGGTCTGGCCTACATGTGACTCCAGCCCCTCGGCAACGTGGTTGACTCTCAACTGTGACCCCTCATGGGCAATTAGGGATTGGCAATAAAAGTGGCCTAGCCTGCGACGCCCACATTCCATGAACAAATAAAAAAATCGAAATGATTGACACTAGAAGGTGAACCCGTTAACATATGTCACCTGGATTGGTGAAATTGGCTAAAAAAATGTTTTTTCTTTGAATTTAAGATTATATAAACAGGTGCCTTTTGCACCTATTGCAGATTCTCTTTATCCACATTTGTTTTGCTAGGCTAGTTAGAAGGTCTTTGTAGCCAACCCATTCAATGATTAACCCACTTGGTGAGCAGAACGTTCAACCTGTCATAACTGGTTGGAAGTGGTGGGCATAAACGAGTCGAGAAGGGATGAATCCATGGGGTCCGTGCTTTTACAGCATTATTTGCTTTTTTGCATTCTCTGACGTGGCCCAAACACCAATTTTTTGGAGTTAAGATTCAGCCCAGGGTTGTGTAAGCTTTGGAAATATTGATCACCAACACATAGACTCCACTCCATTCAATAGACTGGCTTTACAATTATTTTAAATCTTCAGCTATCAAAGTAGTTAAACCTCGGACTCTGGTCTCAACTATAATTTTAAATTTGACCACTCAGTTAAGGCTGAATCAGTGATACACTGAACTGTACAACTTTAAAATGGCAGAGGGATGGGAACCCATATAAAGATAAAAAGGAGGGGAAAGCACAGACAAGATCAAAAGACGGAAAAGTGATAGGCAGTGAAATCAACAGCCAGAATCCAACAGGGTGACAGTGAAAAATAATGGGAACGGGACAAGAAATATTAAAAAGACATGCCTTAAGGCTTTGTGCCTTGATGTGAGAAGCATTCGCAATCAAGTGGATGAATTAATTACACAAATAGATGTAAATAGGTATCATATAGTTGGGATTACGGAGACATGGCTGCAGGGTGACCAGGGATGGGAATTGAACATCCAGGGGTATTCAGTATTTAGGAAGGACAAACAAAAAATGAAAAGGTGGTGGGGTTGCATCGCTGGTTAAAGAGGAAATTAACACTATAGTGAGAAGGATATTGGCTCTGACAATGTAGAATCTATATGGGTAGAGCTGAGAACCACGAAGGTGCAAAAAAAATGTCAGTGGGAGTTGTATATAGACCCCTAAACTGTAATGATGTTGGGAATGGCATTAAGCATGAAAATTAGAATATAGATGCTATAAAGGAACATCTGTAGTTATGGGGTAGACTAATCTGCATATAGATTGGGAAAATCATGTTAGTAAGAATACCATAGAGGAGGAATTCCTGGAGTGTATACAGGATGGTTTTCTGGGCCAATACGTTGAGGAACCAACTAGAGAACAGGTCATCCTAGACTGGGTATTGTGTAATGCGAAAGGAGTAATTGGCAATCTAGTTGTGCGAGGCTCCTTTGATGAGGACCCATAATATGACAGAATTCTTCATCAAGATGGAGAGTTTATTCTGAGACTAGGGTCCTGAATCTAAATAAGGGAAACTACGATAGTATGAGGCGTGAGTTGGCTGTGATAGGTTGGGGAATTACACTTAACAGTGGACGGTGGATAGGCAATGGCAAACATTCAAAGCGCGCATGGTGACATGCAACAATTGTTCATTCCTGTCTGGCGCAAAAATAAATAAGAAACAGTGGCCAAACCATGCCTTACAAGGGAAACTAAAAACAGTATTAGATCCAAGTAAGAGGCAGCAGACCTGAGGATTGGGAGCAGTTTAGAATTCAGCAAAGGAGGACAAAGGGATTGATTTAAGAAGGGCAAAATAGAGCACGAGAATTAGCTTGCGGTGTTAGGATTGAAGTTTAACTATTGTTTTCTTTTGTTTTAATAACGTTTGTTTATAAAATAACCAAGCCCTATTTCTTAAATTATCACTCCTGGAATTAATTGATTGTTCTGCACTGTCTTGAAACTTAAATGTGTGTGTGTGCAGTTTTGTTCTCCTTATCTGAGGAAGGATATTCTTGCTATAGAGGGAGTGCAGTGAAGGTTTACCAGATTGATTCCTGGGATGGTGGGACTGACATATGGGGAGAGACTTGAGTTGGTTAAGATTATATTCGCTGGAGTTTAGAAGAATATAGTGGGCAGTGAGTGGGGGGGTTGGGGGAGGGTGGACCTCATAGAAATTTATAAAATTCTAACAGGAGAAATTTCTTCACTCGGAGTGGTGAGCCTGTAAAATTTGTTACCACAAAGCAGTTGAGGCTAAAACATTGTATGTTTTCAAGAAGGAGTTAGATATAGCTCTTGGGGCTAAATGGGCACACTAAATTAGCACACTGGGCTAAATCGCTGGCTTTTAAACCAGGCCAGCAGCACGGTTTGATTCCTGTACCAGCCTCCCTGAACAGGCGCCTAGGGGCTTTTCACAGTAACGTCATTGAAGCCTAATCGAGACAATAAGCGATTTTCATTTCATTTCATTTTTCATATGGGGGAAATTGGGAACAGGTTACCAAGTTGCATGATCAACCATGACCACAATGAATGGCGGAGCAGGCTTAAAGGGCTGAATGGCCTATGCCTATTTTCTATGTTTCTGTGTTTACAACCACTTATTAATTCATACGGTAATTATTAATAACGTTCTTCCAAGTGCGAGGTAATCCTGTTTATAATATCTATTAATTAATTCTGCACAATGTTCAAATTTAAGTAGAGATAATAATCATCATTAGTATCACAAGTAGGCTTACATTAACAATGCAGTGAAGTTATTGTGAAAATCCCTTCGTCGCCACACTACATCAGTGTTCAGGTACACTGAGGAAAAATTCAGAATGTCCAGATAGACAGTGACCCAAGATGGGAATCAAACCTGGGACCCTGGAGCTGTGAAGCAACAGTGCTACCTGTCACTTTAAATCTCAACCCACATCTCCCACAGCATTAGAGGTGTACTTGACCTTTTCAATGATTAAGTTAGATAACTTTTGAAATATTTCTGGCTCTCAACATAATTAGGCATACTTCGTTGAGGTCGACTTTGAACCAGAAATTGATTCATTTTTTTAAAATGGGAAATTATTGGTATGTTTGGAGAGCATTGAGTAGTGCTGAATGTAGCCCTGCATGTTTATTGTTAATTGTTTATGAATGCAAATCTCCTCGAGGTATAGTTGGAATATTAACTCAAATTAGAATACCAGACAGAAAGATGGGCTTTGGCCATTGTAAAGAGTTCTCCGATTTGTACTGGATTGCTAAAATAATGCAAGTTCTCTTTTCCCGAGTTAGAAATCTTGAGTTCAACGGAATGGCTTATCTTGAGATCAACAGAAAATGTGAAAGGACAATGCAAAGGAGCTTCTTTTTAATATAATCATACTTTTCTACATTTCTGTGATTTTGCAGTTTAATTTAAAATAAATTGCTTTATTGTTTGTAAATGGCTTGAAATGGGGTTTTGATATCATTGTACTATGTACAATACTTTTTTTTAAAAAATATATATTTTATTCAAGGTATTTTTGCATATATACACACACAAAATCAGAAGAACAACAAAACAACTCCATAATCAACCACAACCCGCCTGCCCAACACCAACACCCCACCATGTCTTGGCCTTCCCCATTTTAACATCATTACCCCCCCCCCGTCCGCAAGGCTTCCGGCCACGTCTCAACCCCAGACCACCTGCCCAGCCCCTCCTCCCACTTACGCCTAATGTCCCACCAGGGCTCCCTCCCATTCCATCAATTCCTTGTATATACCTGAGACCTTCCCCTCCCTTATTTTGTCCTTCGACAGCACCTTGTCCTGCAACTCCAGGGGTGGCAGCCCAGGAAAGGATGGCACCTCTCACGAAGTCCCGAACCAGCAGGCACCTAAAGCCATTTCACCTGGGCAACTCTTACACTTCCTCCAAGTTTTCCAGCACCGCAGATTTACTCCTCATAAACAAATCCCCAAAGTGCTCAATCCCTACTTGTCGCCACCCCCTAAGCCATGCATCCAGCCTCCCCGGCAAAATCCTATGATTATCACAGATCGGTGCCCACACCGAGGCAGCCTCCAGTCCTAAATTCTGCTTCCACTGCCCCCACAGTGCCGACACCACCACTGGGCCCGTGGAGTATCTGGCTGGCGAGAATGGTAAAGGCACCAACAACAAAGCCCTCGAACACGTTCCCCTGCACGATGCCACCTCCACCCACCCCTACACCTACCCCTCCCCCACGGCCCACTTCCTTACCATAACAATGTATGCCTGCCAGTAATAACTGATCATATTTAGCAACGCCAGCCCCCTTGCTCCCGCTCCAAAAGCTTCTCGCAACAGCGGGGTCTTCCTTGCCCACGCAAACCGGGAGATCAGCCCATTGACCTTCCTAAAAAATGACTGGGGACAAAGATTGGGAGATTCTGAAACACAAACAAAAACCTCGGTAACAACGCCCTGCCAGCGACAGCGGCAGCACATCCCACCTCTTTTTATTTGCTCCACCAGCCAAGTCAAGTTCAGTTTATGCAACTGCGCCCAAATCTGCATCCCCTGGATACCCAAATACCTGAAACTCACCCCCACCACCCTAAATGGCAACACCCCTAGTCTCCTTTCCTGCCCTTTAGCATTAATTGGGAACACCTCATTCTTTCCCATGTTCAATTTGTATCCCAAAAACTGGCCAAATTCCCTCAAAATCTTCATAACGCTGCTGATGCTGTCCACCGGGTCCGAAATATATTATAACAGGTCGCCCGCATACAGTGAGTGTTGTGGAAAAAACTAGCCAACACTTCGAGGTTTCGCAAAGGTCTTTTATTACAGCACGAAGTTCGTGGAGGGAGTTAGAGTGACCACCGTCCTTCTAATTGTCCCCACCTTACAAGAGTATAGCAGTACTTTATATGGTTTAATAAGCAATATTTAGAAAAAACGAGGCATTCCTTTGATAAGCCCAGACACAGAAAAGCGAGCAGAGTTAAACAACAGGCCTTGAATTCCCAGCCTAAGAACAATAATAATTGTCTACTCTCAGCAAAATGTGCAGCTGTGCACTTGTTTACATAGTCTGACCTTCTGCCTATTACATGCAGAACTTCTTGACTGAAATAAAGCTAATATATCCATCATGCTTTGCCAAGTGCCTATTGCCATGAAATATAGTCAAACAGCCAGTTAAGAAGGAATACAAGGTATTAAGGCAACTAATCCGCCAACTAAAGTTCCTTCTACAGTGAGACACTATGTTCGGGGGCCCCCCCACTCTCAACCTGTGCCTTATATAGTAACCGGACCCAACCCACAAACCTCTACCTGAACTGTCCCAACACCTCCAACAAATACGCCCACTCCACCCGATCAAAAGCCTTCTCTGTGTCTAATGCCACCACTACCTCCACCTCCTGCCCCTCTGAAGGCATCATAATTACATTGAATAGCCTCTGCACATTTGTCAACTGTTGCCTTCCCTTCACAAAACCTATCTGGTCCTCGCCTATCACCCTGGCACACTCAATTCACGATGCAACACCTTCGCCAGCAACTTGGCGCCTACATTCAATACTAATATCGGGTGGTATGACCCACACTGCTCCGGGTCCTAATCCTTCTTCAAAATCAGGGAGATGAAAAGCTGCGACAATGTAGGGGGGAGTTCCCCCTCTCCCTCGCTTCATTATACACCTTCACCAGCAATGGTCCCAGCTTCGCCACAAACCTTTTATAAAACTCGACCGGGAACCCTTCCGGCCCTGGGGCCTTCCCTGCCTGCATCGTCCCCATACCATCCATCACCTCCCTCAGCCCAATTGGGGTCCCCAGACCCCGAACCAGCCGCTCCTCCACTTTAGGAAACTCCAACCGGGCAACATGGTGGCGCTGTGGTTAGCATTGCTGTCTCACAGTGCCGAGGTCCCATGTTTGATCTCGGCTCTGGATCACTGTCCATGTGGAGTTTCTCTCTGTGTTTGCGTGGGTTTCACCACCACAACCCAAACTTGTGGAGGCTAGGTGGATTGGCCACGCTAAATTGCCCCTTAATTGGAAAAAATGAATTGGGTACTCTAAATTTATTTTAAAAAAGAAAGAAAAAGGAAACTCCAACCCATCCAGGAACCACCGCATCCCCTCCTCCCTGGCTGTGGGCTCCGACTCGTACAGCCTCCTTTTAAAAGGCCTCAAACCCCCCATTCATCCCCTCCGGGACCATCACCACCTTATCCTTATCATCAGTAACTACAGATCTCCCTCGTTGTCTCCTGCTCCTGCTTCTTCAACTGGTGGGCCAACATCCCCGTACTCATACACTGCCCCTCTGGCCCTTCGCAACTGTCCCATTGCCTTCCCCGTAGAGATTAGCCCAAACTCCATCTGGAGCCTCTGCCTCTCCTTCAACAACCCTGTCTCTGGCGCCACCGAGTACCTCCTGTCCACCCTCAAAATCTCATCCACCAGGGCAGCACGGTGGCGCAGTGGGTTAGCCCTGCTGCCTCACGGCGCCGAGGTCCCAGGTTCGATCCCGGCTCTGGGTCACTGTCCGTGTGGAGTTTGCACATTCTCCCCGTGTTTGCATGGGTCTCGCCCCCACAACCCAAAGGTGTGCAGGCTAGGTGGATTGGCCATGCTAAATTGCCCTTTAATTGGAAAAAAAAATGAATTGGGTACTCTAAATTTATTTTAAATGTTTTTTTAAAATCTCATCGACCAACCTTGCCCTCTCCTCCCGCTCCGCCTTCTCCGTGTTCCTGAACTGATATAAACTCCCCCCTAACTACAGCCTTTGGTGTCTCCCACAGTGTGCCGATCGTGACCTCCCATGTGTCGTTCAGCTCCACGTAGCCCAGAATAGTAGCCCGCACCCACTCTCACACCACCTCATCCGGCAGCAACCCGCATCCAGCCTCCAATGCAGCCTTTCGGCCTCCTGAACCACCCACAAATCTACCCAATGCGCCGCGTGGTCGGAAACCACAATCGATGAATACTTGGAGTCGGCCACTCCCGCCAACAGCACCGCATTCATCCCAAAAAAGGCAATCCAGGAGTACACGTGCCGCACATGGGAGAAATATGAAAACACCTTCGCCCTCGGCCTTCCAAACCTCCACGGATTCACCCCGCCGATGCGCTCCATAAACCCCTTCAGCTCTCACCGCTGCCGACACTCTTGACGACTTGTGACTCGACCGGTCCAAACTCAGATCTATGACCATGTTCAAATCACCTCCATGCGATGCGACTCCAAGTCCAGAAACTTCCCCAGCACCCGCCTCATAAAATCCACATCATCCCAATTTGGGGCATTAATGTTTACCAGAAACACTGGCATCCCATCCAGCTGCCCACTGATCTTCTGCTCAATTCACTCAATCCCAGATCTCAGTGGTTCCATACCTTGGCCAGGTCTTCAAGGGCCTCTTTCCTCTGCTGTTGGAACTTATTGTTCAAAGGCTCCACCAACTGCTCCAACTACGAGGCAGGTAGCGTGCCCCCTTACCCTTCTCCATCTTTGTGGCACACCACAAAGACTCTCCTGCTCCAACTACTCTTTCCTTCTTGCGGCACCCCTTGCCTGTGGATCCATATACCAGCCACCTTCCCTGGGAACTCCTGCACTTTTTGCCCTCGAATTCTACCCTTCGGGTGGGAAAAGACCAACAAAACTCCACCTTGAGTGGGAACCACCAAATGTGCGACCACTCTCTCCATGGCTGCCACTGAAAGTCGCACTACACTGTTAATCATATTCCACTATGTGGATAACTTGTCACCAACTCCTGTATTAGCAAATCTCAAAAGGACAGTTTCTGGATAATGAGAGGTAGGATCTGATTATAGGATCTGCTTTGAAACTGTTGAAAGCAAAATGATTATACTTTAAAGCATTGAACAAATGGGGTAAAGGTTGTACATAATCCCTAACATGCAGAGTGACACGCAATCGGCAGAGGGTAATACTGGTAAAACCATGAATGGGAATTTGTATAAAAATAAATGACTGCAGATGCTGGAATCTGAAACACAAACAGAAAGTACTGGGCAATCTCAGAATCTGTGGAAAAGGGAGCTGACGTTTTGAGTCGGAATGACTTTGTCAAAGGAAATTTGCACCTTGCTCCTCGGTAGGGGATTCGACTTGGAGGGAGAATGAAATTAATTTATAATAGCTTCATTAGTCAACATAAAACCGACTTTGTTCGATACAAATGAATCATATAACCTGCTCACTTTAAATTATTCTCGCCCTCTTTCATATGCTACCATGAGTGAATACGATATTTTTAATCAACTAATTAAAATGATCTCTAGAAGCAAAATTGTGAATATTGTTTAATTGGTTTGAGATTTTGCGATGCCAGTTCGTGTGTTTTAAAAGCAGTGGGCCCATCCTACTTTTATCTTAAACCAGAGTTTCTAACTATATCCCCAATCAAAATCCGTTAGGCACCAGCTATCAAACAGGTAAACCAAGCATGATTTTTTAAAAATGAAAGGTTTGGAACAATCACTAGATTAGGCAGCTTCTGTGCAGTTAGGATCCGAGTTAACGTTGCCGATTGAGAACTAAAATCAGAACCAAAGGCAATGTTGATAACATCACAATGAAGTCGCAACTTTGTGTACTATTTGGGATGCTTGTTGAATAAACAGAAATATTTCCCTGTGTTGATTAAATGTGTTCAGTAATTATAAACAAAGCTGCGGGCATGATTTAGTGTTTTTCCCCACTTTTAGAATAAAACATAAAATGCAAATTGATTATTAGCAAAGCCTGTTCCTGTGGCTTCTAATTTAAATGAATGGAGACATTACCCGGAAGTAGATGTTGCCAAACCACTTCCTGTTGCTGAATACGATCTATACCTTTGTACGGGCCATGACGTCATTATAGGTCGGTGGCGCATGCGCGGAATTTCTTGCCGGAATCTCTTCGCAAGGTCGGCGCCATGGGGATGGAGGATGAGCTGATGTTAACCGGAGGACCTGGGGAGGTGAGGCTCGGGGAGCGGGAAATGGGACAACTCAGTGGGGAGTCACGGTGGGGCAGGGCGAAGCAATCTGAAAATCGGGGTCGGGCTCGGAAAGTCGTGTGAGGCCGGGCGGGGACGCGGAAGCAAGGACAAGCCTGGGCCCTCGGGGTGAGTCCAAGGACAGAGAGGCAGGGGGTGATCGCCGAGCTGTGAGGAGAGCCGGCACCGGTTACTCCGTCTCGGGATGGTTCTCCAGATCCGGTCACGAAATCCAGTGACACTGACCGGACCTGTGTTAGCAGCAAGCACTTTCCAGCACCTCCGAGCTCCTGCAACATAGTATAGAGTTTAGCTTCTTCACTTAAGCTTTCTCCCGCTACTGGGAAAGGTCCCGGTGCAAATCATTTTATTCTTCAATCATGACTGACATTGAGTTGCAGTTTGCAACCCTGCAATGAGCAAGGCAGAGAATCGCAATGCAATGAGGAAATAACAACCGTACAAATGGATATAGTTAGGTGAATGGGCCAAAATGTGGCAGATGGATTTGAGTAAGTCATGCATTTTGGTCGTAAAAATGAAAAGGCAACTTAAAGACATACTGTTAAGTGAATTGAACATTCTGAATTCTCCCTCTATGTAAGGACAGGTGCCGGAGTGTGGCAACTAGGGGATTTTCACAGTAACGTCATTGCAGTGTTAATGTAAGCCTACTTGTGACAATAATAAAGATTATTATTCTTACCGAAATCGGGGGGGGGGGGCAGAAACCGGCAAGGCAGAGGATAGGCGGCACAGCCACAGGGGGGGGCCGCCGGGGGACCTGGGTCCCCCGGAGCTCCTGGACGTGGGCGACTTAGGGAGGGGACCTGTATGGGCCACTGTTGGAGGAGACTCACTCCCTGCTGGATGAGACAGTGTGTGTGTGTGGGTACGTCGTCGTTTTTGATGTGTGTGTGTGTGTGTGTTGTAGGTCGTTTCTTTTGGGGCAGTTGAAACCTCTCCATTAGTTCTTCTAGTGTCTAGTCTATCGTTCGTGTAAAAGTTACTAACTGTCAACGTTCCCCCATCCTGTCTCCGCCTTTCAAAGATGGTGCCCATTGTGGTTGGCGTGAACATGTGGTTGTTGTAGATGGGAGCCATAGTCATTTCGGTCAGGTCGAAATGTTGCCTTAATTGGTTCCATGTCCGGAGTGTAGATACCCTCAATGGACTTTTAGAGTGTTTGGCTGGCCGGGATGGAAATGCTGTCATGACTAGGGCTCGGAGGAACGTCCCTATGCATGAACTCTACTCCATCCTCACCTAATCTGCTTCTGACTCCTTGACATATCCCCTCACTCTCTGCTGTGGCCCCCCCCCAGTGGTAGAATTGTAGGTTTGGGAGGGCCAGGCCGCCCATGTTTATTTCCCTTTGTTGGACCTTTTTGTGCCCCACCAGCCGGTGGAGCTCCATGCGCTGCCTGGCGGCCCCTCTCTGTTGGGTGTGTCTGTGGTCCCATTGCTTGTGTGTCCGCCATCCTCTCCACTCGTTTCTCCAGGTTTTTCTCTCTTGGGTCCCAGGCGCTGCTGCTGTTTGGCATCTCTCATTCTGTTTTGTTTGAAGAGGGTGAGGGGATGTGTTTTCCCTGATTCTGGCGAGCTGTTCTCGATTAAAGGAGCCTTAATTCGAATTCTCAGACGGGGAGCCAACTTTCATGCGTCCGCTCAGCACATCCCCGTCACTGGAAGTCCCTGATAAATGAATATTAAATACGAGGTTGTGGGAATGGGTGTGTTTGTGGGTAAGGAAGGATGGGTGTGTTTGTGGGCAAGGAAGGATGGGTGGATGAGCTAGACAGAATAGCGTCATCATGGTCAGAATCATCCTCCTTCAATGCTGTCTCTGATATCCAGCTCAGTCCAACTGTTTACTTGATTTTACTTCTGCCTAAATAATCATAGTCAGATCACCTGTAACAATTGCTTCTCTGCCACCATCACCTCAGGGACCCTATGATCTATGACCTGCTTTTTCTCTACGTTCCTTGATGCTGATACATAAAATAAATCTCACTCTTAAAACTTCAGTTCAGCCTGTGTCCAGCAGTTTGTTTACAATTCACATCTTTTATTCAAATCCTTCTGTGGTCTTGACTTGTCCCTTTGTAGCTTCTTCCACTGTGACATTTCCCTTCTGCAGCTCTCCATTTATTTGTCCAGAACATGTGGACATGGTTCGCTGGTCCTCCCGTGCATTTTGCACACCTGTCTTCCACCCCAAAGAATCTGCTCATCCAGGCCACTGTCATGTGAGCCCGATGAACGACTTTGAATTGTATCAGGCTAAGCCTGGCACATGTTGCAGACGCGTTGATTCTACTCAACGCCTCCGCCCATAGACCATCCTCTATCTCTCCTCCCACTTGCGCTTCATCTCCTCGGGCTGCGTCTCCTCAGACCCCATAAGTTCCATGTAAATGTCAAAGACGTTCGCTTCTCCTACCCACCCTCTGGAAATGACCCTGTCCTGAATCCCTCTTAGCGGTAGGAACGGGAAGGTTGACACCTGTTTACGTAGGAAGTCCCGCAACTGCAGATACCTGAATTTGTTTCCCCTCGCCAATCCAAACTTCTCCTCCAGTGCCCTCATACTCAGAAAGCTCCCCTCCATAAACATATCCCCCATCCTCTCAATCCCTGCTCTCCGCCATATCCGGAAACCCCCATCCATACTTCCTGGGGCAAACCGGTGATTATTACAGATTGCTCAGACCAGACCGATGCTCCCTCTGCTCCCACATGTCTTCTCCATTACCCCCAGACTCTCAGGGCCGCCACCACCATGGGGCTGGTGGAGTACCGTGCCGGCGGGAACGGCAGAGGTGCAGTTATCAATGCCTCCAGACTGATGCCCTTGCATGAAGCCGCCTCCATACGCTCCCATGCCGACCCCTCCCCCACCACCCACTTCCTGATCATGGCTATATTCGCCGCCCAGTAATAGTTACTAAAATTTGTAGCCTCCGCCGTTCCCTTAAAAGCCCTGCCTCTGGGGTCTCCGTATACCTCCTATCGATCTGTAGTATCACCTTTACCAGTCAGTCCGTCTCTGCCCTGTCCACCTTCTCCCTCTGGGCCCGTATCGAGATCAGCTCCCCTCTGACCACTGCCGTCAGTGCTTCCCAGACCACCGCTGCTGAAATTTCCCCCGTGTCGTTGACCTGCAGGTAGTTCTGAATGCATTTCCTCAGCTGCTCGCACCACCCCTTCGTCAGCCAAAAGTCCCACATCTAACCTCCAGTGCGGGCGTTTTTTTACTGTCTTTACTAACCTGCAGGTCAACCCCATGCGCTGCATGGTCTGAGATTGTGATCGCCGAGTACCCCGTGTCCACCACCCTTGCCAGTAAGGCCCTGCTCAAAATAAAGAAATCAGTCCGGGAGTACACTTAATGCACGTGTGAGTAGAAGGAGAACTCCTTCACCCTCGGCTGTCCAAATGTCCATGGATTTCCCCCCCCCATCTGCTCCATGAACCCTTTAGTTCCTTTGCCATTGCTGGCACCCTGCCCGTTTTCGAGCTTGACCGGTCCAAGCCAGGGTCAATAACTGTGTTGATGTCCCCTCCCATGACCAACCCATGCGAGTCCAGATCCGGTATCTTCCCCAGCATCCTCTTTATAAACTCCACATCATCCTAATTTGGCGCATTCACATTTACTAATACCACCTGCACCTCCTCCAGTTTCCCACTGACGATAATGTACCGACCTCCCATGTCCGAGACTATTTTACATGCTTCAAACACCCGCTTATTGATCAGGATCGCGACCCCTCTAGTCTTTGAGTCTAGTCCCGAGCAAAAAACCTGACTGACCCAGCCTTTCCTCAATATAATCTGGTCAGTTACTCGAAGGTGCGTCTCCTGCAACAGTACCGCGTCCGCCTTCAGTCCAAGATGTGCGAACGCACGTGCCCCCTTGACCGGCCCATTTAACCCTCGAACATTCCAGGTGATCAGCCTAGTTGTGGAGCTCATTGCCCCCCCCCCCCTTGCCGATCAGCCATCCCCTTTTTTGGGCCCGCCTCCACCGCATGCTCCGTGCCTCCACCGGTCCGCCCCCAGACAGCCTCTGCCCCCAACCTCCTCTCTGTCCCTTAATAATTTCCTATTTATGACATGGGAGGGACTTCGATGGAAGGTCACTGAGGGGTCGGGGGTGGGGGCAGCCCCGGGGCGGGCCGGAGGAGGTGCGGCGCATGGGCTAGAGGCGGGCGCAAGAAAGGAGATGGCTGACCGGGGGGGGGGGGGGGCACTTTGCCTCCCAACTAGGCTGGTCACCTGGAATGTCCGGGGGCTAAATGGGCCAGTAAAGAGGGCACGTGTGTTTGTGCACCTGAGGAGACTGAAGAGGCAGACGTGGTGATGCTGCAGGAGACGCATCTTAAACTAGTGGATCAGGTCAGGTTGAGGAAAAGTTGGGTTAGTCAGGTTTTCCACTCGGGGCTGAATTCAAAGACAAAGTGAGCTGTGATTTTGATTAACAAGCGGGTGGCGTTTGAGATGGGGAGGATAGTCTCGGATGTACGAGTTCGATATATCATGGTTAGTGGCAAGCTGCAGGGGATGAAGATAGTGCTGGTCAACGTGTACGTGCCAAATTGGGACGATGGGGATTTTATAAAGAGGATGCTGGGTAAGAGTCTGGACCTGGATTGGCACAGGCTGATTATGTGTGGGAATTTCAACACGGTTATTGATTCAGGCCTGGACTGGTCATGCTCGAGAATGGGCAAGGTCCTAGCAATGGCAAAGGAGCTGAAAGGGTTCATGGAGCAGATTGGGGGGGGGGATCCGTGGAGATTTAGGCAGCCGAGGGCCAAGGAATTTTCTTTCTTCTCCCATGTTCACAAGGTGTATTCCCAGATAGATTTCTTTGTTGTGGGCAGGGCCCTGTTGGCGGGGGTGGTGGACATGGGTTATTCAGCGATTACGATCTCGGACCATGCTCCGCACTGGGTGGACCTGCAGGTCAGTATGGATAGCAAGCAGCGCCCGCAATGGAGGTTGGATGTGGGGCTGTTGACGGACGAAGCGGTCTGTGAGAGGTTGAGGAAGTGCATGCTGAACTACCTGCAGGTAAACGACACGGGGGAGGTCTCAGCAGCGGTGGTCTGGGAAGCGCTGAAAGCAGTGGTGAGAGGAGAGCTGATCTCGATCCGAGCTCACAGGGACAGGATGGATAGGGCAGAAACGGATTGACTGTTAAAAGAGATTCTTCGAGTGGATAGGAGGTATGCGGAGGCTCCAGCGGCAGGGCTGTTAAGGGAACACCTGAACACCAGAGGCTGCAGGCGGAATTTGGTTTGTTAACGACAGGAAGGGCAGTGGAGCAGCTCAGAAAGGCGAAGGGGGCGATTTACGAGCATGGGGAGAAGGCCAGTAGAATGCTTGTACAGCAGCTCAGAAAGAGGGAGGCAGCGAGGGAAAGAGGGAGGCAGTGAGGGAAATAGGGAAAGTTGTTGACGGGGATGGGAACTTAGTTGGGGACTCGGCGGGGGTGAGCAAGACCTTTTGGGACTTTTATAGTAGGTTGTACAGGTCGGAACCCCCTGTGGGGCCGGAGGGGATGAGGCACTTTTTGGATGGGTTGACTTTCCCGAAGGTGGATGGGAGCTGGTGGAAGGGCTGGGGGCCCTGATCGGGCTGGAGGAGATAGTGGAGGGTTTGATGGCTATGCAGTCGGGTAAGGCCCTGGGAACGGACGGGTACCCAGTCGAGTTCTATAAAAAGTTCTCCGGAATATTGGGGCCGGTACTGTTGAAGGTCTTTAACGAGGCAGAGGAAAGAGGGGTTTTACCACATGTCACAGCGCATGATCTCTCTCATTTTGAAAAGGGACAAGGACCTAGAGCTGTGTGGTTCTTGTAGGCCGATATCCTTGTTGAATGTGGATGCCAAAATTCTGGCTTTCAGGATTGAGGACTGTGTACCGGATGTTATAGGGTGGACCAAACAGGGTTTGTTAAGGGTAGGCAGCTGGGGGCCAATGTAAGAAGGTTGCTTGATGTGATCATGTTGCCCCCGGAAGGTAGGGAAGTTGAAGTTGTGGTTGCGATGGACGCGGAAAAAGCCTTCGCCCGGGTCGAGTGGGATTACTTATGGGAGGTGCTGGAGCGGTTCGGGTTTGGGAGGGGCTTTGTTGACTGGGTTAGGTTGCTGTATCGGGCTCCGTTAGCTAGTGTATGGACAAATAGGACGACTTCGAAATATTTTAGACTACACCGGGGGACGAGACAGGGATGTCCCCTCTCCCCACTGCTGTTTGCGCTGGCGATAGAGCCGCTGGCAATTGCTCTGAGGGCCTGAAGGGGTTGGTCGGGAGTGGGGGGGGGTCAAGAGAGGCGATTAGGGGAACTGCCGTTTAGAGTGGTAGGGGACAGTTTCAGGTACTTGGGTATTCAGGTGGCAAGGGATTGGGACAAGCTACACAAATTGAACCTGGCCCGGTTGGTGGACCAGATGAAGGAGGATTTGCAGAGATGGGATGCGCTCCCGTTGTCTCTGGCAGGTAGGGTGCAGTCGGTAAAAGTGACGGTCCTCCCGAGGTTCCTTTTCGTTTTCCAGTGCCTCCCCATCTTCATCCTGCGGTCGTTTTTTAAGCGGATCAATAAGATTATCGTGGGCTTTGTGTGGGGGGGACAAGCCCCCGCGGGTGAAGAGGACAATGCTCGAGCGGAATCGGGGAGATGGTGGGTTGGCGCTGCCAAATTTGAGTAATTACTAGGTGGCTAACATAGCCATGGTTAGGAGGTGGCTGGTGGGGGTGTGCCGGCATGGGTGCGCATGGAGGCGGCTTCATGTAAGGGCACAAGTTTTGGGGCACTGGTGACGGCGTCCCTACCGTTCCCGCCGGCGCAGTACTCCACCAGTCCAGTGGTGGTGGCGGCCCTGAGAATCTGGGGGCAGTGGAGGAGACATGTGGGAGCAGAGGGGGCATCAGTGTGGTCCCCAATCTGCGACAACCATCGGTTTGCCCCGGGGAGGATGGACGGGAGGTTCCAAATTTGGCGGAGAGCGGGGATTGAGAGAATGGGGGACTTGTTCTTGGAAGGCAGCTTCCCGAGTATGAGAGCGCTGGAGGAGAAGTTTGCATTGGCTGGGGGAAATGTACTCTGATATTTACAGGTACTGGACTTTTTGCGGAAGCAGGCACCAACCTTCCCACTCCTGCCATTAAGGGGGATTCAGGATAGGGTGGGTTCTAGAGGATGGATAGGGGAGGGGAGCGTCTCGGACATGTATAGAGAGCTTATGGGTTCGGAGGAGATGCAAACCGAGGAGCTGAAGCGAAAGTGGGAGGAGGAGCTGGGGGGAGAGATTGAGGAGGGCCTCTGGATGGATGCATTAGGAAGGGTCAGTGCTACTGCAACATGTGCCAGGCTCAGCCTGATCCAATTTAAGGTTGTTCACTGGGCTCACATGGCCCAGATGAGCAGGTTCTTTGGAGTGGAGGATAGGTGTGCGGGGGGGGGCCAGCGAACCATGTCCACATGTTCTGGGCATGTCCAAAACTGAGGGGGTTTGCCGACACCATGTCCACGGTATTAAATATGAGGGTGGCATTGAGTCCGGAAGTGGCGATTTTTAGGGTATCGCAGGACCCGGGAATCCAGGAGGAGAGAGAGGCGGATGTTCTGGCCTTTGCTTCCCTGCAAGCCCGGAGGCGTATATTGCTGGCATGGAGCCCCCGAAATCGGAGACCTGGCTTTCAGACATGGAAGGCTTCCTCTGCCTGGAGAAAATTAAGTTCGCCATAAGAGGGTCTCTGTTGGGGTTCGCCTGGAGGTGGCAACCATTCGTCGACTTCCTCGCAGAGAACTAATCGTCAGCAGAAAAGGGGGAGGGGTTAGCTTAGCGTAGGTTAGGGGGGTAAGTAATGGCAAGACTGCGGGAGAGGGTGGTGGAATTTGCACTATGTATATATTTTTCTTTTTATGTATATTGTTGATTTTGTTGCTGTTAAAGTGCCAAAGAAATACCTCAATAAAACATTTATTTAAAAAAAAAATGTTTTTTCCTATTTATGACTGATATAGTTGTTTCTCCTTAGGATGAAGAGGAGGAAGACGTGGTGGTAAGTACACAAAGACCTTCTGTGTAAATTCTATATAACTGGATTTTTATTTTTATTACTTGTGCTTGAGATGTGGGCTCGGTTGAATTTGTTGTCTGTCCATATTAACCCAAGAAAATGTTGATGGATCTTTTCCTTCAACTGCTGCAGTCCCTTATATTCCCAAAATAGAGTTAAATAGGGCATTCCAAAGTAATCGTCCGACAATGAAAGACTAGCAATATTTCCAAGACACTGCTGTTCTTGTCCTTCTGAGGACATTGGTGAGACTGCATCTTGAATACTGTATGCAGTCTTGGGTTCCTTATTTAAAGAAGAATGTAGATGCATTGGAAGTTGGTTCAGAGGAGGTTTATGAGATTGATAGCTGCAATGAGCGAGTTGTCTTATGAGAATAAGTTGGACAGACTGGGCTTGTGAGGAAATTACTCGACTGATGTATTTAAGATCTTGAATTGTTTTGACTGACGAGGTAGATGTGGAAAGGATGTTTCCTGGTTTGCGTGAATCCAGAACTAGCGTGTAATTTTAAAATGCGGGCTCGCCCTTCTAGGACAGAGATAAAGAGAATTATTTTCTCTTGAGGGTTGTGCGAGTTTGGAACTCTGCCTCAGAAGATGGTGGAAGTGGATCATAGAACCATAGCATCCCTACAGTGCAGAAGGAGGCCATTCAGCCCATAAGGTATGCACCGACCTTCTGGCTCCTGTCCCATCCCTATGACCCCACTTAACTTGCACACTCCTGGACACTAAGGGGAAATTTTAGCATAGGCAATCCACCTAACCCGCACATCTTTGGACTGTGGAAGGAAACCGGAGCACCAGAGGAAACCCACGCAGACACTGGGAGAACAAAACAGTCACCCAAGGCTGGAATTTACCATTCTAACCATTTATTCACTTCTCCCTCGTGCTTCTCTAGTTTCCCTTGAAATACTTCAACCATTTCTTGTGATGATGAGTTTCACATTTTTATCACTCTTTGGGGTGAATAAGTTTTTTCCTAATTCCTGATTGGATTTCTTGGTGACTCTTATACTGGTGGCCTCTAGTTATGTTTTCCCCACAGGAGGACACATTCTTTTTTGTATCCAATATAATGTACTAATCATTTGCTGTGTCCTGTATGCCATCGAACTTTGAGTTGTTGCATCTGACAGGCCAGTGTGGCCCATCCCTCTCCTGATCTGAGCCTTGTAGATGGTTGTTAAGTTTTAAGTCCAGTGGTGAGTTGAGTATCCAGATTCTGTTCAGATCCCGCAGCTGTGGTGCTGGTATAGCTGGTTCAGTTCACTCTAGTCAATGGTGTCCCCAAGATGTTGATGGTAAGTACTGGGCTTTATTGTGCTGCTTAAAGCTGCAAATTAAAAATACTGCTGCCTCACGGGGCCGAGGACCCGGTTCGATCCTGGCCCCAGGTCACTGTTCGTGTGGAGTTTGCATATTCTTTTAAAAATAAATTTAGAGTATCCAATTTTTCCCCCTCAATTAAGGGGCAATTTAGCATGGCCAATTCACCTACCCTGCCCATCTTTGGGTTTGTGGGGGTGAGACCCACGCAAACACGAGGAGAATGTGCAAACTCCACACGGAAAGTGACCCAGGGCCGGAAACCTGGGTACTCGGCGCCGTGAGGCAGCCATGCTGATCATTGCACCGCCCGAGTTTGCATATTCTCCCCAAATCATCCTGAAGGTCATGTTTTCGTCCACAAACTTGCTGATAGGTCAAACATAACCATGGTGCTGCTAACTTGTCTTTTTGAACGTGCTGACCCTCAAATTTGTTTAAATTCCCATCGCCAAAAAAGATGCAGTAACTTGACCACAAAAAGGAAGTTGAAACGCGTTGTTATTGGTGTTACTAAATAAAGTTAATCTTCTTTAATGTAGAAAAATAATGAAGTTTAAAATACAGTATCGATTCAAAAATGGGAGCAGCTAAACATCGAAAAAACAGTAATCGAATTAGAACTAACTACAGTTAAATAAGAATATACACAGATAACAACTAATGACATCACAGCACTGATGACATCAGCAATGGATTTAAATAAGAAGATGCAGAATAATATCACTCTATAACACCTTGCCTTGTTAATCTTCCCAAAATGTACCACCTCACATTTTTCATGGTTAAATTCCATTTGCCACTGTTCTGTCCATCTGACCAGCACGTCAGATGGCTTAATTGAAGGCTTTCCTCTGTGCTATTCACCACCCCAAGTTTTGTGTCATCTGGAAACTTACTGATCATGCCACCCACATTCCTGTCTAGATCATTAATGTACTTTAAATCAGCAAGGGACCCAACATACCATTGGACACAGGCTTCTAGTCTCAAGAACAACCTTCGACCAATGCCCTGTTTCCTGCCATGAAGCCAATTTTGGATCCAATTTTTCAAATTGCCCTGGATCCCATGGGCTCTTATCATCTTGATCAGTCTCCCATGGGGAAACTTGTCAAAAGCCTTACTGAAGTCCATGCAGACTACATCAACTGCACTTCCCTCATCTACACGCCTCAACACCTCTTTGAGGAATGCACTGAAATCTGTCGGACATGATCTCCCCCATATAAGCGAATACTGACTATTCTTGATTAATCCTTGCCTTACCAAGTAGAGATTAAGTCTATCCTCAATTTTTTCTAATAATTTCCTTACCACTGATGTTAGACTCACTGGCCTGTAATTACCTTGTTGTTCCGTACTACTTTTCTTGAATAATGGTACCACATTAGTTATCCTCCAGTCCTCTGGCACCACAACCTGTGGTCAGAAGAGGATTTGAAACTTATTTTTTTTTTAAATAAAAAAATTTAGAGTACTCAATTATTTTTTTTCTAATTAAGGGGCAATTTAGCGTGGCTAATCCACCTAACCTGCACATTTTTGGGTTGTGGGGGTGAAACCCACGCAGACACGGAGAATGTGCAAACTTCAAACGGACAGTGACCCGGGGCCGGGATAGAACCCGGGTCCTCCGCGCCGTAGGCAGCAGTGCTAACCACCGTGCCGCCCGAGGATTTGAAAATTATGTCAGAGCCCCTGTGATCTTCGCTCTTGCCTCAGACTAGTGACACTTTCTGCAAATGTCATCGAGACTGCATGGAGCTCAAGGAAATCCCACATACTGCATGCCGTGCAAAACATGGGACTGAGCCGTCCAGTCATACTTTTAGCTTAAATGACTCTTACATTAAATTTATGCCAAGTACAATTTTTTTTAAAGCAAAAACTCTTGCCTTTCCTTTAATGTAACTTTAAATGGGAGAGAAATAACTTGCCCACTACTGACCAATCAGCTCTGTCCCTTGTAGCCACCTGCAGGAAGGCAAGACTCCTCTCAACCAATCAACTTATAGCTTTCTTTAGCTGCCACTGCTCACTTTGTTTTCAATTTCTCCGTTCCCGCATGGTATCTCCCGCAGGTCGGCCTCTCTGCTCCCACGGTATCTCCCGCAGGTCAGCCTCTGTGCTCCTGCGGGTATCTCCCATGGGTCGGCCTCTCTGCTCCCATAGTATCTCCCACAGGCCGGCCTCTCTGCTCCCGCGAGTATGTCCTGCAGATCAGCCTCTCTGCTCCCGCGAGTATCTCCTGCAGATCAGCCTCTCTGCTCCCATGAGTATCTCCCGCAGGTCAGTCTCTCTGCTCCCATGGTATCTCCCACAGGCCGGCCTCTCTGCTCCCATGAGTATCTCCCGCCGGACAACCACTCTGCTCCCATGGTATCTCCCGCAGGTGGGCCTCTGCTCCCGCGAGTATCTCCCGCAGGTCAGCATCTTTGCTCCCATGAGTATCTCCCGCAGGTCGACCTCTGCTCCCGAGGGTATCTCTCGCATGTCGGGCTCTCTGCTCCCACGGTATCTCCCGCAGATCGGCCTCTGTGCTCCCGTGAGTATCTCCCACCGGTTGGGCTCTCTGCTCCCGCGGGTATCTCCCGCAGGTCGGGCTCTCTGCTCCCGCGAGTACCTCCCACAGGTCGGGCTCTCTGCTCCCACGAGTTAACTCCAACAGGTCGGGCTTTCTACTCCCATGGTATTTCCGCAGGTCGGCCTCTCTCCTCCCATGGTATCTCTCGCAGGTTGCGCTCTCTGCTCCCGCGAGTATCTCCCGCAGGACAGCCTCTCTGCTCCTGCGGGAATCTCTCACAGGTCGGGCTCTCTGCTCCCGCGTGAATCTCCCACAGGTCGGGCTCTCTGCTCCCATGGTATCTACCACAGGTCAGGCTCTCTGCTCCCGCGGGTATCTCCCACAGGTCGGGCTCGCTGCTCCCACGAGTATCTCCCGCAGGTCGGGCTCTCTGCTCCCGCGAGTATCTCCACAGGTTGGGCTCTCTGTTCCCGTGAGTATCTCCCGCAGGTCGGGCTCTCTGCTCCCGCTAGTACCTCCCGCAGGTAGGGCTCTCTGTTCCCGTGAGTATCTCCCGCAGGTCGGGCTCTCTGCTCCCGCGAGTACCTCCCGCAGGTCGGGCTCTCTGCTCCCGCGAGTACCTCCCGCAGGTCGGGCTCTCTGCTCCCGCGAGTACCTCCCGCAGGTCGGGCTCTCTGCTCCTGCGAGTATCTCGTTCAGTTCGTGCTCTCTGCTCCCGCGGGTATCTCCCGCAGGTCGGGCTCTCTGCTCCCGCGAGTATCTCCCGCAGGTCGGGCTCTCTGCTCCCGCGAGTATCTCCCACAGGTCGGGCTCTCTGCTCCCCCGGGTATCTCCCGCAGGTCGGGCTCTCTGCGCCCCCGGGTATATCCTGCCGGTCGGGCTCTCTGCTCCCGTGAGTATCTCCCGCAGGACAGCCTCTTTGCTCCCGCGGGAATCTCCCACATGTCGGGCTCTCTGCCCCCGCGAGAATCTCGCACAGGTTGGCCTCTCTGCTCCCATGGTATCTCCCGCAGGTCGGCCTCTCTGCTCCCGCGAGAATCTCCCACAGGTTGGGCTGTCTGCTCCCATGGTATCTCCCGCAGGTCGGCCTCTCTGCTCCCGCGAGAATCTCCCACAGGTTGGGCTGTCTGCTCCCACGAGTATCTCCCGCAGGACAGCCTCTCTGCTCCCGCGGGAATCTCCCACAGGTCGGGCTATCTGCTCCCGCGGAAATCTCGCACAGGTCGGGCTCTCTGCTCCCATGGTATCTCCCACAGGTTGGGCTCTCTGCTCCCATGGTATCTCCCGCAGGTCGGCCTCTCTGCTCCCTCGAGTATCTCCACAGGTCGGGCTCTCTGCTCCCGCGAGTACCTCCCGCAGGTCGGGCTCTCTGCTGCCGCGAGTATCTCCCGCAGGTCGGGCTCTCTGCTGCCGCGAGTATCTCCGCAGGTCGGGCTCTCTGCTCCCGCGAGTACCTCCCGCAGGTCGGGCTCTCTGCTCCCGCGAGTATCTCCCGCAGATCGGGCTCTCTGCTCCCGCGGGTATCTCCTGCAGGTCGGGCTCTCTGCTCCCGCGAGTATCTCCCGCAGGTCGGGCTCTCTGCTCCCCCGGTTATCTCCTGCAGGTCGGACTCTCTGCTCCCGCGAGTATCTCCCGCAGGTCGGGCTCTCTGCTCCCGCGAGTATCTCCCACAGGTCGGGCTCTCTGCTCCCCCGGGTATCTCCCGCAGGTTGGGCTCTCTGCTCCCGCGAGTAGCTCCCGCAGGTCGGGCTCTCTGCTCCCGCGAGTATCTCCCACAGGTCGGGCTGTCTGCTCCCGCGAGTATCTCCCGCAGGATAGCCTCTCTGCTCCCGCATGAATCTCCCGCAGGTCGGGCTCTCTGCTCCCGCGAGAATCTCCCACAGGTTGGGCTCTCTGCTCCCATGGTATCTCCCGCAGGACAGCCTGTCTGCTCCCACGAGTATCTCCCGCAGGTCGGGCTCTCTCCTCCCACGAGTATCTCGGTCAGGTCGGGCTCTCTGCTCCCTCGAGTATCTCCACAGGTCGGGCTCTCTGCTCCCGCGAGTATCTCCACAGGTCGGGCTCTCTGCTCCCGCGGGTACCTCCCGTAGGTCGGGCTCTCTGCTCCCGCGAGTATCTCCCGCAGGTCGGGCTCTCTGCTCCCGCGAGTATCTCCCGCAGGTCGGGCTCTCTGCTCCCGCGAGTATCTCCCGCAGGTCGGGCTCTCTGCTCCCGCGAGTATCTCCCACAGGTCGGGCTCTCTGCTCCCGCGAGTATCTCCCGCAGGTTGGGCTCTCTGCTCCCGCGAGTATCTCCCGCAGGTCGGGCTCTCTGCTCCCCCGGGTATCTCCTGCAGCTCAGGCTCTCTGCTCCCGCGAGTATCTCCCGCAGGTCGGGCTCTCTGCTCCCGCGAGTATCTCCCGCAGGTCGGGCTCTCTGCTCCCGCGAGTATCTCCCGCAGGTCGGGCTCTCTGCTCCCGCGAGTATCTCCCGCAGGTCGGGCTCTCTGCTCCCGCGAGTATCTCCCGCAGGTCGGGCTCTCTGCTCCCGCGAGTATCTCCTGCAGGTCGGGCTCTCTGCTCCCGCGAGTATCTCCCGCAGGACAGCCTCTCTGCTCCCCCGGGTATCTCCCGCAGGTTGGGCTCTCTGCTCCCGCGAGTAGCTCCCGCAGGTCGGGCTCTCTGCTCCCGCGAGTATCTCCCACAGGTCGGGCTGTCTGCTCCCGCGAGTATCTCCCGCAGGATAGCCTCTCTGCTCCCGCATGAATCTCCCGCAGGTCGGGCTCTCTGCTCCCGCGAGAATCTCCCACAGGTTGGGCTCTCTGCTCACATGGTATCTCCCGCAGGACAGCCTGTCTGCTCCCACGAGTAACTCCCGCAGGTCGGGCTCTCTCCTCCCACGAGTATCTCGGTCAGGTCGGGCTCTCTGCTCCCTCGAGTATCTCCACAGGTCGGGCTCTCTGCTCCCGCGAGTATCTCCACAGGTCGGGCTCTCTGCTCCCGCGGGTACCTCCCGTAGGTCGGGCTCTCTGCTCCCGCGAGTATCTCCCGCAGGTCGGGCTCTCTGCTCCCGCGAGTATCTCCCGCAGGTCGGGCTCTCTGCTCCCGCGAGTATCTCCCACAGGTCGGGCTCTCTGCTCCCGCGAGTATCTCCCGCAGGTTGGGCTCTCTGCTCCCGCGAGTATCTTCCGCAGGTTGGGCTCACTGCTCCCCCGGGTATCTCCTGCAGCTCAGGCTCTCTGCTCCCGCGAGTATCTCCCGCAGGTCGGGCTCTCTGCTCCCGCGAGTATCTCCCGCAGGTCGGGCTCTCTGCTCCCGCGAGTATCTCCCGCAGGTCGGGCTCTCTGCTCCCGCGAGTATCTCCCGCAGGTCGGGCTCTCTGCTCCCGCGAGTATCTCCCACAGGTCGGGCTCTCTGCTCCCGCGAGTATCTCCCGCAGGTTGGGCTCTCTGCTCCCGCGAGTATCTCCCGCAGGTTGGGCTCTCTGCTCCCCCGGGTATCTCCTGCAGCTCAGGCTCTCTGCTCCCGCGAGTATCTCCCGCAGGTCGGGCTCTCTGCTCCCGCGAGTATCTCCCGCAGGTCGGGCTCTCTGCTCCCGCGAGTATCTCCCGCAGGTCGGGCTCTCTGCTCCCGCGAGTATCTCCCGCAGGTCGGGCTCTCTGCTCCCGCGAGTATCTCCCGCAGGTCGGGCTCTCTGCTCCCGCGAGTATCTCCCACAGGTCGGGCTCTCTGCTCCCGCGAGTATCTCCCACAGGTCGGGCTCTCTGCTCCCCCGGGTATCTCCCGCAGGACAGCCTCTCTGCTCCCGCGGGAATCTCCCGCAGGTCGGGCTCTCTGCTCCCGCGAGTATCTCCCACAGGTCGGGCTCTCTGCTCCCCCGGGTATCTCCCGCAGGTTGGGCTCTCTGCTCACGCGAGTAGCTCCCGCAGGTCGGGCTCTCTGCTCCCGCGAGTATCTCCCACAGGTCGGGCTGTCTGCTCCCTCGAGTATCTCCGGCAGGATAGCCTCTCTGCTCCCGCAGGTCGGGCTCTCTGCTCCCGCGAGAATCTCCCACAGGTTGGGCTCTCTGCTCCCATGGTATCTCCCGCAGGACAGCCTGTCTGCTCCCACGAGTCTCTCCCGCAGGTCGGGCTCTCTCCTCCCACGAGTATCTCGGTCAGGTCGGGGTCTCTGCTCCCTCGAGTATCTCCACAGGTCGGGCTCTCTGCTCCTGCGAGTATCTTAACAGGTCAGGCTCTCTGCTCCCGCGGGTACCTCCCGCAGGTCGGGCTCTCTGCTCCCGCGAGTATCTCCCGCAGGTCGGGCTCTCTGCTCCCGCGAGTATCTCCCGCAGGTCGGGCTCTTTGCTCCCGTGAGTATCTCCCACAGGTCGGGCTCTCTGCTCCCGCGAGTATCTCCCGCAGGTTGGGCTCTCTGCTCCCGCGAGTATCTCCCGCAGGTCGGGCTCTCTGCTCCCCCGGGTATCTCCTGCAGCTCGGGCTCTCTGCTCCCGCGAGTATCTCCCGCAGGTCGGGCTCTCTGCTCCCGCGAGTATCTCCCGCAGGTCGGGCTCTCTGCTCCCGCGAGTATCTCCCACAGGTCGGGCTCTCTGCTCCCGCGAGTATCTCCCACAGGTCGGGCTCTCTGCTCCCCCGTGTATCTCCCGCAGGTCGGGCTCTCTGCTCCCGCGAGTATCTCCCGCAGGTCGGGCTCTCTGCTCCCGCGGGAATCTCCCGCAGGACAGCCTCTCTGCTCCCGCGGGAATCTCCCGCAGGTCGGCCTCTCTGCTCCCGCGAGAATCTCCCACAGGTTGGGCTGTCTGCTCCCATGGTATCTTCCGCAGGTCGGCCTCTCTGATCCCGCGAGAATCTCCCACAGGTTGGGCTGTCTGCTCCCACGAGTATCTCCCGCATGTCGGGCTCTCTGCTCCCACGAGTATCTCGGTCAGGTCGGGCTCTCTGCTCCCTCGAGTATCTCCACAGGTCGGGCTCTCTGCTCCCGCGAGTATCTCCCGCAGGTCGGGCTCTCAGCTCCCGCGAGTATCTCCGCAGGTCGGGCTCTCTGCTCCCGCGAGTATCACCCACAGGTCGAGCTCTCTGCTCCCGCGAGTATCTCCCGCAGGTCGGGCTCACTGCTCCCGCGAGTGTCTCCCGCAGGTTGGGCTCTCTGCTCCCGCGAGTATCTCCCGCAGGACAGCCTGTCTACTCCCACGAGTATCTCCCGCAGGTCGGGCTCTCTCCTCCCACGAGTATCTCGGTCAGGTCGGGCTCTCTGCTCCCTCGAGTATCTCCACAGGTCGGGCTCTCTGCTCCCGCGAGTATCTCCACAGGTCGGGCTCTCTGCTCCCGCGGGTACCTCCCGCAGGTCGGGCTCTCTGCTCCCGCGAGTATCTCCCGCAGGTCGGGCTCTCTGCTCCCGCGAGTATCTCCGCAGGTCGGGCTCTCTGCTCCCGCGAGTACCTCCTGCAGGTCGGGGTCTCTGCTCCCGCGAGTACCTCCCGCAGGTCGGGGTCTCTGCTCCCGCGAGTATCTCCCGCAGGTCGGGCTCTCTGCTCCCTCGAGTATCTCCCACAGGTCGGGCTCTCTGCTCCCGCGGGTATCTCCCGCAGGTTGGGCTCTCTGCTCCCGCGAGTATCTCCCGCAGGTCGGGCTCTCTGCTCCCCGGGTATCTCCTGCAGGTCAGGCTCTCTGCTCCCGCGAGTATCTCCCGCAGGTCGGGCTCTCTGCTCCCGCGAGTATCTCCCACAGGTCGGGCTCTCTGCTCCCGCGAGTATCTCCCACAGGTCGGGCTCTCTGCTCCCGTGAGTATCTCCCACAGGTCGGGCTCTCTGCTCCCCCCGGATATCTGCCGCAGGTTGGGCTCTCTGCTCCCGCGAGTATCTCCTGCAGGTCGGGCTCTCTGCTCCCGCGAGTATCTCCCGCAGGACAGCCTCTCTGCTCCCGCGGGAATCTCCCGCAGTTCGGCCTCTCTGCTCCCGCGAGAATCTCCCACAGGTTGGGCTGTCTGCTCCCATGGTATCTCCCGCAGATCGGCCTCTCTGATCCCGCGAGAATCTCCCACAGGTTGGGCTGTCTGCTCCCACGAGTATCTCCCGCATGTCGGGCTCTCTGCTCCCGCGAGTATCTCCCACAGGTCGAGCTCTCTGCTCCCGCGTGTATCTCCTGCAGGTTGGGCTCTCTGCTCCCGCGAGTATCTCCCGCATGTCGGTCTCTCTGCTCCCGCGAGTATCTCCCGCAGGTCGGGCTCTCTGCTCCCGCGAGTATCTCCGCAGGTCGGGCTCTCTGCTCCCGCGAGTACCTCCCGCAGGTCGGGCTCTCTGCTCCCGCGAGTATCTCCCGCAGGTCGGGCTCTCTGCTCCCGCGAGTATCTCCCACAGGTCGAGCTCTCTGATCCCGCGAGTATCTCCCACAGGTCGGGCACTCTGCTCCCGCGAGTATCTCCCACAGGTCGGTCTCTCTGCTCCCGCGAGTATCTCCCACATGTCGGGCTCTCTGCTCCCTCGAGTATCTCCCGCAGGTCGGGCTCTCTGCTCCCGCGAGTATCTCCCGCAGGTCGGGCTCTCTGCTCCCGTGGGAATCTCCCAGAAGTCGGGCTCTCTGCTCCCGCGAGTATCTCCCGCAGGTTGGGCTCTCTGCTCCTCCGGGTATCTCCTGCAGGTCGGGCTCTCTGCTCCCCTGAGTATATCCACAGGTCGGGCTCTCTGCTCCCGCGAGTATCTCCCGCAGGTCGGCATCTCTGCTCCTGCGGGTATCAGTGCAAGCTACCATTCAAACACATAGGTAAGACTGCTGTTGCCCCATCCATTTACACCATTCAATCCCCACAGAAGGCGGGGATTAAAAACTGACCGATGTGGAGCCAGTCGGCCTGAAACCTGTCCCTATCCCTCGGAGTTCCACACTGCTGCCCTTCATTTCCAAGGTCCGATTAACATAAATCTGCTCAAATAAAAATTGTGAATTAAGTCTAATTTGACAGTTTTAAAAATACACTTTTTTTGAAACAAGCATTTAAATAGTGGGCAAATGCTTAGTATTAAAACACAATAAATTTAAATAGTAGCTTCGTCTATGTAATTTTGAAATAACATTCTGTTTTCTTGTGCAGGATCCCCTAACAAACATTAGGGAGCAGTGTGAACAGATTGAAACTTGTGTGAAACTGCGAGAAATGCTGGACACCTGTACAGAGCGAGTGAGTTCCCGATCACAAACTGTAGAAACCTGTACCGAGGAGCTGTTTGACTTCTTGCATGCCCGGGACCACTGTGTAAGTTCTGTGCTTGTGTAATAAATTGGTATCAATGTTTTTGTTTTGACTTTTTGGGAGGACTTCCAATTTTCCTCATGGGTGTTGTTCTCTCTTATTTTATAAAGTGTCTTGATGGCACACAATTCCTACTTGCAGTACCAACATGGTAATGTAGATCTTCTATTGAATGCATCAAGGATGTTTAGACATTTAAAATTGATAGTATAAATACCTGTTTTTTTTATTTGACGTGTAATCACACCAAAGGTTGATTAAATAATGCTGAAAATGCTATTAATTTGTCATTGAAATGAATCATTGAAAGCAAGAAGATTCTTAAGTTATTAATAATTATTTTTTAAAAATAAATTTTAGAGTACCCAACTCATTTTTTCCAATTAAGGGGCAATTTCACGTGGCCAATCCCCATAGCCTGCACATCTTTGGGTTGTGGAGGCGAAACCCACGCAAACACAGGGAGAATGAGCAAACTCCGCACGGACAGTGAGCCAGAGCCGGGATCGAACCTGGGACCTCGGCGCCATGAGGCAGCAGTGCTAACGACTGCGCCACAGTGCTGCCGCAAGTTATAAATAATTTTGATTGAAATTTAAACTTTTTTAATTTCCAGAATTATCAAATTTTGTGGAACAGAAAGAGATCTCCTCAGATCACCATGTCTGTGGTGACTTTGAAAGAGCTATCCAATTATTCCCGAACTTGAGCCTTTCCTCATAACCTTGTGGTGTTTTCTTTAGTAAAAAGACCCCCAAAAAAACAATAGTATGCAAATGTGTCTGTTCATAGCACCTCCAGCATAAGGAAAACAATAATTTGTTAAAAGGTTCTGTTTTTGACATGAAAATTGGAACAGAATAGACCATTCGGCACTTTGAGCCTGCTCCAATATTAAATATATCATAGAATCCCGACAGTGGAGGCCATTCGGCCCATCGAGTCTGCTCCGACCCTCTGAAAGAGCACCCTACTAAGGCCCAATCCCCATCATGGCCGATCTGTTTGTGTCCTGAACTCCGCATTCCCATCTAGCCCGTTTTTCTTGCCTAACAAGAATCTGTCTACCTCTACCTTTAAAATATTTAATTATCTTCTCTCTACCGCCTTCTGAGAACAAGTTCCAAAGTCGCACAACCCTCAGAAAAAAAATATTCTTCATCTCTGTCGTAAAAGGGTGACCCCAATTTTAAAACTGCCCTCTAGTTCTTGGCTTACCCAGAAGAGGAAACATCCTTTCCACGTTCACCTTGTCAATACCATTTAGGATCTTTTATAATTCAACAAGTCGCCCCTTATTCTTCTAAACTCATGTGGAAGCAGGACAAGGTTGTTCAACCTTTCCCCGTAAGACAGATCTTCCATTTAAGACAATGGCGATTGTATTGTCATGCAGGAGTTTCAGGATGGTGACGAGCATCAAGAGGCAACCAAAGCATTGGAGGACAATTCAAGAGCTTCATTTGTAAAGAATAAAACGCCCTGATCAAGTTGATGCAGGCGAGGAAGCTCTTCTTAACTGCCTACAATGCATTTACATCCTTAAATAAGGAGACCAAAACTGCACACAGTATCGAGATCGCGTCTCACCAATGCCCAGTATAACTGAAGCATAACATCCTAACTTGTGTTCAATTCCTCTCATAATAAAGATAGCATTCCATAGTCTTAATTGCCGTATCTGCATATCTATTTTTGTTGCTCATGTACTTGAGTTATACATTTCCTCCCAATTCACTTATAGGATATTGATGCACAACTGTTCCCCCTCTGCTGTCTCATCCACTGTGTTCTCACCCATGATAAAACTTTTATTTTTTGTTCCAGGTGGCTGAAAAAATCTTCAGTAAGTTAAAGTGAAGTCTAGTACCCGAGGAACTCGACTGTATCAGAATTCATAACAGTTGTGGGGAACCCAATTCACTGATTTCTAACTGAGAAATGGATGTTTGTGGTCCTTTGCATGATGGTTCAGGCATTGCCTTTGTCAAAGGTTTACTATGTTTGTGATTTGGTGCCAGAAATTGTTTATTTTACTTGCCATTATAAGTAAACTTGTTGATCTCCAAATCTAGTGTCTTATTTCATTCTTTTTGTTTTATTTAGGTTGATGGTTTAGAGTTGAAACAGGTTGCCATTGCAAGTTGTGCCCTCTTTTTCTGTACAAATAGATTTATTTCTATCCTCTCCCACTTATAATGATGCCTCAGCTATAGTAAACAAATGGTTGATCTATATCTTAACTCTCTTTAACCTGCTTTGGTCCCATAACCCTTAACTTCACGTGGGGAAAATGTGGGTTGAGTTTGGCAATAAAGCTGCGTAAATTTACATAGAGGAATTTACAGTGCAGAAGGAGGCCATTCAGCCCATCGAGTCTGCACCGACCCTTGGAAAGAGCACCCCACTCAAGCCCATCCTCTATCCTATCCCCCCAAAACCCAGTAACCTCACTTAACCTTTTTGGACACTAAGGGCGATTTAGCATTGCCAATCCACCTAACCCGCACATCTTTGGACTGTGGGAGGAAATCGGAGTGCCCGGAGGAAATCCACGCAGACACAGAGAGAACGTGCAGATTCCCACAGACAGTGACCCAAGCCGGGAATCGAACCTGGGACCCTGGAGCTGAGGAGCAACTTTGCTAACCACTGTGCTACCGTCCAGCCCACTCCTGTAAAAGTTAACATATTGATCAGTCAGAAATTTATTGAATGGTGTATTGAGTGTGAGGGGTTGAATGACCACCTGTGCCTAATGCTGAGGGGCTGCAATATGCTTTCCTGGTACAGGCGCTGGAACAGTTGCCATTCAGTGTTCCTGCTGTTTTGTTCTGTGGGAAATAATTTCTCCCAAGAACATAAGAATTAAGAGTAGGCCAGTCAACCCCTTGAGTCTGCACTACCATTCGATAAGAACATGGCTATTCTTGAACCTCAGTTACAGCTGCCTGCACTATTCCCAGATCCTATGGTTCCCTTGCTATCCAAACATCAGGCAACAATTGAGCATCCACAGCTCTACGGTTAAAAAAAATCCAAAGATATGCCTTTTTTTGAGTGAAGAAATTTCTCCCTGCCTCTCTTTCAAATGACCAACACTTATGATATGGAACCCTGTAATTCAGTGGTGGGCATCCTGAAGTGATAACGCATGCAAAGCAAGGGCAAGTGAAGTGAGGTGCATGCTAATTGCTCACAACATTGACTGAGAGCTGTGCGTTCAAACTGTAAATATTTATTTTGTTCTTATCATTTGAAGTTGATAGTTCTATTAATATATAAATGATTAAGCATTTTCTATATATAACTCATCACAAAATATTCTGAGTGTATTAATTCTTATTCATGGTTAGTGAACAAGACCAATTTCAATCCTGCAGCCCACTGAGATGAAGGTAGGCTGCTCATGGGCCCACACACTAGCCTAGATTGCCCATCACTACCCTAGTTCTTATCTCCTCTGCCAGGAGAAATGATTGTCCAGCACATAGATACACAGATACATAGAATTTACAGTGCAGAAGGAGGCCATTCGGCCCATCGAGTCTGCACCGGCTCTTGGAAAGAGCACCCTACCCAAGTCCACACCTCCACCCCATCCCCATAACCCAGAAACCCCACCCAGCACTAAGGGCAATTTTGGACACTAAGGGCAATTTAGCATAGCCAATCCACCTAACCTGCACATCTTTGGACTGTGGGAGGAAACCGGAGCACCCGGAGGAAACCCACGCAGATACGGGGCGAACGTGCAAACTCCGCACAGACAGTGACCCAGCGGGGAATCGAACCTGGGACCCTGGAGCTGTGAAGCAATTGTGCTAACCACCATGCTACCGTGCTGCCCTATGTACCCTGTCAAATCCTCTTAGGAATTTTATGCATTTCATCGAGATCACCTCTTATTCTAAGTGCTAAGGAATCTAAGTCTAGTTAGACTACTTGATCTCTTCTTAAATCCATTGCCCCAGAATCAGTGTAACAAACCTTCATCACACTCCAAGACAATAAATGTAGACACTACTCCTGTTATGATCTCGTGACCCTGTGTAATTGCAGATGATAGGGTTGATGCTGTGCCTTAATTGTATTGTACATTTTGAATTAAAGGCATTCAATGGAAGCAAATGAAAACTGCAATTTGCTATACGTTGATAAACTTTCAGAAGATGTTTAATTCCTTACAAGTAAACAATGACTGCAAAGATTACTAGCCACAACCTCAGTTTTGATTAGATACGGTATAAATCCTCAGATAGCACTTTCTTGATTGTCACTTTATTGCCCTAATTGCAAATCCAGACCCACATGTCCAATTTATTTTGAAGTGTTTTCTTTTGCCCCATTGTGGTAGAGTCTCGGTGATGCTTGTAGTGATATCATGGTTGTGTTGTACTTCACCGACTGACCACGAGGAGTCTCATTAGTATATAAGTGAATGTTAGTCAGGTGACCCCTCTGACTGGCTGGAGGAAGCTGGAGAGATGTTGCCTGTGCTTGATCTTACTGTTATTCGTCTATTGTTTTGTATATAGTTTACCCACAGTTAATGTTAATAAATTGTTTATAGCTTTAGCTACAAGTGCTCTTGTAATATAGATCCGACCATCGACCAGAACATTACAATGATTGTATTTTTGTGTAGTATTAGAGGAAGGGGTTGTATTTTTTAAAAACTTTACTATCCCATGTAGGCCAACCTCTTGGCCCATGACATATTCAAAGTGGTGGACCACATTAACACAACATACAAAGGATGGATCAGACTGAGAGGGATGGAAAATAAGTATGTAAGTACCAGCAGTACAATGAAATTGGGACCAAGAATCATAAAATCACTTCAGTGCAGAGGAGGCCATTTGACCCAGCCAAGTCTGCACCGACTCTGAAACCGCACCCAACGTAGGCCCATGTCCCCACCCAATCCCTATAACCCTGAGCATTAATCAAGGCCAATCCACCGAACCCGCACATCCTTGGATACCAAGGGGCAATTTTGCATAGTCAATCCATCTAACCTGCACATCTGTGGACTGGGATGAAACTGGAACACCCTGAGGAAACCCAGACAGTCAACCAAGGCTGGCCTTGAACTTGGAGTCCCTGCTGCTGTGAGGCAGCAGTGTTAACTGCCACCATGCCACAAAATATATTTTGTATTCCAGCCTTTCACTCTGTGCTGTACTTGTACTATCAGATGTCATGTTTCAGATGTGGTGAATTAAGCTTCTCTGCCCTGTCTAATGGATGATTCCATGCCACTTTACAGAAATTCTTCCTGGTATCCAGACCAATATTTATTCAACCACCATAACTAAAAATCATTAGGTCATTTATCACATGGTTTATAAGGCTTGCTTGCAGTATGCAAATTGGCTGTTTCATCTCCCTGTACTTCTCTGATTAAATGCAGTAGAATGGAATGCAATTGGACATCATGAAAGGCATCATATAAATGTAAATTATTTCTTTGGACTGTGAGAGACGTCTGCAGTTTTGATAGTTTTTAAATATATGTAGTTGGACGATAGATAAAACAGCGACCTATCCTCTAAATAGAGTAAATCACAGTGAGATTTGTCAAAAACTGAGGTTGGCAAGAAACATATTATAAAATAATAATGAATTGAAAATTTTTCGCCCCAGTTATTCACCAGAAAATTTTAGAAACATTTATTGCCACTGGAACGTGTGGAGTAGAAAATAGAGCAAACATGAAGTAATTTTAAAATGACTCCAGCTACGGTTCTGCCGAACAATAGCTGCTTTAATTTAAATACCAACACCTTATACACTTACATCAACCTCCTCCGGAGGTCCATGTCCCAGATGTCAGTCTTCACCCAATTTGGTTCACTCCACATAATATCACAAAATGGCTGAAGGCACTGGATGGTTATGGGCCCTCACAACATCCTGGTAATAGTACTGAAGACCTGTGTCTCTAGCCAAGCTGTTTCAATACAGCTCGAACACTGGCATTCTACCCGATACAGGAGAAAATTGCCCTGGTATGTCCTGTCCAGAAAAAAGTAAGAGAAATCCAATCTGCTCAATTATTGCTCCCATCAGTCTACTCTGTCATCAGCTAAGGTGTCACTGACAGTTCTGTGGCACTTGCACAGCAATAATCTGCTCGCTAACACTCAGTTTGGGTTCTGCCAGGGCTACTTCATGACGGCCTTGTTTCAAGCATGGATAACCAAGAGGTGAAGGTGACTGTCTTTGAAATTAAGGCAGCATTTGACCTAGTGTTAGCATCAAGGAGTCCTAGAAAAATTAAAGCCAATGAGAATTGGGAACTCTCCACTAGTTGCAGTAATTCCTAGCACAAATACAGATGGTAGTAGACCAGTCATCTCAGCCACAGGATATCACTACAGTGTCCTAGGCCATGTCATCTTCAGCTGCTTCATCAATGATCTTCCCTCCATCTAAGGTCCTAAGTGGGTATGCTTGCTGATGATTGCAGTGTTCAGTAACATTCCCAATTCCTCAGATAGTGAAGCAGTTAGTCTTTGTATATAGCAAGACCTGAGCAACATTGAGGCTTGGGTTGGTAAATGGCAAGTAACATTCACACCACAGCTATACAGGCAATGAGCTTCTCCAAGAGAGAATCAAACCACCTCCTTGACATTCAATGACATGAATTCACAACTATGAACATCTTGTGGGTGACCACTGACCAGAAACTGAAGTGGCTCTCCCAGTGAGCCAGAGATGACAGAGCCAGGAGTGAGACACAGCTAAGAGTGAGTTGGGGAATTTGAATCTAGGTGGGAATTCAAAGCTGGGTGGGGAGGAAGTGCTTTTTATCCCTGGTAAGTAGTGTTTCTGTCCTGTTTCTTTTCATTGGTATATTTATTTTTTCTTTGTTGTTTTTTTTTTGTTGAAATTGTAGTTGTTGAAGTTAACCGAAGGTTTAAGACATGGCAGGAGATCTCAGACCCGTGTCATGCTCCTCGTGTGCGATGTGGGAGCTCAGGGACACGTCCACTGTCCCTGGCTCCTGTTAGACCGCCTGACGGCTCTGGAGCTGCGGATGGACTCACTTTGGAGCATTCGCGATGCTGAGGACGTCGTGGATAGCACGTTTAGCGAGTTGGTCACACCGCAGATGAAAGGTACTGAGAGAGATGGAAAATGGGTGACCAAAAGACAGAGCAAGAGTAGGAAGGCAGTGCAGGTGTCCTCTGCGGTCATCTCCCTGCAAAACATATACCGCTTTGGATACTGTTGAGGGAGATGGCTCACCAGGGGAAGGCAGCAGCAGCCAGGTTCATGGCACTGTGGCTGGCTCTGCTGCGCAGCTGGGCAGGGAGAAGAATAGAACATAGAACAATACAGCGCAGTACAGGCCCTTCGGCCCACGATGTTGCACCGAAACAAAAGCCATCTAACCTACACTATGCCATTATCATCCATATGTTTATCCAATAAACTTTTAAATGCCCTCAATGTTGGCGAGTTCACTTCTGTAGCAGGTAGGGCATTCCACGGCCTCACTACTCTTTGCGTAAAGAACCTACCTCTGACCTCTGTCCTATATCTATTACCCCTCAGTTTAAAGTTATGTCCCCGCGTGCCAGCCATTTCCATCCGCGGGAGAGGGCTCTCACTGTCCACCCTATCCAATCCCCTGATCATTTTGTATGCCTCTATTAAGTCTCCTCTTAACCTTCTTCTCTCCAACGAAAACAACCTCAAGTCCATCAGCCTTTCCTCATAAGATTTTCCCTCCATACCAGGCAACATCCTGGTAAATCTCCTCTGCACCCGCTCCAAAGCCTCCACGTCCTTCCTATAATGCGGTGACCAGAACTGTACGCAATACTCCAAATGCGGCCGTACCAGAGTTCTGTACAGCTGCAACATGACCTCCCGACTCCGGAACTCAATCCCTATACCAATAAAGGCCAACACTCCATAGGCCTTCTTCACAACCCTATCAACCTGGGTGGCAACTTTCAGGGATCTATGTACATGGACACCTAGATCCCTCTGCTCATCCACACTTTCAAGAACTTTACCATTAGCCAAATATTCCGCATTCCTGTTATTCCTTCCAAAGTGAATTACCTCACACTTCTCTACATTAAACTCCATTTGCCACCTCTCAGCCCAGCTCTGCAGCTTATCTATATCCCTCTGTAACCTGCTACATCCTTCCACACTATCGACAACACCACCGACTTTAGTATCGTCTGCAAATTTACTCACCCACCCTTCTGCGCCTTCCTCTAGGTCATTGATAAAAATGACAAACAGCAACGGCCCCAGAACAGATCCTTGTGGTACTCCACTTGTGACTGTACTCCATTCTGAACATTTCCCATCAACCACCACCCTCTGTCTTTCAGCTAGCCAATTTCTGATCCACATCTCTAAATCACCCTCAATCCCCAGCCTCCGTATTTTCTGCAATAGCCTACCGTGGGGAACCTTATCAAACGCTTTGCTGAAATCCATATACACCACATCAACTGCTCTACCCATATCTACCTGTTCAGTCACCTTCTCAAAGAACTCAATAAGGTTTGTGAGGCATGACCTACCCTTCACAAAGCCATGCTGACTATCCCTGATCATATTATTCCTATCTAGATGATTATAAATCTTGTCTCTTATAATCCCCTCCAAGACTTTACCCACTACAGACGTGAGGCTCACCAGTTTATAGTTGCCGGGGTTGTCTCTGCTCCCCTTTTTGAACAAAGGGACCACATTTGCTGTCCTCCAGTCCTCTGGCACTATTCCTGTAGCCAATGATGACATAAAAAATCAAAGCCAAAGGCCCAGCAATCTCCTCCCTGGCCTCCCAGAGAATCCTAGGATAAATCCCATCAGGCCCCTGGGACTTATCTATTTTCAGCCTGTCCAGAATTGCCAACACCTCTTCCCTACGTACCTCAATGCCATCTATTCTAATAGCCTGGGTCTCAGCATTCTCCTCTACAACATTATCTTTTTCCTGAGTGAATACTGACAAAAAATATTCATTTAGTATCTCGCCTATCTCTTCAGACTCCACACACAATTTCCCATTCCTGTCCTTGACTGGTCCTACTCTTTCCCTAGTCATTCGCTTATTCCTGACATACCTATAGAAAGCTTTTGGGTTTTCCTTGATCCTTACTGCCAAATACTTCTCATGTCCCCTCCTTGCTCGTCTTAGCTCTCTCTTTAGATCCTTCCTCGCTACCTTGTAACTATCCATCGCCCCAACTGAAACTTCACACCTCATCTTCACATAGGCCTCCTTCTTCCTCTTAACAAGAGATTCCACTTCCTTGGTAAACCACGGTTCCCTCGCTCGACGCCTTCCTCCCTGCCTGACCGGTACATACTTATCAAGAACACGCAGTAGCTGATCCTTGAACAAGCCCCACTTATCCAGTGTGCCCAACACTTGCAGCCTACCTCTCCACCTTATCCCCCCCAAATCACGTCTAATGGCATCATAATTGCCCTTCCCCCAGCTATAACTCTTGCCCTGCGGTGTATACTTATCCCTTTCCATCATTAACGTAAACGTCACCGAATTGTGGTCAATGTCCCCAAAGTGCTCTCCTACCTCCAAATCCTACACCTGGCCTGGTTCATTACCCAAAACCAAATCCAACGTGGCCTCGCCTCTTGTTGGCCTGTCAACATATTGTTTCAGGAAACCCTCCTGCACACACTGTACAAAAAACGACCCATCTATTGTACTTGAACTATATGGCAGGGCTATAGTGATAGGGGATTCAATTGTAAGGGGAATAGACAGGCGGTTCTGCGGACGCAATCGAGACTCCAGGATGGTATGTTGCCTGCCTGGTGCAAGGGTCAAGGATGTCTCGGAGCGGCTGCAGGACATTCTGGGGGGGGGGGGGGAGGGTGAACAGCCAGCTGTCGTGGTGCACAGAGGCACCAATGATATAGGTAAAAAACGGGACGAGGTCCTACAAGCTGAATTTAGGGAGCTAGGAGTTGAACTAAAAAGTAGGACCTCAAAGGTAATAATCTCAGGATTGCTACCAGTGCCACGAGCTAGTCAGAGTAGGAATGTCAGGATAGAGAGGATGAATGCGTGGCTCGACAGATGGTGCAAGAGGGAGGGATTCAAATTCCTGGGACATTGGAACCGGTTCTGGGGGAGGTGGGACCAGTACAAACCGGACGGTCTGCACCTGGGCAGGACTGGAACCGATGTCCTCGGGGGGGGTGTTTGCTAGAGCTGTTGGGGAGAGTTTAAACTAATGTGGCAGGGGGATGGGAACCGATGCAGGAAGTTGGAAGGTAGTAAAACAGGGACAGAAATAAAAGGCAGTAAGGGGGAAAGTGTACGGCAGAGAAGCCATAGTCAAAAATCAAAAAGGGCGACAGTACAAGGTACAGTGATTGAGGGGAGCTCAGTGAATAGGACCAGGAATACTAAAAGAAATAAAACGGGAAGTGAAAACATTAATGGTAAGCGACGCGGCAGGTTGTTACATGAAGATAAGGGTTCAACGGCAAGGAAAATTAGGAGAAAGGTTAAGAGGAAATATAACTTAGGAGAGGTTACTGATCGAGGTGTTAAGATTCAGAACAGAGGTATAAAGCCAACATAAGTGTACTTTACCTGAATGCTCGTAGTATTCGGAATAAGGTAAATGAGTTGATGGCGCAAATCATCGTGAATGACGATGATTTAATGGCCATTACTGAAACATGGTTAAAGGATGGTCACGACTGGGAGTTAAATATCCGAGGTTATCAAACTTTTCGGAAGGACAGAGTGGATGGTAAGGGAGGTGGTGTAGCTCTGTTATTTAAGGATGACATCCGGGCAACAGTAAGGGATGACATCGGTGCTGTGGAGGATAAGGTTGAATCCATTTGGGTGGAAATCAGGAATAGTAAGGCGAAAAAGTCACTGATAGGAGTAAACTATAGGCCACCAAATAGTAACATTATGGTGGGGCAGGCAATAAACAAAGAAATAACTGATGCATGTGGAAATGGTACAGCAGTTATCATGGGGGATTTTAATCCAGAAGTCGATTGGTTTAACCAGGTCGGTCAAGGCAGCCTTGAGGAGCAGTTTATAGAATGTATCCGCGATAGTTTCCTAGAACAGTATGTAATTATCATAGAATTTACAGTGCAGAAGGAGGCTATTCGGCCCATCGAGTCTGCACCGGCTCTTGGAAAGAGCACCCTACCCAAAGTCAACACCTCCACCCTATCCCCATATCCCAGTAACCCCACCCAACACTAAGGGCAATTTTGGACACTAAGGGCAATTTATCATGGCCAATCCACCTAACCCGCACATCTTTGGACTATGGGAGGAAACCGGAGCACCCGGAGGAAACCCACGCACATACGGGGAGGACGTGCAGACTCCGCACAGACATTGACCCAAGCCGGAATCGAACCTGGGACCCTGGAGCTCTGAAGCAATTGTGCTATCCACAAGGTTACCGTGCTGCCCCTAATGGAACCTACAAGGGACCAAGCGGCCCTAGATCTGGTCCTGTGTAATGAGACAGGATTGATTCAGGATCTCATAGTTCGGGATCCTCTCGGAAGGAGCGATCACAATATGGTGGAATTTAAAATACAGATGGAGGGTGAGAAGGTAAAATCAAGCACTAGTGTTTTGTGCTTAAACAAAGGAGATTACAATGGGATGAGAGAAGAACTAGCTAAGGTAGACTGGGAGCAAAGACTTTATGGCGAAACAGTTGAGGAACAGTGGAGAACCTTCCAAGTGATTTTTCACAGTGCTCAGCAAAGGTTTATACCAACAAAAAGGAAGGACGGTAAAAAGAGGGAAAATCGACCGTGGATATCTAAGGAAATAAGGGAGAGTATCAAATTGAAGGAAAAAACATACAAAGTAGCAAAGATCAGTGGGAGACTAGAGGACTGGGAAATCTTTAGGGGGCAACAGAAAGCTACTAAAAAAGCTATAAAGAAGAGTAAGATAGATTATGAGAGTAAACGTGCTCAGAATATAAAAACAGATAGTAAAAGTTTCTACAAATACATAAAACAAAAAAGAGTGGCTAAGGTAAATATTGGTCCTTTAGAGGATGAGAGGGGAGATTTAATAATGGGAGATGAGGAAATGGCTGAGGAACTGAACAGGTTTTTTGGGTCGATCTTCACAGTGGAAGACACAAATAACATGCCAGTGACTGATGGAAATGAGGCTATGACAGGTGAGGACCTTGAGAGGATTGTTATCACCAAGGAGGTAGTGATGGGCAAGCTAATGGGGCTAAAGGTAGACAAGTCTCCTGGACCTGATGGAATGCATCCCAGAGTGCTAAAAGAGATGGCTAGGGAAATTGCAAATGCACTAGTGATAATTTACCAAAATTCACTAGACTCTGGGGTGGTCCTGGCGGATTGGAAATTAGCAAACGTGGCAACTAGGGGTGTTTACAGTAACTTCATTGCAGTGTTAATGTAAGCCTACTTGTGACAAAGATAAAATTTACAGAAGTAGAAGTGGGTTGGGTGGGGGACTTTATAATGGAGAGGATATGGGGTTGGAAGCTTATCTTGGTTACGAGTAGCTTGTTTCTACATGAGGCATTGGTCTGGCAATGGAATTGAGATTGACGACGCCGCCTCCTTTTTCTGCAATACTTAATTGGAGGAAAATTCAGCTCATCGAGAAGAAGAAGCAGCACAAAGTCTATATTGTCATAATATGCACCCATGCACATCATGAGGTAAAAACAGGCAGTTTCAGACACCCAAATTAGCCAATCAACATACAGGACAGAACACAACCAATCACCAGTCAGAACACCAGACTATAAAACTATTCCAACTATAAAACAGACGAGGCATCAGCACTCCGCGTCTTTCCACTGGTGAGAACTGTAGTGACAGTCAGGGTGTATATATCAGTCAGTACCTTCTACACGTGGATCGGAGCTAGCCTGGTCTAGCAAGCTAGAGTTATTACACTTAGAATAGTAGAGTGTCAACCCACAGCCAGCTGTGTGCATTGTTACAGAAGTTCAATAAATCGTATTGAACCAACGCCTACATTTGGTGTATGCTTTACAGTTCATCTGCATCCTGTTGCAGTCCGTGTTACCCCAGGGTGAATAACACAACATGATATCAGGAGTCTACTTCATCAAAGTAATTTACCTCGAATAATTCCGTGACGACCAGCAAGTGCCTTCCAGCGGCATGGAGAAGATCCAGCCCCCTACACAGCTCCGGATCTCCGGAAATCTCGGCGCCAACTGGCGGGTCTTCAAGCAGAAATTCAGTCTATACATTGAGGCCTTGGGCCTCGAGGATGCGTCCGATGCCAGAAAAATCGCGCTGTTCCTATCGACTGCAGGGGACCAGGCCATCCAAATCTTCAATTCGCTCACTTTTGCCGACGTCGAGGACAAGACCAAGTTCCAGACTGTGTCAGCCAAATTCGACAGTCACAGTGAAGTCGGAACGAGCGAGAGTTTTGAGCGCTATGTCTTCCAGCAACGCCTTCAGGGTAAGGATGAGCCTTTCCAATCCTTTCTAACTCATCTGCGCATATTAGCGCAATCCTGCAACTACGGTGACACCGCTGATTCCCTCATCAGGGATCAGATCGTGTTTGGGGTCGACTCCGACGTCCTGCGGGAGCAGCTCCTAAAAATAAAAAACATGACCCTGCCAGTAGACATCGAGATGTGTAAAGTGCATGAACAGGCGAAAAGTCGCTACTCCCGCCTTAAACCGCAGAACAGGATCAAATTGCCTCCCACGAGGCAGAGAGTGTACAGGCCATCGCCCGAATGCGGCACCTTAGCATCGATGAAGGCGGCCATTTTGCACGCTTTTCCCGGGGTCCCACGCATGCGCACCATGGACGGCAGAATGAAGCGGCCGAAGACCACACTGCGCCGGTGCGAGCGGCGGCTGACCGCACTGCGCATGTGCGACGACGCACGGAGCGTTACGACGTCAACGTCATGACGTCCCCAAACTGCGGCACCGCCCACTTAAAGCGGCAATGCTCTGCAAGAGGCAGGCGATGTTTAAATTGTTGGAAGCCTGGCCATTATGCAGCCTTGTGCAGGTCTGCACCTCCGATCGTGGGCCAGCGATCCCAGTTCCAACGCAAACGCATTTGAAGTATGCAGCAAGGGCTGCTAGATTCGGAACCTGGTAACACCACGGATCCAGAGGACGACTGCCTGGAGTCCCCATATCGTGTGGGCATCGTGACGAGGCCTCCTCAAATTCAGCAACACGCCTACCCATCCTCAACGTGGATTCTGTGGACGAATGGCGTGCTGGTCTACAAGTCAACCAATGCAGCACCCGGTTCAAGCTGGACACTGGTGCTTCAGCCAATCTCATATCTCAAGCAGATCTTGCTCGCATCCAAAGGCAGCCAAAAATTCTTCCGCTGACCTGCCAGCAGCTTGATTATAATGGCAATGCCATTACTGCGTTAGGGTCTTGTCACCTGCATGTCTCCAACAAGGCCATCAAAGCCACACTGCGATTCGAAATCGTCAAGCCTGACAAGGCTTTCCCGCTTGGTGCCCATGCATGCAAGCTACTTAATCTCGTCCAGCGCATACATGTCATGTCCTCTGCCAATATGAATCTTCAGGCTGACATTGACGAAATCCTGTCACAATACCCGGATGTGTTCAGTAGGATGGGCACGCTGCCATACCGCTACAAAATCTTACTCAGGCCTGATGCCACGCCTGTGATCCATGCACCATGCTGGGGGCAGGCTCCTCTGAAGGACCGTTTAAAGGCGCAGCTGCAGGAGCTCCAAGACCAGGGTATAATCTCTAAAGCGACGGAACCGACTGACTGGGTCAGCTCGATGGTCTGTGTGAAGAAGCTCTCTGGAGAACTGCGCATATGTATAGATCCCATGGATCTTAACAGAAACATAATGCGGGAACACTACCCAATCCCGAAGCGGGAGGAGCTAACCAGTGAGATGGCACATGCCAAATTCTTCACGAACATAGAACATAGAACGATACAGCGCAGTACAGGCCCTTCGGCCCACGATGTTGCACCGAAACAAAAGCCATCTAATCTACACTATGCCATTATCATCCATATGCTTATCCAATAAACTTTTAAATGCCCTCAATGTTGGCGAGTTCACTTCTGTAGCAGGTAGGGCATTCCACGGCCTCACTACTCTTTGCGTAAAGAACCTACCTCTGACCTCTGTCCTATATCTATCACCCCTCAGTTTAAAGTTATGTCCCCTCGTGCCAGCCATTTCCATCCACGGGAGAAGGCTCTCACTGTCCACCCCATCTAACCCCCTGATCATTTTGTATGCCTCTATTAAGTCTCCTCTTAACCTTCTTCTCTCCAACGAAAACAACCTCAAGTCCATCAGCCTTTCCTCATAAGATTTTCCCTCCATACCAGGCAACATCCTGGTAAATCTCCTCTGCACCCTCTCCAAAGCCTCCACGTCCTTCCGATAATGCGGTGACCAGAACTGTACGCAATACTCCAAATGAGGCCGTACCAGAGTTTTGTACAGCTGCAACATGACCTCATGACTCCGGAACTCAATCCCTCTACCAATAAAGGCCAACACTCCATAGGCCTTCTTCACAACCCTATCAACCTGGGTGGCAACTTTCAGGGATCTATGTACATGGACACCTAGATCCCTCTGCTCATCCACACTTCCAAGAACTTTACCATTAGCCAAATATTCCGCATTCCTGTTATTCCTTCCAAAGTGAATCACCTCACACTTCTCTACATTAAACTCCATTTGCCACCTCTCAGCCCAGCTCTGCAGCTTATCTCTGTCCCTCTGTAACCTGCTACTTCCTTCCACACTGTCGACAACACCACCGACTTTAGTGTCATCTGCAAATTTACTCACCCACCCTTCTGCGCCCTCCTCTAGGTCATTGATAAAAATGACAAACAGCAACGGCCCCAGAACAGATCCTTGTGGTACGCCACTTGTAACTGAACTCCATTCTGAACATTTCCCATCAACCACCACCCTCTGTCTTCTTTCAGCTAGCCAATTTCTGATCCACATCTCTAAATCACCCTCAATCCTCAGCCTCCGTATTTTCTGCAATAGCCTACCGTGGGGAACCTTATCAAACGCTTTACTCAAATCCATATACACCACATCAACTGCTCTACCCTCGTCTACCTGTTCAGTCACCTTCTCCAAGAACTCAATAAGGTTTGTGAGGCATGACCTACCCTTCACAAAGCCATGCTGACTATCCCTGATCATATTATTCCTATCTAGATGATTATAAATCTTGTCTCTTATAATCCCCTCCAAGACTTTACCCACTACAGACGTGAGGCTCACCGGTCTATAGTTGCCGGGGTTGTCTCTACTCCCCTTTTTGAACAAAGGGACCACATTTGCTATCCTCCAGTCCTCTGGCACTATTCCTGTAGCCAATGATGACATAAAAAATCAAAGCCAAAGGCCCAGCAATCTCCTCCCTGGCCTCCCAGAGAATTCTAGGATAAATCCCATCAGGCCCCTGGGACTTATCTATTTTCAGCCTGTCCAGAATTGCCAACACCTCTTCCCTACGTACCTCAATGCCATCTATTCTAATAGCCTGGGTCTCAGCATTCTCCTCTACAACATTATCTTTTTCCTGAGTGAATACTGACGAAAAATATTCATTGAGTATCTCGCCTATCTCTTCAGACTCCACACACAACTTTCCATCCCTGTCCTTGACTGGCCCTACTCTTACCCTCGTCATTCGCTTATTCCTGACATACCTAGAGAAAGCTTTTGGGTTTTCCTTGATCCTACCTGCCAAATACTTCTCATGTCCCCTCCTTGCTCGTCTTAGCTCTCTCTTTAGATCCTTCCTCGCTACCTTGTAACTATCCAGCGCCCCAACTGAAACTTCACACCTCATCTTCACATAGGCCTCCTTCTTCCTCTTAACAAGAGATTCCACTTCTTTGGTAAACCACGGTTCCCTCGCTCTACGCCTTCCTCCCTGCCTGACCGGTACGTACTTATCAAGAACACGCAGTAGCTGTTCCTTGAACAAGCTCCACTTATCCAGTGTGCCCAACACTTGCAGCCTACTTCTCCAACCTATCCCCCCCAAGTCACGTCTAATGGCATCATAATTGCCCTTCCCCCAGCTATAACTCTTGCCCTGCGGTGTATACTTATCCCTTTCCATCGCTAACGTAAACATCACCGAATTGTGGTCACTGTCCCCAAAGTGCTCTCCTACCTCCAAATCTAACATCTGGCCTGGTTCATTACCCAAAACCAAATCCAACGTGGCCTCGCCTCTTGTTGGCCTGTCAACATATTGTGTCAGGAAACCCTCCTGCACACATTGTACAAAAACGACCCATCTAATGTACTCGAACTATATCTTTTCCAGTCAATATTTGGAAAGTTAAAGTCTCCCATAATAACTACCCTGTTACTTTCGCTCTTATCCAGGATCATCCTCGCCATCCTTTCCTCTACATCCCTCGAACTATTTGGAGGCCTATAGAAAACTCCCAACAGGGTGACCTCTCCTTTCCTGTTTCTAACCTCAGCCCATACTACCTCGGAAGATGAGTCCCCATCTAGCATCCTCTCCGCCACCGTAATACTGCTCTTGACTAGCAGCGCCACACCTCCCCCTCTTTTGCCTCCTTCTCTGAGCTTACTAAAACACCTAAACCCCGGAACCTGCAACATCCATTCCTGTCCCTGCTCTGTCCATGTCTCCGAAATGGCCACAACATCGAAGTCCCAGGTACCAACCCATGCTGCCAGTTCCCCTACCTTATTTTGTATACTCCTGGCATTGAAGTAGACACACTTCAAACCACCTACCTGAACACTGGCCCTCTCCTGCGACGTCAAATCTGTGCTCCTGACCTCTATACTCTCTTTCTCCCGTACCCTAAAACTACAATCCAGGTTCCCATGCCCCTGCTGCATTAGTTTAAACCCCCCCAAAGAGCACTAACAAATCTCCCCCCCAGGATATTTGTGCCCCTCAGGTTCAGATGTAGACCATCCTGTCTGTAGAGGTCCCACCTTCCCCAGAAAGAGCCCCAGTTATCCAGAAATCTGAATCCCTCCCGCCTGCACCATCCCTGTAGCCACGTGTTTAATTGCTCTCTCTCCCTATTCCTCATCTCATTATCACGTGGCACGGGCAACAACCCAGAGATAGCAACTCTGTTTGTTCTAGTTCTGAGCTTCCATCCTAGCTCCCTGAAAGCCTGCCTGACATCCTTGTCCCCTTTCCTACCTATGTCGTTAGTGCCAATGTGGACCACGACTTGGGGCTGCTCCCCCTCCCCCTTAAGGACCCGGAAAACACGATCCGAGACATCACGTACCCTTGCACCTGGGAGGCAACATACCAAACGTGAGTCTCTCTCGCTCCCACAAAATCTCCTATCTGTGCCCCTGACTATCGAGTCCCCAATTACTAATGCTCTGCTCCTCTCCCCCCTTCCCTTTTGAGCAACAGGGACAGACTCCGTGCCAGAGGCCCATACCCCATGGCTTACCCCTGGTAAGCGGTATACTTGTTTCTCAGGGGAACGACCGCAGGGGATCCCTGCACTGACTGCTTCTTCCCAGTTCCTCTTACAGTTACCCATCTATCTCCAATCTTTGGTGTAACTAATTCCCTGAAGCTGCTATCTATGACCCCCTCTGCCTCCTGAATGATCCGAAGTTCTTCCAACTCCAGCTCCAGTTCCCTAACTCGGTCTTGGAGGAGCTGGAGATGGCAGCACTTCCTGCAGGTAAAATCAGCAGGGACACTAACGGCATCCCTCACCTCAAACATCCTGCAGGAGGAACATTGCACTCCCTTCCCTGCCATCCCTCTAACTTTTAACCAAGATCTGGCTAACAAATAAATTAAAAAAAAAAAAAAAAAATAATAATAATAATATAATATGGTACTTACCTCACACCAATGGGTTTTATTATTAAGTTAGAGGAGGAGGGCGGGTGGGAGACACTACACGTGTAGTGTCTCGGGTTTCCTCTCCACCAGAATTTATTCGAAGCTAGATGCATCGCGTGGCTTCTGGCAGATACAACTGGACGAGTCCAGCAGGAAGCTCTGCACGTTTAATACACCTTTCGGAAGGTACTGTTACAACCGCATGCCGTTTGGTATTGTTTCAGCCTCTGAAATCTTTCATAGGATCATGGAACAGATGATGGAGGGCATTGAGGGTGTGCGTGTTTATGCTGATGATGTCATTATATGGTCCACGACCCCAGAGGAACACTTATCTTGTCTCCAACAAGGCTTTAGATGCATACATGCCAACGGCCTCAAGTTGAACAAGGCCAAATGCTCCTTTGGCATGTCATCAGTCAAGTTTTTGGGTGATCAAATATCCCAGCAGGGCATGAAAATGAAAATCGCTTATTGTCACAAGGAGGCTTCAAATGAAGTTACTGTGAAAAGCCCCTAGTCGCCACATTCCGGCGCCTGTTCGGGGAGGCTGTTACGGGAATTGAACCGTGCTGCTGGCCTGCCTTGGTCTGCTTTCAAAGTCAGCGATTTAGCCCTGTGCTAAACAGCCCCTAGGGTGCCCCTAGCATGCAAACGGACTCGGACAAAGTCAAGGCCATCAACACCATGAAGACCCCGGAAGACAAAAAGGCGGTACTCCGCTTCCTGGGTATGGTTAACTTCTTGGGAAAGTTCATTCCCAACCTCGCATCACACACCACGGCTCTCAGGCATCTGGTGAAGAAGTCCACTGCCTTTCAGTGGCTACCCACACATCAAGCAGAGTGGCTCGAGTTGAAGGCAAAGCTCACCACTGCTCCGGTGCTAGCGTTTTTTGACCCAGAGCGGGAGACAAAAATCTCTATGGACACCAGCCAGGACGGCATCGGTGCAGTGCTCCTCCAGAAGGATGACTCCTTGTCCTGGGCTCCAGTGGCCTATACGTCCAGGGCCATGACTCCCACTGAGCAGAGGTATGCTCAGATAGAGAAAGAGTGCCTGGGCCTCCTCACCGATATTGTAAAGTTCCATGATTACGTCTACGGTCTACCAACCTTCACAGTAGAGACTGACCACAGACCCCTAGTCCATATCATTCACAAGGACTTGAATGACATGACGCCCAGGCTTCAGCGAATTCTCCTTCGACTCCGCAGGTATGATTTCGAATTGGTTTACACACCGGGCAAGGAGCTAATCATTGCGGATGCCTGTCTCGCGCCATCACCTTGCCCTGTGAACAGGTCGACTTCATCCGCCAAATTGAGGCACAGGTGCAACTGTGTGCCAGCAACCTCCCAGCCTCAGACGAACGAGTCGCCAACATTCGAGAAGAGACTGCCAAGGACCCTCTTTTGCAGCGGGCATACATCACCTTGCAAATGGTTGGCAGAAAGGGCAATGCCCCCAGTTATTTAATATCAAGGATGACCTAACAGTTGTCGAGGGGATCCTCCTCAAGCTGGATCGTATTGTTATTCCTCGCAGCTTCCAGAGCTTAGCGCTCAAACAGATCCACGAGGGACACCTCGGTATCAAGAAATGCAGGAGAAGGGCCCGGCAGGCTGTCTATTGGCCTGGCATCAACGAGGATATATCCAACATGGTCCTCAATTGTGCGACCTGCCAGCGTTTCCAGCCTGCTCAGCCCAAAGAAACACTCCAGCAACACAAGATCGTGACCTCTCCGTGGTCTGAGGTGGGAATCGACCTTTTTCACGCCAATGGGCGTGACTACTTGCTTATAATTGACCACTTCTCGAGTTACCCCGAAGTGGTGAAACTGTCCGACCTCACATCAAGGACTGTCATCAAGGCCTGCAAGGAGACATTTGCCAGGCATGGTATTCCGCTCACGGTCATGAGCGGCAACAGTCCCTGCTTCTACAGCCAAGAGTGGTCCAACTTCGCGAAGCTATGCCAGTTCAAGCACATTACCTCGAGGCCGCATTACCCGCAATCTAACGGGAAGGTCAAAAAAGGGGCCCATATCGTGAAGCAACTGCTCTGCAAGGCTGCGGACTCAGCTACTGACTTTAACCTTGCACTTCTGACGTACAGGGCAACCCCTCTGTCCACCGGTATGTCTCTGGCACAACTCCTTATGAATCGTGACCTGCGGACGACTGTTCTGGCCATTCATTTACCTGACCTGAATCACCTCCCAGTGCTGCAAAAGGTGCAGCAACTCAGAAACCGGCAGAAGCTGACATACGGTGCTCATGCTACTGATTTGCCTGGGCTCTCTCTGAAGATACTGTTCGCATCAAGTTGCCTGGTGGAGGCTGGTCAGCTCCAGCTGTTGTTGTTCAACAGGCTGCTCCCAGGTCGTTCATGGTTCCCATGGCTGATGGATCCATTGTCAGGCGCGACAGAAGGGCACTACGCAAACTTGCCTGCCCACCACTGGATCTCACGTTCCCAGCTGTCGTTGTGCCTTTTCCAGACACCTCGCTCTGCGAGGCCACAATCTGGCTGCAATCCCGCCTGTCAAGGCGCCGTCGTCCCCATCTCCACCTCTCAGGCGGTCGACAAGGATCCGACGCCAGCCCCAGAGATTGGACTAATAAATATTACCTTTGTACATATTGTTCTGTATCTGTACGCTAAACACCTTACATGTACATTTGCATTCACTCGCCATTTGCTGTAAATAGTTATATCTGTAAATATGTCGTATATGCTCTAAGTAACTGACAATTTTTTTTTAAAAAGGGGGATGTCATAATATGCACCCATGCACATCATGAGGTAAAAACAGGCAGTGACAGACACCCAGGTTAGCCAATCAACATAAAGGACAGAACACAACCAATCACCAGACAGAACACCAGAGGCATCAGCTCTCCACTGGTGACAACTGTAGTGACAGTCAGGGTGTATATATCAGTCAGCACCTTCTACACGTGGATCGGAGCTAGCCTGGTCTAGCAAGCTAGAATTAGTACACTTAAAGTAGTAGAGTGTCAACCCACAGCCAGCTGTGTGTATTGTTACAGAAGTTCAATAAATCGTATTGAACCAATGCCTACGTTTCGTGTATGCTTTACAGTCCGTGTTACACCAGGGTGAATAACAGGACATATATGGCGGCGGGTGGAGAGAGTGGTGCCTGAGAGCCGCGTGTCTTCAGTGTATATGTAGATAGACCCTGATCTGTTTCTCTCTCTCCATAAATGCTGACTGACTCGCTGCCCATTTCGGGCTTTTCCTTTTCACATTTTTAATAATTCCACGAACTTGGAATAAAACCAGCTACATCAAAAGAAAAATAATCTGAAAGGAAAGCAGAGAATATTGGAAACGTCCAGCAGGTCAGGCAGCATGTGTGGAGATAGAGAGAGGGGTTAATGAGAGTGAAGGTGCAGGAGGCGGAACGGTTGTGGGGCGGTCCCAGTTTCTGGTAGGAGCGGTGAAGTGAGCGGACCGGACCGGATGGCGGCGCTGAGGCCATCGGGGTGTCGGTTGAAGCTTTTAACCGACAGGCTGAGAAAATGGCAGAGGCTGGAGCGGCGGAACATTTACAAGAAGAAGTGGGTGAGTGGGGCGGGGAGAGCTGGGTGAAGCGCGGACCATGTCACTGCAAAGCGCCCTCACTAACCCCGCTTCTCGTCTCCAGGCGTCGTCGCAGCCCCGGGTGCCCAGCACTCGGCTGGCCTTACACAGTATGGACATGAGCTACAGCCTGCAGCTCGGTGAGCTCTGGCCCTCCACCCGCCTGGCTTTACTTTGCCAGCAGAAATACGCGGCCCTGCTCAACGGCTTCGGGGACGTGTCGAAGACGATCCGCGAGATGGAGGGGCGGCGGGCCCGGGACTTTGTGTACGAGGGCCGGGGGGACAGGCCCGCCTCCGACCCCTCCTGCCCCGCTCGTCCCCCGGTGATCAGTGGCGACATGGCACCGGAGATGGAGCACCCCATTGCCGTCAGCCCAAACCTCAAGTGTTTCACTTTTCCCAGGGGAGACATCACACGTTTTAAGCCTGCAAGGTATCAGTGGTTTGTTATAAATCTCCGGCACCTCCCGGTTTATTGAACGAGACCATTCACGGTGTGCCTCTCGGTGGGTTTCGTATTTCTGCTCTGTTATGGGCCGATTTCAGGTTGAAGGTCACGAAATAGGGAAAACCTGAAGGGCTAAGTATTTTTTGACTGTTCTCACTCCTCTTTTGGTGGTCGATTATAATGGGAAACTGATAAGTATCTGCAAGACTCCCATTTCGCTTTTTTCCATGCCATTGGTCCCCACGTGAAACATGGTTTGGATTGGGGTTTGCTTTCATTTATATTCCGTGATACCTCGGGGCAACCTGCCACCGTCACTAATTCCAAAATATTTACAGATCTTCCACCGTTCAGCTGTTGGACAAATCTAGACAGTTTTTCTCCATCGATTCTCCCTGTGTATCGTCAACCAATTCATTTTCTCCATTTCGTTCATTCTCTCTATAATTGCAAAACCTACTCTGGAACAACAGTTATCCAGTACACATGGCATATCAGATACTTCGCAGAGCTTGGTTAACCTGCATGTCTGCTGCATGCACCTGTAACTGAATTCATAATCCTGATATGAATATACTCCTCTGTGTTACTCTCTAGACTTATTTCAATTAATTTTCTGGAGCCAACCTGCTTTGTGGTAGCATGCCTTCCCTTTATCCATGTTAAAACCCCTGCTCCGGTGAATGTCGCCCTTTATCAGTAAAAATTTGCTTGTCAACCTCTCTGATCAAATTTTATCATGTTTTAAAATGCTTCAATTGTTTTTAAAGTAATGAGAAATCAAGAGCAGAAAAATAATGGGACCAGGGAATGGATGGCAGTATTGGGATGTCTAGAAATTAGGTCAAATTATTATTTTCCATGGGCTCGAGAGTTTCTGGAGGGCTACTTTTTTGAGTTATGGGGTGAATTTTACATTTTTACACGTGTTCAGGATACGATTTGGTATTTTCTCTTAAATTTGGACTCTAAATATAATTCCTAATAATAGACCAAGGTCAGATTTATCCCAAATTCCAACTATTTGATAAATTGAAAAATAAATCACGAGGATAAAGCAGAAGAACATGGGCTTCAATCTACAGAAAAAGTTGAACATGAGTAATACGATTCAATGTTGTAATCCAATCACAGATTTCATAGAATAATCATCAAATTTACAGCGTAGAAGGAGGCCATTCGGCCCTGCACCGGCCCTTGGAAAAAGCACCCCACTTAAGCCCACATCTTCACCTTTTCCCCATAACCCCACCTAACTTTTTTTGTTTGGACACTAAGGGCAATTTATCATGGCCGATTCACCTAACCTGCACATCTTTGGACTGTGGGAGGAAACCCACACAGACACAGGGAGAACATGCAGACTCCACACAGACAGTGACCCAAGCCGGGAATCGACCCTGGGGCTGTGAAGCAACTGTGCTCACCGCTGCACTACCCTGCTGCCCCAAATGCTGCTCACTTCAATTGAACTTCACTGACAACTTAGGTGAGTGTTTCCCCACTGCAGGAGAGAGAACGTCCTTGCAGCTCAATTCTGGTTTCTGACACCTTGTTAGAAATATCAGTTCAAAATACCAAATCACCAAACAGAATTTAATAAAACAGAACCACTAGATAATTCTCTACCACCTTGCTCTCTCCGCCTTTCACGGGGACAAGTGTGAGATGCACACAGGCTGGACTGCTGCCCATCTATTCCAGCTGCTCCCACGGTGCAAATTTGCACTAGTTGAAGCTGGGGCTGGATACGGTTATAAGGGGATCCACAGGACCTATCTAACCTCTGGTAGGGGGGTAAGCACAGGACTGAGTGGACACGGAGCTCAGGGCGTTTCCTCCCTGACTGTCAGCGGCTCCTACTTATGCCAAAGCCAAGATGGGCTCATTCAGGATCCATCTTCGGTTTCCCCATCGGCCACAACCCTCGGCTGCTGCATAGTGTGCAATAGTCACTATGCTGAGTGTGCCGAGGCGGGAGCTGCCGCCTATCTGACTGCTGTTGAGATCCTGAAGCTGGCAGGCAACATGGCCTGCAATGAAAAGAGGACCCATGTCATTCCCTGCCACCTGTACCTCGTCATCTGCAATGGTGACAGGTACAGTTCACTTTAGCCCAGGGTGAAGTCCTGTGACCCAAGTTCAGTAGACACCCCAGCAAGGTAAAAGGACAGGATCAGAAAGAAAGTGTGGGAGAGAGTGGACCTGTGATTGGAGGAGCTGGAGAAGTGACATGGGAGAGACAGAATCTGTGACTAACAGAGCAGCTTCTCAATGATTCTGTCTCCTGCGCTCACTTCTCCAATTAAAATACAGTTGGGGTGACTTTTCTTGAATTTCTTGCTTCCGCTATTGTGTTTCTGTACACAATTTGTGAGGTTTCTAGGGAAAATGTACCCTATGCCCCCGTGTGTTTTGAACCTTGCTAGAAAGAGAGGGAGGGAGGGAAATGCAATATAGTCTGCAGGAGATAAAATTATTCCACCTCAAATTAACTCCAAAACTAAGACCTAGATATATTCTGAAGCAATGAAAGCCTCTTCTCCTCGGATGGTGGGAATTTTTCAACTTCTGCTTTTGCCACAATATATTCTGATTTTTCTTTTTGCCATATCTCAGACCAGACAGTTTAAGATTGTTGGAATATTATCTGATGGATGCTGCATCGCTCCTCCCAGTACTCATCCTGGATGTTCAGCCCGGTCACACAGTCCTTGATCTCTGCGCAGCACCTGGTGGAAAGTCTCTCGCACTGCTACAGACAGAATGCTGTCGTAAGTGAATGGACTCTTTTTAGTGGGAGTGGGGGGAAAAAAACGAATTGCATGTTAAAATTGCAAAATTCTGAAGACCGTATGACAAACTAGTGTACAATTTATGGGATGCATTCCTGAAAGGTCAGTATGTTTCCCAAAATAGGAAAAATCAATTCTTACTAACAACTGGTTTGTGTCTGGCATTCATTGAGGCCTGCAAGCAATGGTGTAACCTCTAGTACAGACAGCGCCAAAGCTTAACGATGGGAACAAACTTTTCACCAAACATAATTCTGAATTAATGGTTTCAATTTGTAAGTTTCCCTTCAGCAAAATAAATATTCAAACTAAATATTTTTAAGAACTGTATCGTATTGGAAAATAAGAATGTACTTGTAGTTACTTTCATTGTGGTTTATAATTTACAGCTGCTGGTTTTAGTACGAGTCTGTGTAAAGTATTATCTTGTAGACCAGCCTTGATATCATTAGGAGGCTGCAGAATCACCTTGAGGATAAAGTGTATAAGGAGGTATGTGAGGCTGGGCTGGAGTAGGAATGTTGTGTAATGCAGCGAAGACTGATGTGATCAAAAGTCTCCTTTCTGTTAATTTTAAGGATCTAGCAAGAAATAGGTTTGAATCGCTTTATCCTACTTTCATTGGGTTCAATCCCCTGCACAAAACTGCCCATAATCTGATAATCTCACTCAAAAGGGGCATTAAGGGTTTTGTAAGAAATGAAAATGCCTTTCTGAGGTAGGAGTTAACCCACATTGTAAAGATCCAGAGTTCATACAGTTTTTCTCTACCTCTGCTTGTAATGTGCCAAAACTTTTAAAAAATAAATTTAGAGTACCCAATTACTTTTTTCCAATTAAGCGTGTCCAATCCACCTACCCTGCACATCTTTGGGTCATGGGGGCGAAACCCATGCAAACACGGGGAGAATGTGCAAACTCCACATGGTCAGTGACCCAGGGCCGGGATAGATCCTGGAACCACGGTGCCGTGAGGCAGCAGTAATGTGCCAAACCTGGTTATGTTTGTTATGGGCACTGCGTACTGCAAAGTTGTTCGATTTAACATCCCTACCTTTCCTCATCTCTGTGACAATTAAAAATATACCAACATTTTAACTAAGCTTCAAAAAGTACCTCTCTGATTGTAAAAATGCTTTGGGGCTTCCTGAGGTAGTGAGAAATGTGTTATATAAATGCAAGTTGGGATATGAGAAGAGGAGAAAATGTTAGCAACCGTCCATACCAAATTGTGAACTGTTCTGTAATACTGAAGAGTGAGAAATAAATGTTGCTTTTGTTTTTTTCTGTTGCGACAGGGCATCTCACAGTCAACGATATATCCTCATCTCGACTAAGCAGGTTGCGTAAAATTCTCCATAGTTATGTCCCAAAGAATATATATACAGAGGACAGGCTACGCATCACTTCATTTGATGGCAGATACTGGGGAGAGGTAGAGAGGAACACCTTTGACCGGGTGGGTAAATTGGTGGATGTTAGTGTGATTTGTATAGAAAAATACCCCAACTCCGTTTCAGAAAAAAAATCATCCAGGATTGAATTATTTTAAAGGACTTCTTAACTGAACTTCCGGCTGTCTTTTTAAAATTTAAAAAAAAAAAATTTAGAGTACCCAATTCATTTTGTCCAATTAAGGGGCAATTTGGTGTGGCCAATCCATCTACCTTGCACATCTGGGTTGGGGGGATGAAACCCACGCAAACACGGGGAGAACGTGCAAACTCCACACGGACAGTGACCCAGAGCCAGGATCGAACCTGGGACCTCGGTGCTGTTAGACTGTAGTGCTACCACTGCGCCACCGTGCTGCCCTGTCTTTTTAAAACTTAACAGTGGTTACCCTAAACAGCTGCCTACTTGACCCCTACCAGATGGTCAAGAGGTTTAACTGCAGGGATCTCTGTGGCTCAGTTTTACTTCATTTGAGTGAGTTTTGCCAGCCTTCTTGGCTATGCACTGTAAGAGGTGATATTTATCATTTTCAACTGGGAGCAGTGATGACTAAAAGGGTGTGCACACTGAAGTCACTCTGCCTATTTAACCTGTTAACGATTGTCCTCCAAAGGTGCTAAGGGCATGTCTACACTCTAGCCATTTCCTACCCCCGACTTGAAGGTCTGGCAGTGAGTTGTTTGAAAAGGGGAGAAAATAAATGTTGGAGAAAAGAAACTTTTCTATTCAGTTAATGATTTGTGGATGCATGTGAAGCCGAGAGTGCACAAATTAGAAAATGTATCATTGCGAACCAAAAAAATGCCTGGTGAGGAAAAGGAAATTTGGATTGGCATGCACCATGGAAGGGAATAGTTGGATTGAAAAATCAGCCGGTGTCAACTTTCAGGTTCTTCCACAATTCCCAGCATGGGGTTTCAAACCAAGGTCACACATCCCGGGGAGGTCCACGTGCCCTGTTACTGCTCGGACGTCTACATTTGTCTTACTAGTTGACTTACTAATATTATTGCTGTTGGCATGTGCAAATAAAACATAACTCAGCGATAGTACTAACCAAGACTGTCTTTCAGAAGTTAGGATAGGGTCTCTGGTATTGTCAGTGACTGCAGGGAGCCCACACAGACAAATGTTGAGAGGCACTGCTTTAAAGAAGGGTGGAGAAAATAATCACTGGAACAGAGGAGGCTGAGGGATATTTAATTTGGATGTATAAAAGTTTGAGCGATCTAGCTAGAGTTGATAGGAAGGGCCCGTTTCCCTTATCAGAGGTGTCACTAACTCAGGGGCATTAGACTTGAGTTAATTGGGAGAAAGTTTAGGGCAGTTGATAGATCTTTCACCCAGAGGATGATGAGGGTCTGGAACCCACTGCCTGAAAGGGTGGTTCAGGCAGAAGCACTGTCCACATTTTAAAAATATTTAGATATGCACTTGAAATCCTGTAGTATAAGGCTATGGATGAAAAGCTGGAAAGTGGGATGAAGCTTGATAACACCTTGGGTCAAATAGTTGCCTTCTGTATATTCTATCACCTTAGTTGGCACCCCATTGCAGAACAGATGCAGTGGGGCCATTTTGGAGCTGCTGCCTTCCAGTAAATGGAGACCCCTGACCTCCCCACTCAGGTGGACATAAAATATTCCATTGCATTATTTTGAAGAACAGGGGAAAGAAACCCACAGATTATCTGGTCATTATTACATTGCTGTTTGTAGAAATTCATAAATTGGCCACTGCTTTTTCTATGTTTGACCATAGCTTTAACCATAAGACCAAAGGACGTAGGAGCAGTAATCGGCCATTTGGCCCATGAGCCTGCCCTGCCAATGATCATTGACTGATTTGATATGAAAATCCTCAACTCCACTTTCCGCTTTATCCCCATACCTTTGATTCCTTTACTCATTAAAAATCTGTCTATCTCAGCCTTGAACAGACTTAATGACCCAGCCTCTAAAGCTCTCTGCAGTAAAGAATACCACAGATTCACTACCCTCAGAGAAGAAAATCCTCCTCATCTCTCTTTTTTAAAAAAAAATTCTTTATTATTGTCACAAGTTGGCATACATTAACACTGCAATGAAGTTACTGTGAAATTCCCCTAGTCGCCACACTCCGGCACCTGTTCGGGTGCACAGAGGGAGAATTCAGAATGTCCATTTCGTCTAACAAGCACGTCTTTCGGGACTTGTGGGAGGAAACGGGAGCACCCGGAGGAAACCCTAAACAACCTCTCAGAATCTACTCTGTCAAGCCCCCTGAGGATCCTATATGTCTCAATAAGGTCACCTCTCATTCTTCTAAACTCCAATGAGTACAGGTCCAACCTACTCAACTGTTCTTAAGAAAATCCCTCCATACCTGGGATCAACCTAGTGAACCTTCTATGGACTGCCACCAATGCAAGCATACCTTTCCTTAGATATGGGAACCAAAACTGTTCACAGTCTTCCAGTGTGGTCTAATTAGTGCCTTGTATAGTTTTAACAAGACTTTCCTATTTTTATACTGGTTGAGCATCCCTTATCCAAAAACCAGAAAATTCTGAAATCTGCACTTTTTCTGAGTGCGCTGCACATGCTCAGTTCCCAACACGTGCTGCACCTGTGTAGTACATTCCAAAATCAAAAAAATTCCGAAATCTGATGCACACTCGGCCCCAAGCATTCTGGATAAGGAATTTTCAACCTGTGCTCCATTGCCTTTGAAATAAAGTCCAACATTCTATTTGCCCTCTGAACTTGTATACTAATCTTTGGTGATTTATGCTCGAGGACTTCCACTGCTTTTTGCAGTCTTTCACCATTTAAATAACATTCAACTCTTTTATTCTTCTTACCAAAATAACCTCACATTTTCCTACATTATATTCCATCTGTCAAGCTTTTGCCCACTCACTTAACCTGTCTAAATCCCTCCGTAGCCTGCGTCATCCTCATCATTTGCCTTCCCACCTATGTTTGTGTCATACACAAACTTTTAAAAAATAAATTTAGAGTACCCAATTATCTTTTCCAATTAAGGGGCAATTTATCGTGGCCAATCCACCTACCTTGCACATCTTTTGGGTTGTGGGGGTGAAACCCACGCGGACATGGGGAGAACGTGCAAACTCCACACGGACAGTGACCCAGGGCTAGCATTCGAACCCGGGTCCTCAGTGCAGTAGGTAGCAATGCTAACCACTGTGCCACCATGCTGCCCATCATCCACAAACTTGAGGAGCGGCCAAGTCGATGTCGCTTGAAGGGGAAAAGTAATCAGGCAGTAAGTTCCTGTGGGCCATTTTCACTCCTAAAAGTGTCTGATTGCAGAGACCGGAGTGATGGCCTGTCATCCTGTGATATGTTGAACAATGAAGGATTCAACTCTGGGTGTGTGTGGGGGGGTACAAACATTTACATTCTTCCACAGAATCAAAGAATACCTACAGTGCAGAAGGAGAGGGGGGGGATACAAACATTTACATTCTTCCACAGAATCTTAGAATTCCTACAGGGCAGAAGGAGAGGAGGGGGGGGGGGGGGGGGAACAAACATTTACATTCTTCCACAGAATCATAGAATTTCTACAGTGCAGAAGAAGGGGGGGGGAACAAACATTTACATTCTTCCACAGAATCATAGAATTCCTACAGTGCAGAAGGAGGCCATTCGGCTCATCAGGTTTGCATCAATCCTCTGAAAGAGCACCCTACCTAGGCCCTATCCCCAACCCTATCACTAGCTCCATCACCCCACCTAACTTGTACATCTCTGGACTGTTAGAGGAAAGCCACGCAGACACTGGGAGAACTTGAAACCTCGACACAGTCACCTAAGGTGGGAATTGAACCCGGGTCCCTGGCACTGAGGCAGCAATGCCAGCCATTGTGCTGCCGATGAGAAATCTGAGAAATTTCCATCACTGACTTTTCTGAAAGGTCTTTCTATAATAAAATTGTTGATTTTAATTGTACTTGCAGGTGTTAGTTGATGTTCCTTGTACAACTGACAGGCATTCTGTACTCGAGGAAGACAATAATATCTTCAGTCGTCTACGACTCCGAGAGCGGCAGAGGCTTCCTTTATTACAGACCCAGCTATTGGTGTGAGTATTTCTATTATTTTGCTCTGCACCCTCACTCCCTTTGCCTCCCGCTTGCCCAGTTCCTCAATAGATTGATTTTCTGGCGCATGGTATTATTTTAGCATTGCATCTCAACCATTGCATCTCAATGTCAGCACAACTAAGGAACTGGTCATTGACTTCAGGAAGCAAAGTATCGTACACACCCATCTGCATCAATGGTGCCGAGGTGGAGATGGTTGACAGCTTCAAATTCCTAGGTGTGCACATCACCAACAATCTGTCCTGGTCTACCCACGTCGATGCTACGCCCAAGAAAGCACAATAGCGCCTATACCTAGGAAACTAAGGAAGTTCAGAATGTCCACATTGACTCTTGCCAATTTTTACATATACACCATAGAAAACATCCTATCTGGCTGCATCACAGCTTGGTATGGCAACTGCTCGGCCCAAGACCGTAAGAAACTACAGAGAATCTTGAACACAGCCCAGTCCATCATGCAAACCTGCCTCCCATCCATTGACTCTGTCTACACCTGCCTTGGGAAAGCGGGCAACGTAATAAAAGACCCCGCCCACCCAAGTTATTCTCTCTTCCAACCTTTTCCATCGGGCAGGAGATACATAAATCTGAGAACAGGCACTAAGAAATTCAAAAAACAACTTCTTCCCTGCTGTTACCAGACTCCTGAATGATCCTCTAATGGACTGAACTGATCTCTTCACGCATCTTCTCTACTGAGTAGCACTACACTTTTGCTTCACACAATGTCTATGTCTACATATTTACATTGTGTATTTATCGTATGTCCTATCTTTTTTATTTATGGAACAATCTGCCTGGACTGTTCACAGAACAATGCATTTCATTGTACCTCGGTACACGTGACAATACATCTAAATTAAATCATATTCTGGGCAGATGAAATATGGACTCCTTAGCTGTGATGCGCTTGTAACTCACCCAGTCTTATCTAGATCCCAAACACACAAGAAAGGAAAGAGACAATCTAGATACTATTAGATGCAAGTCCACTGTTCCTTTTTACTCTATACCAACCATATATTGAAATAAGTGTTTGGTATTCAGGGTCAACAGAATCAGAAAATCACAAATAATGAAAGCCACATCAGTGAGAAATCATTCAAGATCCATCCATGAACTGCACCGAGTTTAGTTAGCCCAGCAGCAGGAACAATACAAGTAGATTCTGTTGCCCTGAGCTAGGGAAGAAAAAAACATCAGCCAAAATTTATCTTCCTGATCGTCAATCAGTAACTCTCAGTGGAAAGTGTCTCTGTGATGATCAAGTGACCTTGGTTAATAGAAGTGGTTGGAATATTCTTTAATATTTGTGACATCAAAACCAAGCTAATAGTCCCTCATGCGATTCTGAACCCTACCTTATTGTATCAGATTAAAACATGGATGACGTACAGGAAGCACCTCGGGGCATTGGAGTCATACCATCAATGCTGCCTGTAGAGGATCTTGCACATTAAGGCCTCTCACAGTCACCACAAGCATTGAGATCATTCACCATCAGTTTTGTTGGGTTGGTCACTATGTTCAAATGTCAGATACCAGGCTTCCCCAACTTAGAATTCCTTTTACTCATGGGTTCGAATGCATGTTTTGTGCTACTATCAATCCTGTCAGTTAATGGCTTCTTTTTACCACTTAAGTACTTTACGGGTCATTTTGTTCTTTTTTTTTCCCCGTGTGTTTGTGACTTATCTTTTTTCTCTCCCAGCCCCCACTTCTATTCCTCTTCCAGTTCTGAGTAAGGGTCCATATCTGAAAAGTCTTCTCTGTCTCTCCACAATAACTGCCTGACATTCTGAATGCTTCCAGCATTTTCTGTTTTTATGCCAGTTTCTGCTTTTCAGCTACCTTTAATGCTCCAGAAGCATTGATGCAACTTACTACTTTGGGAATTTGGGCACTTGCTGCTGGTCTCTGGCAGTGCAGATTTAAGAACCTGCTCTGCGAATGTGAAACTTCATTACTATTTGATTATTGATTCAACGCGCATTTTCCATGAAATCCTCGGTGTACCAAATTGTCTGTCTTCCAGTAGAGTTTGTTCTGTCTTTTGGAGTTGATAGTTGCTTTTTCTTTGGTTTTCTTTCCCAGTTCTGGCATTCTTGCCACAAAACCTGGCGGATCAATTGTATATTCAACGTGCAGCCTGTCCCAGTTACAAAATGAGTACGTGGTGGAGAGAGCAGTTCAAGTGGCAAAGACAGAACATAATGTGGAGCTGCGACTGGTGGACCTGACTGCTGTCCAGACACTTTACAGTGACACGTTTAATTTCTATGGCCGTTGTAGAGTTGGGGAACTAGTCCTCCCACATCTCACTGCAAATTTTGGGCCAATGTATTTTTGTAAACTGCACAGAGTACACTAAAATATATGCAACTTTAAAAAACGTAGACCAATAAACAAGCTTTATTTTCCATCAGGGAACCTAATTTTATTCATTCGTTTAAATCTTATTTTTCTCATGTGAGAAAAAAAAAATTAAACAGCTACTTGGTGCCAACTGTATCGCAATTAAATGTAATGGTACCAAAGAAAAGGTTTTGAGTCCTGAATATTCTCGTCCCTAACTATGTGCACGCAGTTAACCTTTGATACCGGTTATCTAGGAATGAGTTACACAGTGTAATTTATTGGTGGGTGCAAATAGCACCATAAACCTGGGTGTATAAATTTGAACCAATTGGGGTTCTAAACAAGTTGAGCTTAGGGCAGTCTCAATTCAACTGGCGTGGACATGTAACAGCCCGTAGCATAGTGGTTACCACTGTTGCTTCACAGTGGCAGGGGTCACTGTCTGTGCGGAGTCTGCACGTTCCCCCTGTGTCTGTGTGGGTTTCCTCCGGATGCTCCAGTTTCCTCCCACAAGTCCCGAAAGCTGTACTTGTTAGGCAAATTGGACATTCTGGATTCTCCTTCAGTGTACCTGAACAGGCGCCGGAGTGTGGCGACTATGGGATTTTCGCAGTGACGTCATTGCAGTGTTAAGGTAAGCCTAATTGTGATACTAATGAAGATTACTATTATAATTAATAGGAACAAGCCTAGAGCATATGGCCCCTCAAGCTTGCTCCACTGTTCGATAAGGTTGTAGTTGATCTTTCACCTGCTTTCCTGCAGTATCATCATATCTCAATTCCCTTAGGTAAAAAACTATCCATTTCAGACCTGCATGTACTCAACAACTGAACACCTATAACCGTCGGGCTAGCGAATTCAAAGATTTGCAATCCAATGCGTGAATAAATTAAAGGAGAAGGTGAGGGTACAGGTTAATGATAAGAACTTTAAACGAGTTAAAGGGCCCGAGAGCTGAGGAGAAGTTAGTCAAATTTCAGAACACAGAACCGAGATTAGAAAGCAGCAGGAATCTAACTTCAGCGACAGCAAAAAGAGGGACAACAATGAGAAGGGGGTCAACGCAGGACTGAGGGTGTTGTACCTAAATGTGCGCAGTATATGAAATAAGGTAAATGAGCTTGTTGTGCACATTGAAATTTGCAGGTATGATGTTGTGGGTATTACAGAGATGTGGCTGTAAGGGGATCAGGGCTGGGGTCTTGATATCCAAGGATATGGGTTGTATCGAAATGACAGGCAGATGGGCAAATGGGGAGGGGTTGCACTGTTAGTAAGAAATAAACTTAACTCAACAGCAGGAAGCGATTGTAGGGTCAGAAGGTGTAAAATCTGTGGGTAGAGTTGAGGAATTGCAAAGGGTAAAAAAAACAGTTATGTACAGGCCTCTTAGCAGTAGTCTGGATGTGGGGCAGAAAATTGGGATAGAAAAGGCATATAAGAAAGGCAATATTACAATAATAATGGGGGACTTCAATACGCAGGTGGACTGGGAAAATCAGGTTGGTGCGGATCCCAAGAAAAGGAATTTGTGGAATGTCTATGAGATGGTGTTTTGGAGCATCTTGTGTCAGAGTCTACTAGGGAACAAGCAATTCCGGATTTGGTGATGTGTAATGAGGCAGACTTGATTAGTGCACTTAAGGTGAAGGAACCCTTAGGGGGCAGTGACCACAATATGATAGAATTTAACCCTGCAGTTTGAGAGGGAGCAGCTGGAACCAGATGCAATGGTATTACAATTAAATAAAGGTAACTACAAAGACATGAGCGAGGAGCTGGCCAGAGTTGATTGGAAGGGGAGCCTAGCAGGGAAGACAGTGGAACAGCAATGGCAGGAGTTATTGGGGTTATTCAGGAGGCAGAACAAATTTATCCCAAGGAGGAGGAAACATACTACGGGAGGGACAAGGCAGACATGGCTGACGAGGGATGTCAAGGACAGCATAAAAGCAAAGGATAAAGCATACAATGTGGCGATGATTAGTGGGAAGCCAGAGGATTGGGAAGCCTTTAAAAGCAAGCAGAGGACAACTAAAAGAACAATAAGGGGAGGGGGGAGAAGATGAAATATGAGTGTAAGCTAGCTAGTATGAAAGAAGATTGCAAGAGTTTTTTCCGGTATAAGGTAAGAGAGGCAAGAATGCACATTGGACCATTGGAAAAGCACGATAGCACAGTGGTTAGCACAGTTGCTGCACAGCTCCAGGGTCCCAGGTTCGATTCCTGGCTTGGGTCACTGCGGAGTCTGCACGTTCTCGCATGTCTGCGTGGGTTTCCTCCGGGTGCTCTGGTTTCCTTCCACAGTCCAAAGATGTGCAGGTAGGTGGATTGGCCATGATAAATTACCCTTAGTATCCAAAAAGGTTAGGTGGGGTTGCTAGGTTACGGGGATGGGGTGGAGGTGTGGGCTTAAGTGGGGTGCTCTTTCCAAGGACTGGTGGAGACTGGTCGATGGGCCGAATGGCCTCCTCCTCTGTAAATTATATGATTATATGAAAATGAGGCTGGAGAAGTAGTAATAGGAAACAAAGAAATGGCAAAGCAACTGAATAGTCAGTCTTCATGGTGGAAGACACCAGTGGGTTTCCAGAACTTCAGGAGAATCAGGACAGAGATGAGTATAATGGCCATCACTAAGGAGAAGGTGCTGACAAAACTGCAAGGTCTGAAGGTGGATAAATTACCTGGGCCAGGTGGATTACATCCCAGAGTTCTAAAGGGTATGGGGGAAAGCAGGATCAGGTTACTGAGTTGGAAGATCAGCCATGATCATAATGAATAGTGGAGAAGGGTCGAATGGCCTCCTGCTCCTATTTTATTTGTTTCTCTGTCAGTCCAACTCCAGAATTTGAGAATATAATCTTGATTTTCACTTCAGTATTGAATGTAGATGGTGAATATCACAGGTAACACAATTATATTGAAGCATCTCCGAGTGCAGCATGATATATGTGGAAAAGGTAAATATGGCACTTTATGTTGAAATTATTTGTAATATTCTTTTAGCTATTTTATAAATAAAGTATGTTTTTGCATAAAGTAGCAAGCAATCTCTCATTTAATTGATGTGTATCCTGACTTGGAAATATATCGCCCTTCCTTCACTGTCGCTGGATCAAAATCCTGGAGTGCCCCCCTCCCTAATATCACAGTTAGTGTACCTACACCACTTGGACTGCAGCAGTTCAAGAAGGCAGCTCACCACCACCTTCTCAAGGGCAATTAGGGACGGGCAACAAATGCTGGTCTAGCCAGTGAAGCCCACATCCTGTAAAAAATGAATACATTTTTTAAAATGTGCCTGCAGGTACTGAAAGCAACAGCACCCAAGCAGTGATACAACTCAATATTTCTGGAACTGTCATGTTACTTGCACTCAGCTCCATTGAAGATGTGGAGTGCACTGGCTGAGAGAGAGAAACCAATGTGGAAGGATATCTTAAACAGCGAGAGAGAATGCCCAAATTCTTGGACACGGTCCAGGAGGTCCTTGTAGAGAAGTAGAGTTGTTCTGCTCTCAACAGGGGATGATGGCCTCAGTGGCATTTAATGCAAACAGCGAGAGAGAATGCCCAGATTCTTGGACACAGTCCTGGACGTCCTTGTAGAGAAGGTATAGAGCAGTAGAGTTGTTCTGCTCGCAACAGGGATGAAGGCCTCCGTGGCAGCTAATGCAGCACGTGGGAAGAGATCATGCAGAAGACATTGGCCCACGACATGGCCCCAGTGTCACAAGAAATTTTGTGACATGGATGTTGCATTTGGTATTCGATGTCTACCAAACGATTTGTGACTTGTCCAAACCAGGATCTTTATTGAATCACACATGGTAAGACAACGATCTGTTACAGAGCAAGTAATCATGGAGTTTATTTGTACTCCTCTGGAACTATCCCTAGTGCACGTCTGTCCTCTTGTATGGCTGATAACGATCTCCTGATGGCCGGATGTGCCCCCACTTATATTGGAGTGCCTTGCCACATGACCGCTGCCTTGAGACCGCATGATGTGCCCGTACAGCCACCTGCCAAGTTGATATGAGGAGACTGTGATTGGGATGGCAGGTGAAAGATGCCATAGTCAAATGCAGGGAGGGGACATTTCATCTAAAAGGCATGTTACCACTCCAGCTTTTTAACAAATACAAAACTATTCCTGATCCCTAATCGCAAGAGCTGTCCTCCCTCCCAAACTCCGTATGGTTGTTAACACATGGACTCTATTATAGTGGCTATATATGTTGCATATTTCCAACCCAGCATTATCATTGCAGGTTATCAGGAACAAGATTCACCTCACCCACTCCCCAGCTCTCCCCCAAAACACGAGCGAGTGAGCAACATCCTACTCACCCTCCCGCCTCGCAAAAAAGAGGAGGAAGAGAAGAATTAAGAGGAATGCATTTTGTCAATGGTACTGCTGTCGGCACTCGCTTAAAGGCTAACACCAAAAGTAACTTGAAGGCCAGTTTAGAAAAGGGATCCTCGCAATTGCGTACACTGAGCACTAGAGGGCAACAGCCTTGCATCGCGGAAGGGATACTAGTGTTCAGGTGGAGTGGGGTGGGTGCAGGGTGAGTGCAAGTACACATCCAGGAAGGGACATGAACCTGATCATATGAATGTAGCTCCAACAACACTCAAGAAGCTCAACACATCCAGGACAAAGCTGCACTGATAATTTCACAATGTTCAGCGCCATTCACAACTCCTCAGATCTTAGCACAGATCGGGATTCACTTTAAAGTGGTGTCAGGCCCTTCCGTGCCTGAGAGACGGCGGAAACCATATAAACAGAATTCCAGAAAATCTGGACTGAAAATTTGGCTGTGCATCTGGAGAGATACATGCCGGTGTTTCAGTCTGAACCTGACACTGACAAAACGTTGGAACAATTCCACCAATTAATTCTGCTGTAGAAGAGTCAGATGAGGGCCTGAGGCCAAGAAGAAGGCTGGTCAGTGCAAAAACAAAAATGCTTGGTGCTATAGAAAGCTGCCTGAAGGTTTACTGATCACTTAAAAAATTGCACGTAATGTGGACATCGTTGGCCAGGCCAGCATTTTTATTGCCCATGAGAAAGTGGGAGTTAAAGATGGACAATAAAAATTGGCCCAGCCAGTAATACCCACATTCTTTGTAGGAATAAAAATGTAAATGACATATGTGCTGGGGGATTTTTCTTTATTCATCCTTGGGATGTGGGCGCTGCTGGCTAGGCCATCATTTATTGCCCATCCCTAATTATCCTTTAGAAGGTGGTAGTGAGCTGCCATTTTGAACTGCTGCAGTCTGTGTGGTGTAGGTATACACTCTGATGTTAGGGAGATCCAGGATTTTGACCCAGCAACTCTGAAATAATGGAAATATATTACCCAGTCAGATGGTGTGTGGTTAGGAGGGGAACTACCAGGTGGTGGTAATCCTATGTATCTATCACCCATATCCTTCTAGATGGTAGCAGTTCTGAGTTTGAAAGTTGCTTTGAAGGAGCCTTGGTAAGATCCTACAGTGCATCTTATAGACATTACAAACAGCTGCAACTCTGTGTTGGTGGTTGAGGGAGTGGATCTTTGTAGATGAGGTGGCAATCAAGCCAGCTTTGTCCTGGATGGTGTTGAGCTTCTTGAGTGTTGCTTTAACTGCACTCATCCATGCAATTGGTGAGTATTCACCAATAGATGGTGACAGGCTTTGGAGAGTCAGGAGGTGAGTTACACGCTGCAAGATTCCTAGCCTTTGACCTGCTTCGGTAGCCACAGTATTTACATGGCTAATCCAGTTCAGTTTCTGATCAATAGTAACCCCCAGGATGTTGATTGTGGGCGATTCAGCGATGGTAACGCCATTGAATGTCAAAGGGCAATGGTCAGATCCTCCCTAGTTGGAGATGGTCGTTGCCTGACACTTGTGTGGCGCAAATGTTACTTGCCACTTGTCAGCCCAAGCCTGGATATTGTCCAGGTCTTGCCTCATTTGGACATGGACTCCTTCAGTATCTGAGGAGTTGTGAATGGCGCTGAACATTGTGAAATTATCAGTGCACATTCTCACTTCTGACCTTATGATGGAAGTTTAGTGATGAAGCAGAAGATGGTTGGGCCTTGGAAACTACCCTAAGGAACTTTTGCAGTGGTGTCCTGGAACTGAGATGATTGACCTTCAACAACGACAACCATCTTCCTTTCTGCTGGGTATGGCTCCAAGGCAGTGGAGATTTTTTTCTCCTGATTCCCCCATGTCTGTTCTCTTACCTGTTTCTGCACACTCAGTCTGGCAGTTCTGTCCTTCAGGACTCAGCACCTCCGACTATCCTAACTATAGGAGGTTTGAGACAGGCCCAGAATTAGGCTTCAGGCAACATTAAACATGTCAACAGAAAGAAGCAATGTCAAGTGAGAACAACTTACATACTTTCTCACAATTGGGGGGGGGGGGGGGGGGGGGCGTGAGACAGCGCAAGAACAGTTCACCTTCCCCAACAGATAGCGTACTGGCTGCTGCTATGTTAAGAAAAGAACAAATCCATTGTTGCTTAAAAAGTCAATCAATCAGTTAAAAGTCTGGAACATTGGCATTTAAAACTGGCAAGTTCTAGAATGCAATGCAAAATAATAAAAAGATGAGAACCTGGCAGTTTGGACAGTTGAGATAATACAACCATAAAAAGAGAATTTAAGGGAGGGAGAGAAATCAGAACTAGCAGAAATCCTGCGGACCAAATCTGGAAGATAGTGGGAAGGAAAAAAATTGGTTGGAAAAGATGGAGAGATAAAAAGAGCAGCTACAGAACAAATAATAGATCAACCCTAATCTGGGATAGCAAGATTCATGAAGAATTAAGAATTATAAAACTGTCAAGATAGAGGTGAGTTACTAAACAGAAAACAAAATATGATACTTTTTTTATTTAATACAATTAAACCAGGAATATATGATAGAGAATAAAAGTATACATTTAATGAAAAGAACTTATTGGAAAAAAAATCTGGACAACTGAAACAGATGGTGAAAATGCATTAAATGTTAATGGGTGCAATTAATTAATCAACTTGAATTTGGTAATTTGAGGAAATTATTCCTGTGAGGGATGAAGAACAAAACTCAAAGTTGTAGATGGTCATTGTTGTAAAAAGAATAAAGACAGCAGCCAATTTGTGGATAGCAACATCTCACAAATGGAAAATGAGAAGAATGGTCAGTTAATATGTTTTTTGGTAATGTTGATGGAAGGATCAATTTTGGCTAGGGTATTGAAAGTATTTCCATTCTTCTTTAAATAGTGCCTTTTATATCCACCTGGTCTAGGGCCTCTGTTTAATGTATCACCCAAAAGAAGGCACTTTTTTCACAATGCCATTCTCTCAGCATTGCATTGAAGTGCAAATCTAGATTATATGCATAATTCCTGGAGTTAGACCTACATAGAAACATAGAAAATAGGAGCAAGAGTCGGCCATTCGGCCCTTCGAGCCTACTTCGCCATTCATTATGATAATGGCTGATCATCCAACTCAATAACCTGTTCCCACTTTTCCCTCAAATCATTTGGCCCCTTTCGCCCCAAGAGCTATATCTAACTCCTTGAAAACATGGCCGGGATTCTCCCCTACCCGGCGGGGTGGGGGGTCCCAGCAGGATGGAGTGGCGGGAACCACTCCGGCGTCGGGCCACCCCCGCACCTTTAGGGGCCAAGCCCCCACCTTGAGGGGCTAGGCACGCGCCGGAGTGGTTGGCGCGCCGTTGGCCAGCGGGAAAGGCATTTGGCGCCAAGCCAGCCAGCTGCTGATGTCATCCCCACGCATGCGCAGGGTGGGGTGTCTCTTCCGCGTCGGCCATGGTGAAGGCTGTGGCCGAGGTGGAGGGAAAAGAGTGTCCCCATGGCACAGGCCCGCCCGCGAATTGGTGGGCCCCGATCGCGGGCCAGGCCACCGCGGGGGCACCTCCCAGGGCCAGATCGCCCCGCGCCACCCCCCAGGACCCCGGAGCCCGCCCGCGCCACCTGGTCCCGCCGGTAAGAGAGGTGGTTTGATTCTCGCCGGCGGGACTGGCATTCCAGCAGCGGGACTTCGGCCCACCGCGGGCCGGAGAATCGCCGGGCGAGGGGCTCGCCGGCCGGCGCGGCACGATTCCCGCCCCCGCCGAATAACCGGTACCGGAGAATTCGGCAACCGGCGGGGGCGGGATTCACGCCAGCCTCCGGCAATTCTCCGACCCGGCGGGGGGGGTCGGAGAATCCCTCCCCACATGTTTTGGTCTTAACTGCTTTCTGTGGTAGTGAATGCCATAGGCCGACCACTCTCTGGGTGAAGAAATGTCTCCTCATCTCAGTCCTAAATGGTCTACTTGGTATCCCTTAGGCTGTGATCCCTGGTCCTGGATTCCCCCACCATCGGGAACATCCTTCCTGTATCTACCCTTTCTAGTCCTGTTAGAATTTTATAGGTTTCTATGAGATCACCCCTCATTCTTCTAAACTCCAGCGATTATAATCCTAACTGTCTCAATGTCTCCTTATATGTCATTCCCGCCACCCCTGGAATCAGTCTGGTAAACCTTTGCTGCACTCCCTCTACAGCAAGAACACCCTTCCTCAGATAATGAGACCAAAACTGCATGGGTCTGGTCTCAACAAGAGCCTGTATAACTGCAGCAAGACATCCTGTACTTGAATCCTTTTGATATGAAGGCCAACATTTCCCTTTTTTACTGCTTGCTGCACCTGCATGTGTACTGGTATGTATCAGAGAATACATCCTTGCTGGTGAAGTGTTACATGATCTGTAGTGTCATCAGCAGAGAGTGTTTGCGCAGGCTTCAGTTCTCCATCTTAGATTGTAGGAGCAACATCCTGAATAAAACCTTGCATCGGTTTTGTAAGAATCCAGGAGTGTGGACCTCCATACATTTTCTCTTTGAGGAAAACTCCAAGATATATCAAAAGAGAAAACTGGCGATGAGGATTGATGAAAGAAAACAATTTGCTTAAAAAAAAATCATTGACAATATCAGTGAGGACGACGTTGAGAGGGAGAAAGATTCTCAGGATTAGACTCACACGCGTTGGGTGAAGCAAGCCGCTGATGTTTAAGGTGGCAACCAAGAAAAAATAACGGAACACAACCATGAGTAAGGAGAACTACAGTTTGAAAACTTGCTTGCCATTGAATTTGATGAAGACAGTGAGACTTGGAACTCATATGAGGAAAGATTCCAATTGTATCTCATAACGAATAAACACTGGAGGACCTAAAGTTTGCAACTTTTCTCAGTTTGTTTGGGTGTAAACTCTTTACACTGCTACAAAAGTTAGTTCACCCAGAAAAACAGGGAGATAAGTCCAACAGCGAACTAGAAGGGCAATTCTCACCTAGACTGTTGTTAGTTGCAAAAAGTTTCAGTTCCACCACCGTAGTCAGGAGGAAGGTGAAAACATTTTACAATTCGTGGCAACTTTAAGAAGGTTAGCAAAATACTGTGAGTTTGGTGCAACACTTGATGACACTCTTTGTGACAGGCTGGTTGGCAGACTCCGCAGTGAAGCTATTCAGAGGAAGCTGCTGCTTACTGTAAGCAATTTAACTCTCAAAGTTGCTGTGGATGTTGTCACATATGTGGAACTAGCAACAAAAGAAGCTTTACAGATAGGGGCCGGAGTGAAGGTCCATAAAATGGATACCACAGGAAACAAGGTGCAAGGGTATTACCATGTCACCGATGTACACAGGTTGGACACTCAGCAGGAGAATGCTGGAGTAGGGAAAATAAGTGCAGGAACTGTGACAAAAAGGACCATATTGCCAAAGCATGTTGGGCTTATTATCAGGATAGATGTTGTAGTGTTCACAAAGACCAAAGAAGTTCATTAACAATGCTAACATTTATTACACTACTTATTAAAGCTCGACCACTTACTCCTACAGCAAGCAATAATCTAGTGATCTACGAGCTACACTCTACTAACACTGGTCTCTACACTCTATCTATAACTGTACTCTGATCTCTCTCACTCACTCCTCTGCTCTCCTCGCCAGCCTTCTCCCAGAAGCCTGAAAGTCAGTGCTTTATATAGTTCTATACTTGGCTCCATCTAGTGGTCAATTATGATATTCCATTAACCTTTTATATACTAGACATTCTGCACACTGTCACAACCAACACCAAAGATGTGCAATAAACAAAACACATCTAAACAGACTAGTCATGTCTATAAACTAGGAGACAAGGTTCAAGACCATTTACGAGACCATGTACCCGAGCAACTTCAGGAGCTAAAACTAGGCTTCTTGTCGGTAGGGGGCAATCAACAACGTTTCTGGGCATTTCCAAACTTGATGACCACCAAATCAAAATGGATGTGGATATGGACACAGCAGTATCATTAATGCTCAAAACAATTTATAATCGAAAGTTGAAGCAAAACGACCAAACATGATCCTAACTACACACACATCAAAAGGATGCATGGTGAAAGTAGAAGTAAATGGACAGATGGTGGTGCCTCCTCACGTTGTCCGTGGAAATTCTCCTGCTGTAGTTGGTAAAGCTTAAACTGAGATCAACTAGTGGATGCAAAAACTGACCCATGGTAACTTCTGGAAAAGTATGAGAGGGTGTTTGAAGATTCACTTGGCTCAATGACTGGAGTTGAAGTGCAACTAAAGGTCAAGCCAAACAACACACCAAAGTGCCTCAGAGCTAGAACCGCACCATACACCATCAGGCTCAAAGTCAACGAGGAACTAGAAAGACTAGTTCAAACACATTTATTAAACGTGCTGCTGCAAGTGATTAGGCAACATCGATAGTTCCTGTGTTAATGTGATGGCTCAGTGAAAATATGTGGAGATTTTAAAACAACTATTAACCCGGTATTTTGCTCAAATCACTATCTACTGCTGTTGATTAAAGACTTGCCTGCTGGACTTTCTGGAGGACAGAAATTCAGTAAAATTGATCTATCACAGGTGTATTGACAAATGAATGTGGCTGAAAAATCACAGCCGCTACTCGCTACCCTGATGCACAAAGGTCTGTTTTATTACAGAAGACTTCCTTTTGGAAAAACATCTGCTCCTGCTCTTTTTCACAGGCCCATGGATCAAATTCTGAGTGGGCTAAATGGGGTGCAATGTTCCTTCGATGACATTCTCATCTCCGGTTCGAGTGAGCAGGAACACCTGAAGAACTTGGAAGCTACTCTGAAATGTCTACATAACCATAATAAAGGGGCTGTTTAGCACAAACGGGCTAAATGTGGTGACTAGGGGCTTTTCACAGTAACTTCATTTGAAGCCTACTTGTGACAATAAGCGATTTTCATTTCATTTTCAATCTCCGAGTTAAAAGGAAAAAGTACGACTTTTTCAAGACATCCATAAATTACCTGGGTCCAGAGGTGAGCATATAATGAAACACACCGTGATGTAGTGCAGGTCCTGACCAATTGGGGGATAGTGTGCCCTGCGTGACGCTTCCAGTGAGGCAAGGAAGAGGGACTGGCCATAGGCCGTCGAGGGGAGCAGCGGGGCGACTCTTGACTTCCAGGCCAGGGTTGAGGAGGGCAGGTGGGCAACCAACAAAAAAGAACACAGGCCAGACAGCCAGCAGCAGCAGCCAGCCAGGAACACATGTGGTCGTCGAGGGTCGAGGCTTGAGACTCAAGGCCCAGTCACCCGTGCGCGAGCCAAGAGGTGAACAAAGCAGCAGTCGGGAGGTGGAAGATGACCAGGCAAACACCGGCGTCAGGTCTCAGGGCATCGGGGAGCAGCGGCTAATGGGAGCAGATGCAAGGTCACTCAACCAGAGCCAGAGGCCAGCCAGGCAGGGCTGAGAGTGAGAGGGCTGGACTGGGCAGAAACCGGGCCAGGCGGTGAGAGCGAGAGAGAACAGAGATCAGGCCAGATAGCCGAGACAGCAGCCAGGCACTCAGCCAGCCAGGAGCACGCACGGATGTCCAGGGTCGAGGCTTGACCGCCCAAGTAAGAGCCAAGAGGTGAGCAGAGCAGCAGTCACGATGTGCAAAGGAAAGTGATGACATCGTGCCTCGGGGAATCGGGGAGTGGGACGACTCGACCAGAGACAGAGGCCAGCCAGGCAGCAGGCCTGAGAGTGAGGACTGGGCTGGGCAGCAATAGGACTGGGCAGTGAGGGCGAGAATTTTGGTTTCTGTGCCTTGTATTGTGTGAGCTGAGTGAGGGTGGGTGAGGTCAGGAGACAATTGATGTCATTTGGGCAGCACGGTAGCATAGTGGTTAGCACAATTGCTTCACAGCTCCAGGATCCCAGGTTCGATTCTGGCTTGGGTCTGTGCGGAGTCTGCACATCCTCCCCGTGTGTGCGTGGGTTTCCTCCGGGTGCTCCAGTTTCCTCCCACAGTCCAAAGATGTGCAGGTTAGGTGGATTGGCCATGATAAATTGCCCTTAGTGTCCAAAATTGCCCTTGGTGTTGGGTGGGGTTACTGGATATGGGAGTGGGGTGGCGGTGTTGACCTTGGGTAGGGTGCTCATTCCAGGAGCCGATGCAGACTCGATGGGCCGAATGGCCTCCCTCTGCACTGTAAATTCTATGATAATCTATGATTTTGCGTGGGGCTTATTGTGGGTGGGGCTTCATGTCATTGGGGTGGGTTTCAATGTCATTGGGAGCAGGGCTTGATGTCATTGAGGGAGGGTCGCCATGTCACCGGGGGAGGGGCATGACGCGGGACCTCCACAAAGAGGGAGTGCGTAGGGCCCCCAAAAATGTAAGTCCGCCTCTGCCTCGGCCACATCATTGATTAAGATGGCTTACACAACGTGCCAAAGAAGTTGACAGCGATCTTAGAAGCACCACATCCTCAAAATGTGACACAACTGAGCTCATTTTTAGGATTGATCAATTATTATGGTATATTTATGCCAAACTTAGCAACACGATTGAAGCCTTTATGCGCTTTGTTTTGTGCCAAACAGCTATGGCACTGGTTAGAAAAATGCTAAAGTGTATACAATGAGGTAAAAGACGCCTTACAGAAGTCAGAGCTGTTGGTTCACTATAATCCCAAGCTGAAGTTGCAACTTACTAGCGATGCCTCACCCTAAGGGGTTGGTACAGTCGTCTCGCACATTCTGCCTTCAGGAGAGGAACAACCGATAGTATTTGCTTCACAAACTCTTCCTGGCGCTGAAACGAATTACGCTCAACTGGGAAGAAAGAGGCTTTGAGCATCAGTTTCAGAGTAAGAAGGTTCCACCACTACCATTGTGGATGTCATTTTACTCTTTTGATTGATCATCAACCCTTGACGACAATCTTTTGGGCCGTATAAAAGTATTCCTTCTTAAGCAGCCAGTAGGTTACAAAGATGGTCTTTGACATTATCGGCACGCACGTAAGTCAAAGCAACATGCAAACGCTGATGCCTTGTCTAGATTGCTGTTACAGGTCAAGCAAGAACCTGAAGAACATTTAGTCAACATCCTGTATTTTTCACTGAAAATGTATCTGTGATTTCATCTCAAGTTCAGAGATACACAAGAAGCAATCCAGCGATGGGGAAGGTGATGGATTCGGGCCATAAAAGAACAACGTCAGATGTTCATTGTAAAATTCCAGACCTCAAGCCCTACATTGCATGAAGACCTGAAGTAATAGTCCAGTTATTATGGGGAATCAGTGTGATTATTCCTCCGTGCTTGCATAGTAGAATCCTTGACCAACTACATGACATGAGGGACATTCTGATGTGCTGAGGATGAACGAACTAGCGCTCAGTTATTTTTGGTGGTCAGGACTTCCAGTGGCGGCCATGGAGTGAGTGGTCGCACATAAAGTGGCTGCTGCCTGAGGTCGGATTCTTTGACCTGTTTTGCCCTTTCTGGCAGGTGCATAAAATGAGAATATTCAGGACTAAGGTATTCTCCTTCGGCGGGTAATGGCGAAGAGTTACCAAATGAGAAGTGCAACAAATAAGGGGAAACATTCGGACAAAGAAGATTCATGTAGCGCAGCAGGGGAAAAGGTGGCGGAGAGACCTGTGGCGTTGTTGCCCGCACAATGGTCAACAGAGCAGTTGGTGGAATTCCTGGGGGCTGAGTATAAACAACAAAGTAAGGCTGCATCTGGTTAAGGTGAAAGAGCCAATTCGGGCTGCCCTGAGAGAGTGGAGCAGGAGTTGGAGGCGCAGAATGCGTTGATCCAGAAGGTGGAGGATGCCGTGATTGACCATAAGGGTCGTATTGCCTCGTTGGAGGAAAGGATTTTTTGTTCTTTTCTCATGTTCATCGGGTGTATTCCTGGATCGATTTTGTCATAGACAAGATGTTGATGGTGGTGGTGGTTGGGATGGAGTACTCGGCGATCGTGATGTCAGATCATGCACCACAACTTGTGGACTTGTGTGTGGAGAAGGGGGTTTCCAGTCCGTAGTGGAGGCTGGATCTGGGGTTGTTGGCTGATAAGGAGATTTGTGAAAAGATATTGGTGGCCCTTTGTGCTTATGTGGAGCTCAATAGGTGTGAGGAGGTCTCTGCTGCTATGCTGTGAGAAGGTGCACTAAAGACGGTAATTAGGGGGCGGTTTATTTTGATTTGGGCACATAGGGATAAGCTGGAAGTGTTGGCGAGGCAGAGATTGGTGGAGGCCAATTTGGCGGTTGAAGCGCCAGATGGAGTTCAAGCTTATGTCTACGGAAAAGGCTGGGGGGGTGGCTGCTGTGGCTGGTTAGGTCGGAGCCCCCAGAGGGTTAGCCTGGATTTTCAGATGTTGGATGAGGGGAAGATGCAGGGTTTGGGTGCCCTGATTCAGCTGGGGGAAGTGATAGGATGTGTGGGTCAGATGCAATCCGGGTCGGGATGGGTTCCCAGCTGAATGCTACAAATAAAGTGTTCCAGAATTGGGCCCCTTTTAGTGGATATGTTTAATGAGTTGGTTGGTAAGGGGGAGCTCCCGCCCACAAAATCGCGTTTGGCGTGAGAGCGGAGAAACAACATTCCTTGGGTATCAATTTCACTTATTTTGAAGAAGGACGAGGACCCAGAGGCGTGTAGATCGTATCGTCCGATATCGCTGCTGAATGTGGATATGAAGTTATTGGCTAAGGTGCTGGCGACTTGCACGGAGGGATGTGTGTCAAGGGTGATAGATGAGGATCAAACAGGGATTGAGAAGAGGCAGCAGTTATCGGCTAATGTTAGGAGGCTGTTAAATGTGATTATGATGCCCTCGGGGAGTCAGGAAGTGGAGGCGATAGTGTCTATGGACGCAGAGAAGGGGTTTGACTGGGTTGAGTGAGAATATTTGTTCGAGATGCTGGAACGGTTTGGATTTGGGCAGGGATTTGTGGATTGGATTAGGTTGTTGTATAGGGCCCCACGGTGAGTGTTCGCATGAATAATATTAGTTTGGAGTTATTCCGTTTGTACCGGGGAACTAGGTAGGGGTGCCTGTTCTCTTTGTTGCTTTTTGCGTTGGCGATTGAGCCTTTGGCAATGACGCTTCATGGCTTTGGGAGGGTGAAGGGGTATTGGGGAGGGGAGTGAGGGGGGGGGGGTGCAGCATCAGGTATCCCTGTATGCAGATGATCTACTAATGTAAGTCATGGACCCGATGGAGGTTACGGAGAGGATAACGGGGATTCTGATGGAGTTTGGGTCTTTCTTGGGGTATAAACTCAATGTGGGGAAGAACGTTCACGTCAATGATCGGGTGACGGGGAGGGGCTTGGGGAAGTTGCCGTTACAGCTGGCCAAGTCGGGTTTTCGATATTTGGGTATACGGGTGGTGCATAGTTGGGCCCATTTGCATGAGTTGAATCTGGAATACTTGGTGGAGGCGGTGACGGAGGATTTTAAGAGGTGGGATGTTCTACCACTTTCACTGGCTGGGAGGGTCCAGACAGTAAAAATGACGGTCTTGGCGAAATTTCTGTTTATTTTCCTGATTCACCCGATTTTTCTGCCTAAATCTTTCTTTGGAAGGATGAATAGGATGATTACTGGGTCAGGTACCCCGGATTAGGAGGGTGTTTTTGGAGAGAGACATGGCAGAGCTGGCACTGCTGAGCTTGCTGAATTATTACTGGGTGGCGAATGTTGAAAAGATCAGACAGTGGGCTGTGGAGGAGAGGCCGGGGTGGGGGCAGATGGAAGAGGCCTCGTGCAGAGGGACGTGTTTGAGGGCATTGGATAAAAGCAAATTACTGCGGATGCTGGAATCTGAAACCAAAAAGAAAATGCTGGTAGATCTCAGCAGGTCTGGCAGCATCTGTAGGGAGAGAATAGAGCTAACGTTTTGAGTCCGATGCTCTTTGTCAAAGCTTTGGCCAAACTTTCCAAGGGAAATATGCCTTGAGAGGTTTCCACAATTTCACTTTGTGAAGCTAGTAGCTGCTCAGCATGACGTTGTCAAACCCTATCATCCATTCTGAAAGAAAGGATGACACTTCCAAGGCCTCGAGTACCAGGTTCCAGAATGTTGACCCAAAAGAAATAGACAGCCACCTGAGAGGCTGTCTTATTAAGTTGTATCTACGTGTAGAGATAATGGACATGATCTAATGGAAAAGTCTCGAAGTGTCATTCAGACAGGTTTGGCTGGGTTCAGACAGGTTTGGCTGGGAATTTCTCCCCGGCTCTGTCAGCGAGTTCCCCACCACTATCGAACCACACATCGGGCTGGATTCTCCGCAGCCCCGCTCCAAAATCGCGTTTGGCGCGAGAGCGGAGAAATAACTTTCCCGACGGAATCGGGCCCGGCGCCGCTCCAGCGATTCTCCGGGTCCCGAATATCTGCGCGTCCGCAAATTATGCCATGCGGCTAGGCAGCCATTGCCAGAGGCCCGGCCAGTGATACTCCGCTCCCGACCGGCCGAGTTCCCGATGGCGTGGAACTAACATGGTATGGCCAAACGGGATTCTCGATTGTCCGCAGCCGCCCTGGTGGGGGGTCCTTATGGGCGGCCGGGGCACAGATCGGACCGGTCCAATGCAGAGGCGTGCGGCCAATCGGGGCGGACCTACATTTCTGGAGGCCTCTGCATAACCACCCTTCAGCTCCCCACCCTTCATAGCCCCCTTACTCCTCTGTTCATGGGAATGGCTCCCCTCAGGTCCTGACCCTGGCACTCGGGCACCCTGCCAGCCTGGCAGTGATCCTGCCAGCTGGGCAGTGCCTGGGTGCCAGAGGGTTGTGCCAGGGTGCCAACCTCCCTGTCCTGATCACCAGGGGCCTCCAATAACCTGGGAGGCCATCTATGTGCCACTCCATGTTGTCCACATTTGTGTGGACCAGTACTAATCGGCACCCTTCTCGGGTCTCCCTGGGGAGATCGATAGATGTCGGGAGCTGGTTAGATCCAACTTCAACAGGGTTAAGTGGGTTCTTAAACCTAGCCCTTTGGGGGTAGGACCCAGGTTGCGATGCCCTGTGAGATCTGGTTGCGAGGTGCAACAGCTGTCGGGAAGCGTGGGGAGGCCACGCCTGCATTTACCGGCTGCGTCTCGCTCTGATTCTGGCGGGACGCGTCCGTTAGATCATGGCCAATGCATGAGTGGGTCTGTTGTAAAAAATGTAAAGCAGTTGTCGTTGTTCTAAAGAAGTAAAGGGGGAGGGGTGTTATGTATCAGAGAATACATCGCAGCTGGTGAAGCATTACATGATCTGTAGTGAAGTCAGCAGAAAGTGTTTGCGCGGGCCTCAGTTCTCCATCTTGGATTGTGTGAACAACATCCCTAATGAAATCTCATCATGTTTGTAAGAATCCCAGTGTGTGGAACCTCCGCACCCTTTCTCTTTGCGGCAAACTGAAAGATATTATTACCCTTGCTTTCAGCGACAGGTGTACACCCAAGTCTCGTTGCGCTTTCCCCTCTCTCAGTTTATAGCCATTCAGATAATAATCTGCCTTCTTGTTTTTGATTCCAAAGTAGATAAACTCACATTTATCCACATTATGCTGCATCTGCCATGCACTCACTCAGCTTGCCCAAATCACACTGAAGCATCTCTGCATCCTCCTCACAGCTCACCCTCCCACCCAGCTTTGTTTCATCTGCAAAGTTGGAGATATTACATTTATTTCCCTCATCAAAATCATTAACATCCCCACATGTTCCTGAGATGAAAATGCCACCACTGAGCCAAGTTACCATTTCTGAAATAATTTATAATATGTTTAATATATAAATTAATGAATTGGAGTGAGATGTGAATTTAATCATATTCACAATTTTGTCTTGCCATGCAGGTGGTGTCTATGTTTGTATTCAGTAAACATTTTGGGGTAATAGAGCTACTTATCGATACAGCAGTAATAGTAATGTTTAAGAGTAAATGTTAGAAACTCATTATTTCGACCCTTGCTCAAAAATATATTTCTATTATTTTTGTTTAGAATGACCTCTTTGTTAACTTATTTTTAAAAATATATCTATTTGTAAATTAACATATTAAAGACAAATAACTATTAATTGTCAATAATCAAGCTAGATTGTAATATTGCAATTGACAACTGTGCCAGGTAAAGCACTTGAGATTACCACTTGGCCATACTCTTCGATGGGAATAATGTCAAGCAGTGGTTCCCAAAACTTTAACATCCCGTGAATTCCTTTCATGAAAATATCATGAGTGAAATTCTCCGCCTCGCGACGCCGCAAAGGTGCTTGCACTCCTCCAACTGGAAAGTTGCTGACACTCCCTCCTGTAGATCCTGGCTCTGCGTCTGCATCTCCACCAGTAACGGGATCATCCTTTCCTGAAACACGATACCTGTCTGGACTTCAGCTAGTTCCTGGGATCAGGCAGCCCTCCAATTGTCCCCTCCCTCAGGAGTCCCTATCTCCACCTGATGTGCTGCACATAGGAGCAGAATTAGGCCACTCGGTCCATCGAGTCTGCGCCGCCAGAAGGTGACCCAGGAACCTCTTCACTAAAATGCCTCACCAAGGTGATAGTCACTGCGATGGTGGAAGGTGCAGGTAAATGCAGTGCCGAGACGTTGGTGTCATACCTGGACTGCTTCTCCGGGGCTTGCTGGGTTTGTGGCTGGGGGTGAGATCCCCAGACGGGCCGGCCTGGTCTGATGGTGATCTTGCAAGACAAAGGCCAAGACACATGATGAGATCTTGGGAAGGAGTGGTCTGGGGGAGAGGGGTGACTCACTTGCTGTAGGGACATCATTTTGCATTAGGGGCTCATTTGCTTATTGAATGGCAACCTCCACCTCAGAGATAACCCTCTCCTGCACCTCCCCGGATAATGCCATCGCCCTCTGCCCGGCGGGGGTGAGAACCCGGAGGTCCGGGACTCCCCCTCTGGTCTTCTCCTGCTCCCTTCTGTTATGGGCCATCTTTTCCTAGAGGACACATAAAGGACAAGGTGAGATGCATGGAGGTGAGCTACACAGGGGCGGTCTGTGGCTGATGGCATGTGTGTGCAAGGCACCTGGCGAATGAGAACAATACAGATGTTGGGGTTTGGTGCAGGGTGGATGTGAGGGAGATGCGGGCGGGTGGGTTTTGATTGGCCTCTATGGGAATGGGGGTGTAATTTGAGGAGTGGGGGATAGGGGGGATGACAGGGGAACAGAGGTGGTGACTCACCCGAGCTATCCGAAGGAGGTGGTTCATCTTCCTGCTGCACTGCATGCCGGTCCGTCTGGTGATGCACACCGCACTGAGTGCCTCGGCAAACTCTGTCCAGGCCTGGTTAACGACTGCGGGCGGTATTCTCCTGCCCATCCTGGGGAAGTGGGTGTCCCACCTCTCCTCCTCCACATCTAACATTCTATCAAGCTCTGTGTCTGCAAAGCGTGGTGCTGCTCCTCGTGGAGCAATCTTCTTGGCAGGAATGAGAGTGTGTGGGGAGTGGAGTGTTTATAAACAGCTCCAGCTGGTCAAGCTCCCCAGCGCCAATTCGGGCCCCAGCGAATCCGATGCCGGTGGGAATGGGAATTGCTCTAGATTCACGTGGGCAGAATGCTGGCCCATCAGCATGCCCTGAATTGCTCTGGAAATAGCGCCCCCAATGGGAACTCGAACCACATGCAATTTAGCCCCAGCGTCAACACTTTAGTCTCCTAAATGGAGACTTTCGCCCCATATCTCATGAACCCACTCCTAGAAAGATATATTTTCTGGAGATTTCCTCCTTATCTGAGTATGAATTATAAAAGCAGTAATCTTGGAAATATAAAATTACTTTTTCTTAGAACATTTTATGACACACTATTTATAATTACATTATTTATTACATAATTAATTTTATTACATTATGAAAACAGCAACACTTCCAACATTTTACTTCAATTATTCATCTCATTTTGGTTAAGCTGAAACCGGTGGTTAACCTGGAGGTTGAAACTTATTGCTAGATGCCTGGATGAGAACATAGCAGCATTGTACCTTTGAGTATGCTTTCAAAATTGCTGCGTTCCCACTCTGCCACAAGAAGTGAGAAGGGGAGAGAGCTGTCTGCCAGTTGTCCAGGCTGTTGGCCACATCCAAAAACCTAGAATTGTGATTATGTTAATATTCAAACAGAATATTGACTTTTGTCAGTTTGTGAGTTTGAGGCAGCGCACGTCCTGGGGGCCTTTCAACTCTTAAGCAACGAATCAGTGTGCAGCACGATTATTTCTCCAGCAAAGTACAGTAAGTGGAGGTCAGCTACCTAATAAAAATAGGATGCACAAAATCAAACCTGTTTTACATAAAGAATAGCTGGACCCCAGCTGTGATTAATAGGGTGTGGCCCAATCATTTCCATTCTGGCCAGATTATGTCACCACTCACCTCTAAATTGAGCCTTTAATATTGGGCCTGAGGGCTCATGTCTGTAGAGATTTCAATTTTCTACTAGCAAGAGAAGGAGCGCCCTGCCGTTCCAAGGGACATAGGTCCTCCCCCGACGATGCGTTGAGGGACTGAGGACTCAGATAAGATGGGGCAGCACGGTGGCATAGTGGTTAGCACTGCTGCCTCACAGCACCAGGGACCCGGGTTCGATTCTGACCTTGGGTGACTGTGTGACGTTTGTACGTTCACCCCCGTGTCTGCATGGGTTTCCGGTTTCCGGTGCTCCGGTTTCCTCCCACTGTCCAAAGATGTACAGGCTAGGTGGATTGGTCATGCTACGCTGCACCTTGGTGTCCAAAGGTTGGGTGGGGTTACGGGGATAGGACAGGTGAATGGGCCTGGATAGGGTGCTCTTTCAGATGATCGGTGCAGGCTTGATGGGCCGAAAGGCCTCCTTCTGCACTGTAGAGATTCTGTGATCCTATGATCAGGGCCCTGATTCACAGATCCATCATCAAGTGACTGGATAGAGGGATGACTGGGAGAAGATATCATGATGGGATGGATCTGTCTGTGACCCAAGGCCCTTCTCCTCCCAACCTGATTTACAAATTGTTTTTTAAAAATTCTTTCAAGGGCTTTTCTAACAAGCATCAGCATTTGTTGTCCATTCCTAATTGCCTTTGATCTGAGTGGCTTGCTAGGCCATTTCAGAGGGCAGTTAAGGTGTAGTTTAGACAAGTAACACTGTTCAGAACAACTGCAATCATTGACTAAGTAGCCTTTTGGTTGAAGAAGGTCTTCATATCTGATTGGCTACTTTGGACATTGGCCGAGGAGCCTGCCATTCAGAGTGGTCAGTGGGTTCTGGGGCCCGTGAGGACCCAGGCCCTGGGCTCCGGTCATTTGGTTGCCGCTGAACCGATGACAGCTGTCGTTTTCCCCTAATTTTGGCATGAAAGCACTTCTGCTGCCACCATTACGGGATTTTTCCCGCTCACCTCCGAGGGTTTCATTTTGCGAATTGGTGCAGAGAAACCTAAAGCAGAAGGAAAAAGCTAAAAATGTAATGGTTACCATGATATTACCACCAATTGGTTTTCTGTCAGCTTTGGATATAGCCCTGTCTCGACTAGTGATTTTATTATTGTTGCAGTGTAGCGTTATTGTATTGATGTTCAACATCTGAGTATAGCTGTATGTTCAGTACATCATCGAAATATTAACCATTGTCCTTGCCATGCTATCCTAGCATCAGACTAGCATTATTCCCCTGGAGCTCATCTCTGTCATTGTAATCGGTACTGTCCTGTATTTGAAGCTGATGAGATGGGTGGCAACCAGGAAGTATTATCGTTTGGTAGCAAAAGCCCGCTTGAGGAGGGAGGAATCTTTGACGAAAATGAAAACTTTCATTGATCAGATTAAAGAAATGGTAAGTACTTCTGGCCAACCTTCTGTAAAATCGTCCTGTGTTGTCATGTGTAGTTTGCCTATGTGTACATCAAATCACCAATCCACCAAGCACCTGTCTCTGGAGTAATAAAACTGTTAATCCCTGGCTAATGTAACGTATCGCTATGTGAAATTTAATGGAAGATTGCATTTCAAAGGTTGTCAAGGGATTTGAAACCCTTTGAAGTGTACTGGGCTTTCAAGGAAGCCTCTGACAGTTGCAACAGCCGCTGCTTTAAATACTTTTTGAGGCAGCAGATGTAAGGGAAGGGTGAGTGAAATTGCAGTGATTTTTTACCATATTGCCTGGACTGCTCTTCAGCTTTCAGGAAAGGAAGGTCTGATGAGAGTCTCTGTTGGAATTTCCTGTTGGGGGGTGACTGACGGGGGTCTCTGATGGGTGTCTCTTTTGAGGGTGACTGTTGGAGGTCTCTGATGGGGGCCTGATGGGGGTATCTGATGGGGGGATGGAGGAGTCGTGGGGGGGGGGGCAGGATTGCTTGTGGGAGGAGGGGGCCTTTTGATGGTACTTTAGGTAGCACTGCAATTATGCACCGACACCCTTGACCCACTATTGGATCCACCACATCAGGGTAACACTTGGGAAAGCGTGCACCAATTCCCGCCGTGAGGATTTCCCGCTGTGGGGTTCGGTGCATAATGGGGAAGGGGTTGGGGACCGGGGATTCCAGCCTTAATTAGATGCAAATGGGTGATTTGCACCCATTTGTATTCTCCTGCCGGTGCGGGGCATGTACCTCACTGCCACCGCCGGAGAGCATTGGAATGGACGGCAATCCTGTTTTCTGTCCGATAATTCATTCTCTGTTGGATCAAGAAACCCAATACCAGCATCAGGCAATGGGGAATCCACCTTGTATTCCTTCCCGTCTTCCAGATGAATCTCAAGTCCATTCCTTAAATGCAGTGACCACACAACTCCACAACCGTTTAAATGAAGTTATAGGCACTATTCAAGAAGTGTGAATGGATGTTGGATGGGAGGTATGCAATTTTTGCATTTCCATTCCTTCAATCCTTCATCTGGTTACAACATTAAAAAAAAGATGAGACTGGTGAGATGATATTATCTGGCAGCATTGCTGACATTCTACCTCTGGCACCATTACTGTGCTATATGACTGCCTAGACTGCATAGAGTGGGCATCCAGCACTAGTTAGGACTGCTCACTGACAGAAATGCTGAACTAAAAACAGGAAGTGCTGAAAAGACTCAGCAGTTCTGCCGATTGGCTAGGATCAGGTGCAGGATCAAGCCTGTGTCATCATAGGGAGATATTAGGACCTTGGGTCCAGAAATTTAGGGGTTAAATAGACTGCAGGAAAAGACTGCTATCAGCAGAGTCAGAGGGATATCCCCACAGCCTGAGTTACCTTGTCCCATTCAGACTTAACCTTGTTAGTGGGAATACACAGAAAGCCCTGATTCAACCAAGAAGATCCACTCAAGATCCATTGTCATTTGGGACAAGCTTGTTTGACCAGCCATTATCCCATCTCAGAGTCTGCTGACCTATTTGTCCATCAATGGAAGGTTAGTTGCATATGAATGGCAACGCTCTGTTCTTTTGTATAAACGGGAGTGGGCAATCAGCCAAGATAACGATAATAGGTTCAAGTCTGGAAACCCAAGAGAACCTTTCTTTGAGGAGCTGGGCAGAGCTTATAGAGAGAGAGAGAGACAGAAAGAATGCTGTTCTGAACAGTTACAGGGAGAAGGCTGTGGAAAGCGACCAGAGAGATCATGAAAGTTGCCACCGGGCAGTCTTTGGATAAGGGTTCTAAACAAATGTCCTTAACAGTAGATAAATTTGTAAATGCAAGTATTGCCTTTGCCTGTCTGTATGAGTGGCATGAGAGCAGCATGACTTTTGAAAGTGATGTTTCATGGGAACTAGTGTGTTAAGGTTAAGAAACTGCATTAAATTTGTTAGTGTTGGAGCTGAATTAAAGTTTAAATATTGTTTTCTTTTCTTTTGTTTTAATAGAGTTTGTTTATAATAGAACCAAGCCCTACTTCTTATATTATCACTCCTGGAATGAATCAATCTTTCTGCAACGCATTAAAACTTAAAAATGTTATGACATCTGGTCCAGTCACTAAGTCACTATTTAGTGCTGACCAGACATCTGTAACCCCTGAGTTAAGGTGTAATGCTTGTTCTTGTCAGTTTGAATGTAGTATGTCTATCATTGTGGGGAGCATGAATTGGATTTAATTTGAATTTAAACTGTTTTTGGGGGCAAACAAGAAGATGGGTCAGGGGCTTGTCCTGTTCACTCTGCTCATTGGCTTTGTCACTCTTAAAAAAAATACTCAACAGGTCTGAGAACATCTATGGAGAGCAAAACAGAGTTGCCATTTCATGTCCAATGTAACGCCTCTTTGGAATTGAAGCAAGGTAGAAATGCTGAAAGACCGCTTATCAGCTAGCATTAGGGTACTGGCTTTGTTGGAAAAGGGCGGGGTTATAAAAAAGATCCCTCATTGTCCACACTTGTCAGCAGTCCTCCACAGAGGATGCTTTCTCCTCCCCCTCCCCATTTGCTGCTTCATGTGGAAGGATGTACAAGATAATTATGGATGAGGAATATTGGCGATTGAAGTTCACTGTCCAAAGATAACTTTTTAAAAAATTTAGAGTACCCAATTAATTTTTTTCAATTAAGGGACAATTTAGTGTGGCCAATCCACCTAGCCTGCGCATCTTTTGGGTTTGTGCGAAGAACAATTGTCTAAACCAATCTTAAAATTATCCTTACTACTTTGAACCCGAATTTTACTTCCAAAATTTAACTTTTTCAATCTTAACAATCTTAAAAACCTCTATGCAACAATTATTACACACTTCCTTTCTGAGCAGGAACTCGCCTCACAACCCATATGTTGACATAAGAGCTTGGCTGAATAGCTCTTCTTTGTTCTCTCCTGCTTATTTAGCTACTGGGATTAAAGGGAGTATTCAAGGTGTAGTCTGAGAAGAGCAATATAACATTTGACAATTACCCGTCCTGATTTTTGTTTACTATTTTGGCTTTGTAATTCAACATGCTGTGACTTTGTTGGTTGATGCTGTGCATCAATGCTTGGTGTTACATCTAAAAAACACTGAGGTCTGTCAGCTCGTACCTAGCCATTTCAGTATCATTCACAAAGTACACAAATTGTTTATCTTTCCTTTTTGTTGCATTTCAAATCTTTCTGCATTAATTTTCATCCATCATTGTCCTCTCGATTTACATGTTGAAATTGCTCCTTTGACCCAAAAGGATGCTTATATTTGTACACATTATGTGGTCTAGCACTTCAGTGCAGACTGCAGTATCGGAGGTGCCAATCTTTGGAAGAAATATTAAACCAAGGCCCTGTGTGCTGCTCTCTCATTCTCTCAAGTGGACATAAAGAACAAATGCCATTCTTTCAAAAAGCTGTGAGATTCCTTCCTTTTTATTTCCCTTTGCTCTCATTTCTTTTATTTTAACCTTTATTGTCTTTTTTTAGGTGTCGAGATCGTTAATTAAAATATAGGGCGCGATCTAACAGTAGCGTCATGTCCGACTTGGGACACGACACGACCAGTAAATCTTGCGAGAGATCTCTTGCATGAGATGTGCCCAGCTCGTCACACCTCAAGAGATCTAACGGGGTCCCGCGAGATGTTGCAATCTGGATCCCGCCCCAACAGACGGGACCTAGATTTGCATATTGAAGTGTGCAGTCAGGCACACTTGAAAATGCACTCGACGGATCTAACCTGCACATGGGATTATATCCCCTCACTGAAGAGGCACCAGCTGGGCGACGTTTAGCATTGGTCTCCACAAACGGGGACCAGGTGGAATGGCATTTGGGGGGTCCTCCCACCTCCCAGGTGATCGGAGCACCGGGTGGTCAGCCTCTGGGCAGGATGGCACCCTGGCACTGCTGATGCAACCTGGGTGCCTTGACACTGCCATGCTGGCAGCAGCATGGCCAGAGTGCCAGGCTGGTGCGCCAAGGTGGCATTTTGCCTGTGTCCGAGATCAGGACCTGGGCTGCCCTGCCCTTATGAGGTGCAGTGCAGGGGGTGCTCAATGACCTCCTTTTAGGGGTGGTTTGGGGGAGTCCGGAGTCTGAGGTGGGGGGGTCCAGAGATCAGGGTGCCATTTAAAAATGTCGCCGGATCTCTTCCCGCACTGCAGAGCGGAGCTTGTTAGTGCAGGAAATGGGTCGAAGTTGTGAGAAACACCGCTCACTTGCTAATAATTTGCACTTAGTCAAATTCTGAAGAAGTATTTTATTCAATCGATCTTGCAAGAACGGGTGCCGCTTGTCACAGTAGCAGACACACAGAATTTAACACAGCATGTTTTTTTTATATACAATTTCTGAGAAACACACCCCACTCTCTGCCCCGATGGCAGTTTCCTTATCAGTGATTCCTTATTTGGACTTGTTTTTCACTTTGGCTAATGATGTAGGATGAGGCCTCCCGTCTGCACCTGCATCCTGTTATTGTAGATCCTGTTCATTCCCGAAGGTCAGTCTCACAGTTACAACTTGGGCACTGCAGTTTACACAAAACTCCACTTGACATCTTATTTCCCATCAAGCACTATTGTTGACATCTTCTTTGTTAACCAGAGTTTATTCATGTAGAAACAACATGTAAAAACAACATAAATTGCTCATTTTTCATAATTCCCCGTTTTTTTCTTTTTACTCTTGTTGCTTTTTACACTATGTCGCCCCTTCTAGCCTTCCCCAAAATTATCCAACATCCTCTCAACCTCTCTTTCTATGGGGTCGTCCTCTCCTTCAGTCTTCCCTCTTTCTAGTAGGCAAATTGTTTCCTGGCCTCCCTTACCCAGGGGTAATGGCATCTGCTTGGTCAAGGCTGTTTCGATGAGCTTATGCACCAAGCCTCTTACGCATGGGATGATGTAACAGCCTATTGCCACCAATGCTCCTATTACTACGATAATGGAGGTGAGAATGGATACAATTAACCCTTTCCATTTCCCGAACATTGATTCAAGCCACCCAGTCATGGATGTGTCTGCCCCCGAGTTGTCTGCCATTTCCTCAGCCAGAGTGGTTAATCCTTGTAGCGCACGGGTAATCGATCCATCGGGTGCCGCATTGTTGGGGATAAACGTGCAACACTGTCCCTTGAGCATTACGCATACACCACCTTTCTCTGCCAAAATCATATCCAGAGCCAATCTATTCTCCCAGGCCATTCTACTGGTTGCGTCCAGTTGTTCCGCTATGCCCTTTACGGCGTCTCTGGTATAATTTATGAACCTCTGTTGATTATAGTATATATAGTTTATCCAATCTACATTCTTATTGATCGTAACCCACCAGAAGAGGGACTCGAACCCAGCTGCGATCTGATTTCAGGCTTTGAACTCGTCTGGTACTCCTCTGGGAATGCCAACGGAGTCCAGGTAAATTCTGTCATCAAATGAGGTGGGTATGCTTCATGTAGATCGTTCCCCTTTTACACTCCCCTTCTCCTCTTGTCTTTCATAGGCTATACAGAACTGTGTGGCTAGCTGAACTAATGCGCATGTCCCTTTCCATTGGGGGGTAGAGTGGGTCTCAGGATCTTTCCTCCGCAATACCACCATATATCTGCACGTGGTATTTTTAGTGATGAGTAATTGCCCTGGGTGGTCACGTTCTTAGTCTCAAGCCAAGTCTTGAGTTCTCCCATATTTTTACTTAGTCCCGTATCAGAACGACGTATACACGATTTATGATGCGTCACGGTAACCAAGAAGGAGGGAGGGTTTGCTGATTGTTTCTGCTTAACAGGAGGAAGCATCAGAGATAGGGCAGTGCAGGTCTTGTTGCCCCAGGCGTTCTCATCTTGGTACAAGGCCATCATGCATTCCATGCTCCCTCTATTTTCTTTCCACCCCATTGGAAAGGGCTCCAGATGGGCCTGTGGTCTACCTGATGCGCAAGCATAACAATTGTCTTTCTTCAGCGTCTGGGCCGAATACCTCACCCACTCAATCCACGCATTCTGTCCCTCATAGCCGGTTTCTATCTCAAAGGCTTTCTCTAAATCTTTTACTCCAATTATTTTGACTCCCTGTCCTACCTCCTGCTTTTCGTTCGTAGTTCCATTAGTGGGAGCTGCCCCCTGGTCTATTGAGATACGGAAGCAGCATTTAGTCTCGCTATTTCTCATTTTTACCCCGAATAACTCATTTCTTAGTGAACAATGCTTCCCCCCCCTCGGTAATCAAGAGCCTCCACCCTAAATTCCTTTCCATTCCCCGCTGACTCGCAGTCTATGAGGGTGCATAGATCAGTTCGAATTACCTGAGGGTACCGACTTTCTGGGATTGTTAATTTAAACATATGACCGTTTCCTTTCTCCTCCCTCCATCTCTGGACTGCCTCTGGTCCCCCCGTCACTATCCCCTTAGCCTCCTTTAAGATCCACATTATTAATATTATTATACATTGTATAGTCCATTTTTGCTGTAGTCTCTTCACATTCTTTTAGTTCAGGATTCAGTGTCTTCTCAACCTTATCTTTAATGGTTCCTCAGTGGCCTCCACATGCCATTGTTCCTGTTCAGGTGGTGATTTCACGGGACCGTTCGTTCTGCTGTAATGAGTCCAACCTTTTTCCGCGGTTCGTATGGCAGTCTCTGTGGTTAACAAAACCAGGAACCCAAGTGGGTTGAAGCTTGGTTTCCTTCCACGATTTCACCAGTACCCAATCTCCTGGTTTAAATTTGTGGACTGCGAATTCAAGGGGAGGTGTCTGCGCTAGCAGTCCTTGTCTCCTGAGGAATGATAATGAGCAAGACAGTGCCAGTATATATTTCTTTACATAGATATCTTTACATTCTGCAATGGGCAATTCTCCCATTGTTCCAAGGTATGGCAATCCGAACAACATTTCGTATGGGGACAACCCCAAATCTTTTCTTGGAGCCTTTCGGATTCTTAGAAGGGCTATCGGTAAGCATTTTGTCCAGGGGAGCCTAGTTTTTAGTATTATTTTTGACAAATGATTTTTAAGGGTTTGATTCATCCTTTCCACCCGTCCCGATGAGGTGGGGTGCCAAGGAGTGTGGAAGTCCCAATTTATCTCCAAACTTCTCATGGTTTCTTGTAAGACCTTAGAGGCAAAGTGACTTCCCCTGTCCGAGTCTATATTTTCTACCAACCCGTATCGGGGAACTATTTGCTCCAGAATGATTTTAGAGACTCCGCCTGCGGTGGCGGTGGTTGTAGGGTAAGCTTATTTCAGCCTTCGCACGGGTGGTAGTTCAGTATTTGCAGCCTTCTCTGTAACAAACTGTCTCTCTCTCTCTGTCTCTCTCTGTCTCTCTCACTCTCTGTCTCTCTCTCTCTGTCTCTTTCTGTATTGAAACACTGACTCCAGGCATGTTGCAGCCTTCTCTGTAACAAACTGTCTCTCTCTCTCTCTCTCTCTGTATTGAAACACTGACTCCAGGCATGTTGCAGCCTTCTCTGTAACAAACTGTCTCTCTCTCTCTCTCTGTATTGAAACAGTGACTCCAGGCATGTTGCAGCCTTCTCTGTAACAAACTCTCTCTCTCTCTCTGTATTGAAACAGTGACTCCAGGCATGTTGCAGCCTTCTCTGTAACAAACTGTCTCTCTCTCTCTGTCTCTCTCCGTCTCTCTGTCTCTCTCTCTCTCTCTGTCTCTCTCTGTATCTCTCTGTCTCTGTCTTTCTCTCTCTGTCTCTGTCTCTCTCTCACTTACTGTCTCTCTCTGTGTCTCTGTATCTCTCTCTCTCTCTGTCTCTCTCTGTCTCTGTCTCTCTCTGTCTCTCTGTATTTCTCTCTCTCTGTCTCTCTCTGTCTCTCTGTCTCTGTCTCTCTCTCTGTTCTCTCTCTCCCTGTCTCTGTCTCTCTCTCTCAGTATCTCTCTATCTCTCTCTCTGTCTCTGTCTCTCTCTGTATCTCTCTCTCTCTGTCTCTCTCTCTCTCTGTCTCTGTATCTCTCTCTCTCTGTCTCTCTCTCTCTCTCTGTCTCTGCATCTCTCTCTCTCGGTCTCTCTCTCTCTCTGTATCTCTCTCTCTCTCTCTGTCTCTCTCTCTCTCTGTATCTCTCTCTGTCTCTCTCTCTCTGTCTCTGTATCTCTCTCTCTCTCTGTCTCTCTCTCTCTCTCTGTCTCTGTATCTCTCTCTCTCGGACTCTCTCTCTCTCTCTGTATCTCTCTCTCTCTCTCTGTTCTCTCTCTCCCTGTCTCTCTCTCTCTCTCTCTGTATCTCTCTCTCTCTCTCAGTATCTCTCTCTCTCTCTGTCTCTCTCTCTATCTCTCTCTTTCTCTCTCTGTCTCTGTATCTCTCTCTCTCTGTCTCTGTCTCTCTGTATCTCTCTGTCTCTCTGTCTCTGCCTCTCTCTCTGTCTTTGTCTCTCTCGGTCTCTCTCTCTCTCTCTCTCTCTATGTATCTCTCTCTCTCTGTCTCTGTCTCTCTCTGTCTCTCTGTATCTCTCTGTCTCTCTCTCTCTGCCTCTCTCTCTGTCTTTGTCTCTCTCAGTCTCTCTCTCTCTCTCTCTCTGTATCTCTCTCTCTCTCTCTCTCTCTGTATCTCTCTCTCTCTGTCTCTGTCTCTCTCTGTCTCTCTGTATCTCTCTGTCTCTCTCTCTCTGTCTCTCTCTCTGTCTTTGTCTCTCTCGGTCTCTCTCTCTCTCTGTATCTCTCTCTCTCTGTCTCTGTCTCTCTCTGTCTCTCTGTATCTCTCTGTCTCTCTCTCTCTGTCTCTCTCTCTGTCTTTGTCTCTCTCTCTCTCTCTCTCTCTGTATCTCTCTCTATCTGTCTCTCTCTCTGTCTCTCTCTGTCTCTCTCTCTGTCTCTCTCTGACTCTGTCTCTCTGTCTCGCTTCCCCCTGGCGGGTGTGTATTCTCCCACAGTCGCATGCCTGCTCTTCTAATCATACCCCTTTCTTCCCCTGTGAATAGGACACTCATAATGGACATTAATTCGGTCCATGTGTATATATTAGGACCTAAGAACTGATTGAATTGTTCCGCCAGTCCTAAGGGGTCTTCCATTAACGTCTTCATCTCTTTTTTTGAATGCTCTGACTTCTCCTGAATTTAAAGGAGAATTTACAAATCCTACTTCTCCCTCTCCAATAGGGACTTCCCGAAGGGGGTTCATTTTTGTTATTTCTGGTTCCTCTCCCTGCCCTTTCGCGGATCTTAATTGCATTTTATTCTCTCCTTCTTTTTCAGGGACTTTCTCTGATTTGCCTTTATTCATTTGTTGGTCATTTGGCGAGTCCTTGTCGTTTGACTTATTCTTATAAGGGGGTGGCAAATTATCTAGGGCGTCCCATTGTTTAAGAGGGGCGGTGGGAACGTCTTCGCCCTGTGGGACTAATGGATATATTCGGGTGGTGTTCCTGCTGGGAAGCCAACAACTCGCGTAACTTACTTCTTTATCGGAACAGGGTCTTTTATCATTGACATATATATTCAAAATTTGGCACACCCAATCTTCGTCCGAACTGTATTTCGGCCAAAAGACTGAGGGTTTACGGATTGCTTCTTTTATCCATATGAAGTAACAAAATGTTATCATTGTTTTCCTGTCCTTATTTTTTTGTACAACTCTCAAAATCCCAATTCACTAACATCCGACCCAATGGACTTTCTGGTGGGATATTCTTAGGGATTTTCTTATCGGCGCCGTCCCCTTGTTTCGAGTTTTTACTTCCCATTGTAATACAATCAACTTTCACTTATTTCTAAGTAAAGTGTCTAGTTATGACTGGTCCTTCAAAACTATCACAATTTTGAAAGTACTTATATCATCAATCCGCCCATACGCTTATGCGGATGTCTAGATACGAACCCAAGTCAACAAGGTAATATTTAAAAGTCGTTTTTCTTACCTTGCTCCGTGCACAGAGTTGCCTGACTTTCACTTTCACGGCTCTGCCTGCCACTATAATCCGTTATTTGCTTCTTCAGGATGACTACCCTAGGAACGTGTTCAGTTGACCGTGGGTAACTACTCAAGACGAAGTACGAGACCGTTTAAATAACGGGACGCGTCTTCTCGGTTCCTCTTGAGCCGCCCACCTTGATCAATGAAGATGATCCCGGATGAGTCCCCAATTGTGAGAAACACCGCTCACTTGATAATAATTTGCATTTAGTCAAATTCTGAAGAAGTATTTTATTCAATCGATCTTGCAAGAACAGGTGCATCTTGTCACAGTAGCAGACACACAGAATTTAACACACCATGTTTTTTTAATATACAATCTCTGAGGAACACACCCCACTCTCTGCCCCGATGGCAGTTTCCTTATCAGTGATTCCTTATTTGGACTTGTTATGTTCACTTTGGCTAATGATGTAGGATGAGGCCTCCCGTCTGCACCTGCATCCTGTTATTGTAGATCCTGTTCATTCCCGAAGGTCAGTCTCACAGTTACAACAACTTGGGCACTGCAGTTTACACAAAACTCCACTTGACATCTTATTTCCCATCAAGCACTATTGTTGACATCTTCTTTGTTAACTAGAGTTTATTCATGTAGAAACAACATGTAAAAACAACATAATTTGCTCATTTCTCATAAAGTGCGTTCCACGTCGAGGCCCTGAAATGAAGCAGAGTCCCATTTAATAACGGGTTTTTCTCGGCACTGAAACCCCTGGATAAACGTGCTCAACACAGGATTCTGTTTCATCTCCAGTAAATCGGACCCATACCTTTAAATTGAGCAGAAGAACTACAAAATTCAAAATTTCAAATAGCTTGACAACTGGAACATATTGGGTGGGATTCTCCCCGAACCGGCGGGCTGAGGTGGAGCATCGGAGGGGAGGGCTTCAAGTAACGTCCTGAGGCTGTCCCAATGGCATGTGGCATTTTGGAGGGGGCAGAGCATCACAAAAGCGGTGCCCCCCCCCCCCCCCGATTTTGGTGCCAACATGGATTCTCCGGCCGATCGCCAAACACGATTTTGGTGTCGGAAACCGGAGAATCCCGCCCCTGATGTCCCTTTACATTCTTCCATTTTATATTCATCTTTGTTAGTTATTTAATTTGTGTTCTTATATTATACTTTGTTTCTGAAACTCTATGTTACAGCATCCCAGTCACTCAATCATTGAATAACCTCAATTCTGTTTGCAATATAACCAAGACTATGTTCTCTTCCTCCTAGGAAACCTTTGGAACAAAGATTGATTCCGTTCTGCTTCTCACACTTCATGATCTCTGTCGTTCAATAAACAAAGGGGATGTATCACCAAGTTACGTGCTGCATGCTTATCTGGAGAAAGTAAGAGAAAAGCCATGTCTCACATCAGAACATAGGATTTCGAGTAGGCTGTTTAACTCCATAGCCCTGTTCAGCCATTCAATGAGATTATGGCTGATCTGGGATCTAACTCCACATGTATGTTCATATACCTTTGCCCCAGATCCTTAATATCTTTGGTTAACAACAATCAATCAACTTTAAAATTAACAATTGATCAACCATCAATTGTCATTTGTTCCAAACCTTTACCACCTTTTGTTTGTAGAAGGGTTCCTAATGTCACTAACTGTGAACTCCCCGACTTCCGGTTGCGGCTATGCTGAGCTAAGTCGCACATTCGGCAGCTCCCGCCAGAAACGGACTTTTGGCCTCTTTTTAGGGGCCCCAGCGGCATTTGTTCGACGGTTCCCAGTGTGGGAAGGTGACAGTACGATTTCCCCGGCACTCTATGGATTGGACCAGGAGTGGAGCGGTGAAAAAAGTAATTTTGCTGCAGCGAAAAGTGAGAGGGAGGAAAGCCAAGATGGCGGCGGGTGGAGACCAGGCAGCATGGGCGCAGTGGTCGCAAGATACTGGCTTGGGTCACTGTCTGTGCGGAGTCTGCACATCCTCCCCGTGTGTGCGTGAGTTTCCTCCGGGTGCTCCGGTTTCCTCCCACAGTCCAAAGATGTGCAGGTTAGGTGGATTGGCCATGATAAATTGCCATTAGTGTCCAGAATTGCCCTTAGTGTCCAAAATTGCCCTTAGTGTTGGGTGGGGTTACTGGGTTAAGGGGATAGGGTGGAGGTGTTGACCTTGGGTAGGGGGCTCTTTCCAAGAGCCGGTGCAGACTCAATGGGCCGAATGGCCTCCTTCTGCACTGTAAATTCTATGAACTATGAAGAGCAGCAGGAGTTTCTCAAGCGCTGCTTCACAGAATTGAAAGCAGAGCTGTTGGAGCCGATGAAGGCTTCGATCGACAAGCTGGTCGAGACCCAGAATGCCCAAGGGGCGGCGATCCGGGAGCTGCGGCAGAAGGCCTCGGAGAATGAGGACTAGATATTGGGCTTGGCGGTGAAGGTGGAAGCGCTGCATAAGAAATGGCAGGAGAAGCTCGAGGACATGGAGAATCGGTCGAGGAAGAAGAACCTGCGGATTCTGGGTCTCCCGGAGGGAGTGGAGGGGTCGGATGCTGGAGCATATGTGGTCACGATGCTGAACACGTTGATGGGCGCGGGTGCCTTCCCGAGGCCCCTGGAGCTGGATGGGGCCCACCGAGTCCTGGCGAGGAGGCCCAAGTCTAACGAGCCGCCGCGGGCGGTATTGGTGTGGTTCCCAGGCTTGGTGGACAGGGAGTGTGTCCTAAGATGGGCAAAAAAGGAGAGCAGCAGGTGGGAGAATGCAGAGGTCCGTATATACCAGGATTGGAGCGCGGAGGGGCCCAAGAAGAGGTCCGGGTACAATCGGGCTAAGGCGGTTCTGCATCGGAAGGGGGTGAAATTTGGGATGCTGCAGCCGGCGCGACTGTGGGTCACGTTTAAGGACCGACACCATTACTTTGAGACGCCGGAGGAGGCGTGGACATTTATTCAGGCCGAAAAGTTGGACACGGACTGAGGGTCGGTTGGGAGGGGAGGTCGCGGGGGGCTACTGTGGTTACTGTGCTTTGGGGGATGTTGGAGGATGTTCTGTTTGATTCTGTATTGTTTCCTTGGGTGCTGGGTGTGGTAGGGTGAAATGGTTCGAAGTGGGGGTTTTGTGAGAGTGTGGGCGTCGGTGGTTGGAAGGACGGGGCCCCATTGGGGGGAGGGGAGATGGGAGGCCCGAGGTGGGGGAGCTGGGATTAGGCCGTAAAAGGGAGCTGCGCCAGAGAGGGCGGGGCTGGTTTGATGGAAAGCGCGGGCTTTTTCCAGCAGTAGGGAAGGAAGGGGGCGGGGCCAGGGGGAAGGGCGGTGTTGGAGAGGAGTGCCCGCTGATGGACAGGAGAGGGTGGGGAGACTACCACATTGGGGGGGGGGGGGTCGATGGAGTGGCGGGAGTGGCCGGGGTCAGCAGGAGTCAGCTGACTTACGGGAGTGCTATGGGGGGAGCAACGCAGCTGGGCGGGACCTAGCTGGGGGGTGGGGGGGGGGGAGTGGGTGGGGACAGTGGGGGAGGGGGGGAGAGGGGAACTGGGTTGCTGCTGCATTGGCCAAAGATGAGCTGGAGCTCAGAGAGAGAGTCGGGGCGGGGGTCTGCCGCTGGGGGGAATGGAGAGTGCGGGAGGCGCGGGCACGTGGCTGGCCTAGAAAAGCGGATGGCTAATCGGCAGGTGATGGGGGGGGCGGGAAGCCCCCTGATCCGGCTGATAACTTGGAATGTGAGAGGTCTGAACGGGCCGGTCAAGAGGGCTCGTGTGTTCGCACACCTGAAGGGACTGAAGGCAGATGTGGTTATGCTCCAGGAGACGCATTTGAGGGTGGCAGATCAGGTTAGGCTGAGAAAGGGGTAGGTAGGGCAGGTTTTCCACTCGGGGTTGGATGCAAAGAATCGAGGGGTGGCGATTTTGGTGGGGAAGCGGGTGTCGTTTGAGGCGCTGAACATCGTGGCAGACAATGGAGGGAGGTATGTGATGGCGAGTGGTAAGCTGCAGGGGGTGCGGGTGGTATTAGTGAATGTATATGCCCCGAATTGGGACGATGCCGGATTTATGCGGCGCATTTTGGGCCGGATTTCGGACCTGGAGGCAGGGAGCTTGATAATGGGGGGACGGGGGACTTCAACACAGTACTGGATCCAGCATTGGACCGCCCCAGGTCCAGGACGGGTAAGAGGTCGGCGGTGGCCAAGGTGCTGAGGGGGTTTATGGACCAGATGGGCGGAGTGGACCCATGGAAGTTTGTCAGGCCGGGGGCCAGGGAGTTTTCTTTTTTTTCCCCACGTCCATAAAGCCTACTCCCGGATAGACTTCTTCGTTATGAGCAGGGCACTAATCCCGAGGGTGGAGGACACGGAGTATTCGGCCATAGCCATCTCAGACCATGCCCCGCATTGGGTGGAGCTGGAGCGAGGGGAGGAGAGGGACCAGCGCCCGCTGTGGCGCCTGGATGTGGGCTTGCTGGCGGATGAGGAGGTGAGCGGGTGGATCCGGGGGTGCATTGAAAGCTATCTAGAGGCTAACGATAATGGGGAAGTGCCGGTAGGGGTGCCCTGGGAGGCGCTGAAGGCGGTGATTAGGGCTGAGCTAATCTCCACTAGAGCCCACAAAGAGAAGAAGGAGAGGAGAGAGAGGAGAGATTGGTGGGGAAGATTCTAAGGGTGGATAGGAGGTATGCAGAGGTCCCCGAGGATGGACTATTCAAGGAGTGACGAAGCCTCCAGGCCGAGTTCGACCTGTTGACCATCAAGAAGGCAGAGGTACAGTGGAGGAAAGCGCAAGGGGCGGTGTATGAGTACGGGGAGAAGGCTAGCCGGATGTTGGCACACCAGCTTCGGAAGCGGGAGGCAGCGAGGGAGATTGAGGTAGTTGGGGATAAAGGGGGGCACACGGTGCGGAGTGCGGTGGGAATAAATGCGGTATTTAGAGACTTTTATTAGGGGCTGTATAGGTCTGAGCCCCCGACGGAGGAGGGGTGGATGCGTTGATTTTTGGATGGGATGAGATTCCCGAGGGTGGAGGAGGAGCAGATGGCTGGGCTTGGGGCACCGAGTAGGGCTGGAGGAGCTGATTAAGGGGCTGGGGAATATGCAGGCGGGGAAGGCACCGGGGCCAGATGTGTTCCCGGTGGAATTTTACCAGAAGTACATGGACCTGCTGGGCCCTCTATTAGTGAGGACTTTCAATGAGGCGAGGGAGGGGGGGCCTTTCCCCGACGATTTCCAGGGCGCTGATCTCGCTGATCTTGAAGCGGGACAAGGACCCATTACAGTGTGGGTCGTAGAGGCCGATCTCTCTCTTCAACGTGGATGCGAAGCTGTTAGCGAAGGTGTTGGCTACCAGAATTGAGGGATGATTCACGAGGACCAGACGGGTTTTGTTAAGGGAAGGCAGCTGAATACCAATGTGTGGAGGCTCCTTAACATAATCATGATGCCTGCAGTGGAGGGGGGAAGTAGAGATAGTGGCAGCGATGGACGTGGAGAAGGCCTTCGATAGGTTGGAATGGGGGTACCTTTGGGAAGTGTTGAGGAGGTTTGGGTTCGGGGAGGGGTTCATTAGTTGGATTAGGCTACTTTACGAAGCCTGGTGGCGAGTGTGGCCACGAATCGGAGGAGGTCGGAATACTTTTGGCTGTACCGGGGGACGAGGCAGGGATGCCCCCTATCCCCCTTGCTATTTACATTGGCAATTGAGCCTTTGGCTATGGCTCTAAGGGAGTTCAAGAACTGGAGGGGGCTGGTCCGGGGAGGGGAGGAACACCGGGTATCATTGTATGCCGATGAGCTGTTACTGTATGTGGCGGATCCAGTGGGGGAGATGCCGGAGGTGATGCGGATCCTCAGGGAGTTTAGGGACTTTTCCGGGTATAAGCTTAACGTGGGGAAGAGTGAGCTTTTCGTGATACACCCAGGGGACCAGGGAAGGGGGATAGACGAGCTTCCATTTAAGAGGGCGGAAAGGAGTTTTCGGTACCTGGGGATCCAGGTGGCCAGGAGCTGGGGGGCCCTACACAAACTCAACATGATGCAACTGGTGGAGCAGATGGAGGAGGAGTTTAAAAGGTGGGATATGCTGCCACTCTCCCTGGCGGGTAGGGTGCAGTCGGTGAAAATGACGGTGCTCCCGAGGTTCCTTTTTGTATTCCAGTGCCTCCCCACCCTGATCCCTAAGGCCTTTTTTAAGCGGGTCAGCAGGAGCATCATAGGATTTGTGTCGGCGAAAAAGACCCCGAGGGTGAGAAGGGTGTTTCTGGAGCGGAGTAGGGACAGAGGAGGGTTAGCGTTACCTAATCGGTGTGAGTATTACTGGGCTGCCAATGTGGCGATGATACGCAAGTGGGTAATGGAGTCGGGGGGGGGGGGGGGGGGTGGCGTGGAAGAGGCTGGAGATAGCATCCTGTGTGGGCACGAGTCTGGGAGCGTGGTGACAGCACCGCTGCCACTCCCACTGACTAGGTACACCACGAGTCCAGTGGTGGCGGCCAGTTTAAAAATTTGGGGGCAGTGGAGACGCCACAGGGGTGAGGTAGAGGCTTCGGTTTGGTCCCCGATCTGGGAGAACCATCGGTTCATCCGAGGGAGAATGGACGGAGGGTTCCTGAGCTGGCACAGAGCAGGAATTAGAAGGATGGGGGACCTGTTTTTAGATGGGACGTTTGCGAGCCTTGGGGCGCTGGAGGAAAAATTTGGGCTTCCCCCCGGAAATGCCTTCAGGTACATGCAGGTAAGGGCGTTTGTAAGACGGCAGGTGAGGGAGTTCCCACTGCTTCCAGCACTCAGGATCCAGGATAGGGTGCTCTCGGGGGTGTGTGTTGGAGAGGGCAGGGTCTCGGCGATCTACCAGGAGATACAGGAGGAGGAGGAGACCTCGGTGGAGGAGCTGAAGGGTAAATGGGAGGAGGAGCTTGGGGAGGAGATAGACGAGGGTACGTGGGCGGACGCCCTGGGTAGGGTTAATGCTTCCTCCTCTTGCGCCAGGCTTAGCCTGATACAATTTAAGATTCTTCACAGAGCGCATATGACAGGGGCGAGGCTGAGCAGGTTCTTTGGGGTGGAAGACAGGTGTGGGAGGTGCTCGGGGAGCCCAGCAAATCACACCCACATGTTCTGGGCGTGCCCGGCACTGGATGGGTTCTGGAGGGGTATTGCGAGGACGGTGTCTAAGGTGGTGAACACCCGGGTTAAGCTGAGCTGGGGGTTAGCACTATTTGGGGTATCGGACGAGCCGGGAGTTCAGGAGGCGAAAGAGGCCGGTATTCTGGCCTTTGCGTCGCTGGTAGCCCGGCGGAGGATTCTGCTACAGTGGAAGGATGCGAGGCCCCCAAGCGCGGAAGCCTGGATCAGCGACATGGCAGGATTAATTAAATTGGAGAGGGTAAAATTTGCCTTGAGAGGGTCAGTGCAAGGGTTCTTCAGGCGGTGGCAACCGTTCCTAGACTTTCTAGCGGAGCGTTAGGAGGTGGTCAGCAGCAGCAACCCAGAAGGGGGGGGAGGGGAGGGAGGAGGGGGGGGGGGGTTGTACTTTGTGTTTTCTACTGTGTTTATCGTTGCTTAATGGGGGGTTTGTATATTGGGGGAATTCATGATGTAGTTGTAAGATGTTTATTTATGTGTTCTTTGTTTTTCTTTTTTCTGTAAGGGGGGGGTTTGTTGAAAATATGTAAAAATTTGAATAAAAATACTTCTAAAAAAAAATGTGAACTCCCTCTCCTCTGCCCACACACTCCCCTTGTTTCTCGGGAAGGGGCTGATGGTTACTGGGAATATAATTCCACAGGCAGCAGTAGTTCTCGTCCAAACTCCCGTGCTTCACATGTCGCGTAGATAGTGAATGTCAGCGGGCAAATATTTCCCAAAAAGGATGTAATTTAACTGACTTACAAAAGGACATATGGACTAATTACAACCCAGGCCTTCCTTAAGGGATCTCTTATCTACTCAACTCCTCCTATGAGGTCCTTGTCCAGTGACTTCAGTGTGAGAGGTGGTAGACTGTTGTGGCTCAGATTAGGACTCTTCTTGTCAGCAACCTCTAGCGTCTGAAGCCTGAGAAGGACCAGCTACAAATTTCAGCATCTTGGCGTCTGCCGTGACTGTGGTGAAGATGTGCTGTCACCCTGAGAGGAGACAACATACACACCTTCCATTGCATTACTGCTCATGCTATTGACCTGCAGCTCAGCATTACCCCTGATTTATGGAGAGCAGTTTGTAGGACATTGGTGATGCATCCTGATTGATTTGGTCTCCCAGCCTAGCCTGTCTATGACAGAGAGGATAGTGAAATCTAGAGAGACTGCCTGGCTCCAGTATGAGTATTCCTGACGGTTTCTATTATGGGCATTGCTAATTTCTGCCAGAGGGTCTGGATACACTGTTCACTCAGTTCGCCACATATTCCAATAGTTTACCGTAGAGTGTTGATGCCATGCACTCGAGCACCAGACAAATTGGTAAAAGATTCTTCTGTAATTTCTGATAGAAGGCCCTTGTTACTGTCGAATATACCAAGCAATTGCTGTTGGCTTAAACCAGTTTTCTTTTGAAGGCTGGGTTCCAAAATCTGCATTTTTGCCTTCTCAGTAGAATTATTACCTGAGCTTGCCCTCCAGGAAGCCTATTGCTGGGTTGTCCATTCCACTTGCACCTGCTCACATGTGCCTGGTGATCATTCGCTGCAGGCTCTCTAATGCACTGTGCATGACCATTTGGCATGCCTATATCTGTATTGCTGTTTGGAAAAGTGAGAGATGATTGGCCACACAAGGAAAGTGTGTAGATGCTCTCTTAAAATATGGTTGTAGCTTTTCCTGTTCTTGAAGTCTCTGTGTCAGTTTGTCCGACGTAAAATGTGGGAATTATTGCTCTTTTCTTTATCTAAACCATAGTGTGTTTAACCCGTATACGGTGGACAAATGATCACACAAGTTGTTTAGTACAATAATACTTTATTAACATACACAAGGTCATTTACTTAATCAAACAGACGTTCATCCACATTGGACTATAAACTAATACACTTAAACGACTGTAATTTAACTTCCAGCTGACCAGCAAATACAGAGCAGATATGGCCTTACCTGACTTCTGGTAGTCTGGCAGTGCTGGCGTTCTGGTAGGTAGTCTGTGTCCTCTGTTCTGGTCCCTCTGTGGATGGCGTGGGCTCTTCCTGTCTGGTGGTGGATTCACCATTGTTGTTGACTGTCGATGATGTGGTCAAGAGAGAGAGTGGTGACCTGCGTTGTACCTTTTAACTTGCTTGGATTTCCATGCCCCTTTTGTGGGCGGTCTCTGGATCGTTGTCAATCAATTGATCAGGGCTCCATCACCCTGATCGATCAAGTCCAATCAGGGGCTGCCACATCGCTTTTGGGGCGGGCACTCAGTGGCCATGCCTGGAAGTGTTGGGGGCAGGGGCTTGGGTGCCGCTGTGTCTGGTAAACAATGTGATTGACAGGATAGTTCTATTGTTTCTGGGAAGACCTTTTAATGGCCTTTTTCCTGTGCTAGTTTCTGCATAGGTCTGAGCTACAGCTTTGTGTATTTGCAGGCTGCAGCCTGTCTGTGTTCAGGCTTGGCCAAATTTCCCAGCGTTCTTTGCGGGAGGCCATTTTAGATGGTCACAGAATGTATCAATGTATGCTGTGGAAGGGTCCTGAAGATACATGAAACAGCTCACAATACATTGTGGTGCTGAGAGATCTTGGTTCAGACTTGTTTGTGGCCTACCAAAACCAAATAAACCATTCCAAGCGTAGATGAAAGAAGCCATCCTTGTGCATCAAACATCCTTGTCCATTTATTTTTGTTTATATTTTCTTTTTCTTTCCGCCACCCATTCCCCTCTGTGTTATTTGTCTGTGTGTGTGTGTAGAGAGTGGGGCAAGTTAGGAAGGGAGGGTTTAGAAAGGGGTAGTAGATAGTTACATTCTCAGTCCATTTAATTATAATACTGTACATTATAAAAGATTACTTGTGTTTTAAAGTTACAAATCTGGTGACTATAGTTTATTGGGTTCAACTAAGGACCTCGGGTATGTTTTGTTTTGCTCTTGACGTAGCATAAGCTGCTTCCTTGATGTGCACTCTGACAAAGGAAGGTTCAGACTTGGAGATAGCTTCAACACGTTTATTGAACTATTAACAATTCTCCGACTTGGATTTGATGCTACTGTTAATCCTTCTATAGCTACTTAGACTGACTAACCAGTCTGCTACAATCCACGTGGTGGGAGTGATGTGTTTCAATCAACCCTGTGTCTGTGCTCACTGAGAGTCTCCACTGGAAAGAGGAAGATCATGTGTGCAGTGTCCTTATATATGGGTTGGTGTAATGCCCTCCTGTGGTAGTGTCACCTCTGTGTGTATCGTGAATGCCCATTGGTCGTGTCCTATCTTACTGACCTATTGGTTGACTGTCTGTGTGTCATGTCTCTGGTGCTCCCTGTAGTGTCTAGCTAGATGTAGTGTATGTACATTAACCCTTTGTGTACTTACAGTGATGTATATCACCACAGGGTATTTTAAATAAAATCTAGTTTTACCAGTGTTGCAACTCCGAGTCAATGGGGCCGGAATTGACTGCGCACTAGCCCAGGGTGGCAGGTTAAACCACCAGTCAACTCTCCCCCTCAAAAGGGAAAGCAGCCTACGGCCATCTGTACTATAGCGACTTTACCTTTTTCACTTAGGAAATGTGTGCATTTGTTAAAGCAGAATATCAATCATACGCCGTAATTGCTGTGGTCAAACTGTGTTTCTATATTCATTGTTTTAAAGGCTCTGGATGCGACACAAAAGTTCAACTGCATCACAGAATTTCTTCCTGAATGTCTCACACAACTTGCAGATTTGCAAGGTATGAATAAAGGACTCTTGTACGGGATCCCCGTCAGCATCAAGGAAAACATAAATTACAAGGTACAGGTTCTTGTGGAAAGTGTATTTAAATATTGGATGTTGTATGCTCTCTGGAACTTGATATTTGCATATGTGTTTTGTGTTATGTTGCTTGAGGAGCTTAAAAATCCAGAAAGTATCGGGAAGAATACAGGTCCTGTATCTATGACAGTCCAATTTGCTGTTTAAGAAAGCAGTCATTATTCTTTTTCTATCCTCGCCACTTGCTTCCCTTCACTTGCAAAGGCACTGGATACCTGTCATCATTCAGGGTATCTTTTTAAGCTGCAGTCACCCTCTGACATCTTGGACAAGTGGTCATTATCCAGGGATGACTCTCGACCAGGAGCATTGGCCTGGCTGCAAAAAACAGGGGGACACTACAGTTAAGCCGGATTCTGTCCTTTCCAAAGTCTTTACACATGAACTTTTAGCAGCAGCTGTTGGATTGTGCTGAGGAGTAGAAAAGGGCTTCTTTGCCCTTCCTCATCTAGAGGCTTTGAGGTTGATAACAACATTCCTACTGCCACCTTAATTAAAACCTGAACATAGACCGGGAATCAAACCTGTAACCTTCCGATTTTTATGGCTCAGCAGCTTGAAGCAGTGGCCATCATTTCAGTCAATATGTTTTGAGTAAGGCTATGGCCTAATTTTCTACCATACTGGGAACTTTAATTCCAGCGCATAAGAAGGGCAGATTCATCATTAGCTGGAAGCAAATATCAACCACATATTGTGATTCCTGACAAATGGAATCCTCCACCATAAAACAGCATAGAGATGACGGAATTCTCTTGTATTGTTAAAGCACGTGCAGTGAGGTGATCACAGCGCAGGTAAAGAGTGCATGGGAATAAGTGACCGCCAGACAGAGCAAGAGCACTAGTCAGGAAGTGCAGGAATTCCCCTGGGTTTATCGCCCTCTCTAACAGAAACAGAAAATGCTGGAAAATCCCAGCAGGTCTGACAGCATCTGTGGAGTGAGAACAGAGCTGAGGTTTCAAATCAAGGCTCTGGATGCAACAAAAAAATCCAACTGCATCACAGAATTTGACGAAGAAACGTTAGGTCTGTTCTCTCTCCACAGATGCTGTCGGAGCTGCAGAGATTTTACAGCATTTTCTGGTTTTTGTTTTCAGATTTCCAGAATCTGCTCCAATTTGGTTTCTATCCTTCTCTAATAGGTTTGTAATTTTGGATACTGTTGGGAGAGGTGGTTTCTCAGGGGAATGCGGCAAGAGCTGGGTCTGTGGCACCACGAGTGGCTCAGTGCACAAGGAGGGAGAAAAATGTGTGGAAGAGTAATGGTGACAGGGGATTTTATTGTAAGGAGAACAGAGAAATGTTTTTGTGGCCGCAGACGTAACACCAGGATGTATGGTGTCTCCCAGATGCCAGCGTCAAGGATGTTGCTGAGAGACTGCAAGACATTCTGAAGGGGCAGGGTCAACAGCCAGAGGATATAATCCATATTGGTACCAATGACATAGAAAAGAAACGGGTTGAGGTCCTGAAAGCCAAATATAGGGAGCTAGGAAATAAATTAAAAAGCAGGACCTCAAAGATAGTAAAAAGGCAAATCTAAAGGCACTGTATCTGAATGCATTTGCAATAAATTAGATAAATTAATAGTGCAAATTGGTATACACGGTACAATATGATTGTGATTATGGAGACATGACTGCATGGTGACCAAGGCTGAAAACTGAATATCCAAGGATATTCGATATTTGGGAAGGCCAAACATAAAGGGAAAGGAGACGGGGTAATGTTGTAAGTTAAAGATGAAATCAGTGCAATAGTGTGAGAGAAGATCGACTCAAAATCTATATGTAGAATTAGTCTGGGAGGAGCTAAGAAGCAACAAAGAGCAGAAAATATCAGTGGGAGTTGTCTATAGGCCTCCATGCAACAGTGGTAAGGTATGGGATGGCATTAAACAGAAAATTAGAGTTGCATGTAACAGGAATGCTACAGTAATCATGGGTGACTTTAATCTACATATAAATTGGGCAAACCAAATTATCAACAATACAATGTGTTATGGATACCTGGTCAGCTCTCAACAATGGCTAAGAGACTGGACCAGAACAATAACGTTTTAAAGTTTTACGGTGGTGCAGAAAGATCAATTTGTTCCATGAGTGATAATATACGAAATAGGGCTTAGTTATTTTATAAACAAGCTTTATTAAAATGAACAAAAAGCAATATTTAAACTTTTAAACTTCAATCCAAACACTAACAGATTACATGTAGTTTCTTAACTTTAACGCGGGTGTTCCATTAATTAGCACTTCAAATGAACCTACAGCTTTCATTCCACTTACACAGCTGACAAAGGTGACACTTGCATTTATGAAGCAAGTTTTCTGCTGTTAGTCAAGTTACTTTAGAATCTTTTTCAAAAATCTATCTTGGGGACAGATCCATGACCTCCTTCTCTGGCTTTTCAAATACTTCTCTACCTGTTCAAACAGGATTCTTCCTGTCTCTCTGAACTCTGCCCAGGCAGCAGGGGGCTCCGCAGAGGGGCCACAAAAGCACCAAAGAATAAGGAAAACGAAGAAGGGGGGAGATGGGGGAGGGAGGACGGAAATCGGCGAGGCAGATGACGGGGCCCAAGAGAAAGGCCACAAAGAGAGGACCCCACAGTCCCAATTCAGAAAAGGGTCAAACACATGCACATGTCGAACTAACCCTGCACAGGGAGGGTCTCCAGCCCTCCCCCCCCCCCCCCCCCCCCCCCCCCCCCAGATAGAAACATGTCAACAAAACCGGCGGACGAGCCAAGTCACTGTACATCCAAAAGGGGGAGAGGGATCGAGTCGAGGTACCCAGCACGTAATGGTCCCCCTCTCCCATTTTCTGATGGTGCTGTTGCATGTAAATAAGTAAAACCCTACAAATATGTAGGGGGCTATTCTCCGATATGGAGGCCAAGTGTTCGCGCCGTCGTGAACGCCGTTGGCCAGCACCAGGGGGCCAGCATGGCGCCGGAGCGGTCCATGCCGCTCCAGCGTCCTTACGCGGCACCAAATGGGCGCTGCGCCAACCCGCGCATGCGCAGTTGGGGCAGCCCAATCCTGCGCATGTGCAGTTGAGCCGCGCCATCCTGCGCATGCGCGGGGAACGTCTTACGCATGCCGGCCCCTCACCAACATGGCGCCGGTGTTCTTGGGCCACACGCGGAAGGAGGTAGGCCCGGGGGGGGGGGGGGTGGGGGGAGGCCGGCCGACCAATTGGTGGGCCCCGATCGCGGGCCAGACCCCATCGGAGGCCACCCCGGTGAAGGAGCTCCCCTCCCTCCCCCACAGGCCCCCCCCCCCCCCAGCGTTCCCACAGAGTTCCCGCCAGCAGCGACCATGGGTGGACGGCGCTGGCGGGAACCTGTCGTGTCGTAGCGGCCGCTCGGCCCATCTGGGCTGGAGAATGGCCGCTTGCCGGTTCTCCGAGCGGCCCGGTGTGAATCGCATGCCGCTGTTTTCCGGGGGGTGGGAGAATCGCGTGCGGGGGTCGGAGCGGCGTGGCGCGATTCGCGCGGCGCCCCGGCAATTCTCCCACCCGGCGTGGGGGGGGGGGGGGGAGAGAATAGCGCCCGTAATATAGAATACAGAACCGATTAAATACACAAACAGTTAGGGAAGTGGAGGCGGGGGAGGGGAAGGCGGGTGGAGGGGGTTATTCCTGTTATTATATGTTATTGCATGGTTTTCGTAAATTTTGTTAAAAAAACCATTAGAATCTAAATAAAAATATTTTTAAAAATAAAGTATGTGATAACCGGGCACTTAGAAAGTACCAATAGGATTAGACAAAGTCAACATGGATTTATGAAGGGGAAATCCTGTTTGACAGACCTACTGGAGTTTTTGAGGACAGAACTAATAGACTAGATAAGGGTGAACCTGTGGATGTTGCGTATTCCGATTTTCAGAAAGCTTTTGATAAAGTACCACATAAGAGGTTAGTGCTAAATTAATGCTCATGGAATTGGGGTAAAATATCAGCATGGATTGAGAACTGGTGTGGGCAGCATGGTGACACAGTAGTTAGCACTGCCATGGACCCGGGTTCAATTCCTGCCTTGGGTGACTGTGTGGAGTTTGCACGTTCTCCCCGTGTCTGCGTGGGTTTCTTCCGGGCACTCCGTTTCTTCCCATAGTCCAAAGATGTGCAGGTTAGGTGGATTGGCCAGGCTAAATTGCCCCTTTGTGCTCAAAAGATATGGAGGTTATGTTAAGGGATTATTGGGGTAGGGTGGGGAAGCAGGCTTAGGTGGAGTTCTCTTTCAGAGGGTTGGTGCAGACTCGATGGGCCAAATGACCTCCTTCCGCACTGTGTGGATTCTATGATTCTATGGTTAGCAGACAGGAAACAGAGAGTAGAAATAAATGGGTGTTTTCAAGGTGGCACATGGTGAAGAGTGGGGTCCCACAGGAATCAGTGCGTGGCTTCCAGCTATTCACAATATACATCAACAACTTGGGTGAGGGAACCAAAAGTAATATTTCCAAGGTGCTGATAACATGAAACTTGGTGGGAATGTGAGTGGTGAGGCAGATGTTAAGAGGCTTCAGGATGATTTAAATAAGTTGAGTGGGTGGGCAAATACATGGCAGATGTAGTATCATGTGAGTATCAATGTTAAGTTATCCACTTTGGAAAGAGAAACAGAATGGCAGAGTATTCTTTAAATGGTGATAGATTGGGAAATGTTGACATACAAAGGGACCTGGGTGTCCGAATACACCAGTCACTGAAAGCAAGCATGCAGGTACAACAAGGAGTTAGAAATGGAAAATGGCCTCCCTCTGTCATTGGAGGGTTGGGTGCAGGCGGTTAAAATGAACGTGTTGCCGCGATTTCTGTTTATTTTCCAATGCCTGCCGATTTTCCTGCCAAAGGCTTTTTTCAGACAGATTGTGGGAATGATTACTTTGTTCATATGGGGAGGGAAGGTGGCCAGAGTTAGAAAGGTGCTGTTACAGAGGGGAAGGCAGGCAGGGGGTTTGGGTCTTCCGAACCTACTGGGCGGTGCATGTGGAGAAGGTGTGGAGCTGGGTCAGAGGGGTTGATTCCCAGTGGGTCAGAATGGAGGAGAGTTTGTGCAGGGGGTCGGGATTGAAAGCACTAGCAACAGCGCCGCTCCCGATGGCCCCCGGGGAAATACTCAGGGAGTCCGGTAATAATAGCTTCATTGAGAATTTGGAGGCAGTTTCGTCAACACTTCGGGTTGGGGGCAGGGTCAAGGGAAATGCCAATTCGGGGGAACCACAGATTTGAGCCAGGGAAGTGGGATGGAAATTTTCGGAAATGGGAGGAGAAGGGAATTAAGACACTAAAAGATTTGTTTCTTAGGGGTCGGTTTGCAGGATTGAAGGAGCTGGAAGCGAAATATGGGTTGGAGAAGGGGGAAATGTTTAGATACATGCAGGTTCGAGATTTTGCCAGAAAGGAGATACAGAGCTTCCCGGTGGAGCCGGCCTCCACATTGCTGGAGGAGGCGCTGACGACAGGGGGACTGGAGAAGGGGGTAGTGTCAGCGGTTTATGGAGCTATTTTGGAAGAGGAGAAGGCACCACTGGAAAGGATCAAAGCGAAGTGGGAGGAAGAGTGGGCGAGGATATGGAGGAGGGGTTCTGGTGTGAGGTGCTCCGGAGAGTGAACGCCTCCACCTCATGTGCGAGGTTGGGGCTGATACAGTGGAAGGTGGTATACAGAGCACACCTCACGAGGGCGAGGATGAGCCGATTCTTTGAAGAGTAGAAGATGTGCGTGAACTTTGCAGGGGGGGGGGGGGGGTGCCCGCTCATCACGTTCATATGTTTTGGTCCTGTCCAAAGCTGGAGGATTACTGGAAGGAGGTTTTCCGGGTAATTTCTAATGTGGTGCACGTGAAACTGGACCCGGGCCCCCGGGAGGACATATTCGGGGTGTCGGACCAGCCAGGGTTGGAAAACGGGTGCAGAGGCAGATGTTGTAGCCTTCACCTCGTTGATTGCCCGAAGGAAGCTCCTGATGGGTTGGAGAGCAACCTCTCCACCCTGTGCCCTGGCGTGGCGGGGGACCTGTTGGAATTCTTGACTCTTGAGAAGGTTAAGTTTGAACTGAGGGGAAGGATGGAGGGGTTCTACAATTCATGGGCATTATTCATTATGCACTTTCAAAAACTGGATAACATTGAACATTAGTTGGGGGATGGGTGGGAGGGTTTGGGGGAGGGGGCGGTGTGTGTTGATGGTGACTATGGGTGATTCCTGATTCCTTTTTGTCATTTGTTTATGTGAACATGCGGGCGAATGTTTGGGGTTTGGTGGGAGGATGGGACCATTGTTATTGATATGGGGATTGACATATTTGTGACTGATTATTGTTTATTGTTAGTGGGTGTAAATTTGGGAGAAAATGTGAAAATGGAGGAGAATAAAAATATTTTTAAAAAAAGAAATGGAAAATTGTATGTTGGCCTTTATTGCAGAAGGACCTGAGTACAGGAGCAAGGATGTCTTACTGCAGCTTGTACAGGGCTTTGGTGAGACCACATTTGGAATATTATGTGCAGTTTTGATTTCCTTATCTAAGAAAGGATATACTTACCATAGAGGGAGTGCAGCAAATGTTCACCAGTCTGATTACTGGGTTGGCTGGGTGTCTAGAACAAGGGGTCACAATCTTGAGATACAGGGTAGGCCTATTAGGACTGAGATGAGAAGAAATGTCTTCATTCTGAGGAAATTCTCAACCACAGAAGACGGTGGAGGACAAGTCACTGAATATATTTAAGAAGGAAATAGATAGATTTCTATCCTTTATAAAGGTGTCAAGTGTTATGGGGAGAGTACGGGTGTATGATGTTGAGATTGAGAATCGGTCATGATCATATTGAACGGCGGGGCAGGCTCGAAGGGCTGAATTGGCCCCGCTACTATGATCGATGTTTGCATTTCCCACTTCCATGAGGTTATAAGAGGGAGGCCTGGTTGCTTTTAACTGCTGGGCCCCATTTCAGTATGAGTGACTGGCTGTCTTACCAATTGAGCCAAGAATTAGACATCCGCCGTGTAACATGTGAAATTTCAGATGGAAAGCCAAGGATAATGTAAAGGGGCAAAACACTTCTTCCAGCAAGGTGATTTGAATTTTGTTGGAACAAGGCTTGCAATAATTGTGACGCCAGTGCTATTTAGTGAGAGGGCTGCCCTCAATTTTCCTACTTTCATTCTGGAGGTCCTGGTAGAGCGTATTGAGAGAGGAAGGATGTACTTTTCACCAAACAGCCGCCAAGGTATCACTAGGGCAGCACTAGTATGGGTCTCCACAGAACTGGGTCATACCCACAGGACCTGGCTTCCCTGTCAGAAGGGATTTGCTAACCTCATGGAAAGCAAGGGTGAGTACAGCTTTCACCTCCCAGCTCTCTCAGAAATACCTGCCAATATATATTTTAACCCTCCACCATCGATCTCAATGAAACTCTTGTGGTGCAATGAGTAGCGTCCTGTCTCTGAGCCAGAAACTCCGGGATGAGTCCTACTCCAGGACTTGATGGTTAAGGAAGGTGCATTTATAATGCAGTAAAACAGATTGAAATCAACCTGCCAGTCCTTCCAACACATACCAATGGCAGGTGGTAAGAGTGGGAGAGGTTCTTGGTCGGCGACGTGATGGTAAGAAAGCTGGAGCCTCTACTATCCCCATTTATATCTCCAGATTACAATATGCATGGAAAAGACCATATAGCCACAGCAAGCCAGACTCACTGTGAACCGTAATATATCACTCATCAGGACAAATCCAACCTGGCTAATTATTGCTCTATCAGTCCACTCTCAGCAAAGTGATGGAAGGTGTTGTAGACAATGCTATCAGGTGGCACTTAGGAATAATATGCTCATTTTCACACTCAGTTTGGGGTCTGTCGTGTCACCCAGCTCCTGACCTCATTACAGCTTTGCTTTATCAATGACTTACCCTCCATCATAATAAGATCAGAGTGGCAAATTTGCGGATGATTGCATAATGTTCAGCGCCATTTACATCTCCTCAGATACTAAAGCAGTACCCACCCCCCCGGACATTCAATGGCATTACCATCGCTGAATTCCCCACTATCAACAATGCTGGACATTATAATTGACCAGAAACTGAACTGGACGAGCCAGATAATACTGCAATTACATGAGCAGGCCAGAGGTTAGAAATCCTGTGATTGGTAACTTACCTCCTGACTCCACATATCTCGTCCACCATCTGCAAGGCACAAGTCAGGGGTGTGTTGGAATACTCTCCACTTACCTGGATCAGTGTAGCTCCAATTATACTAAAAAAGCTGGACACCATCCAGGACAAAGCAGCCTCCTTGATTGGCACCCCATCCCCCACTTTCAACATTCACTCCCTCCACCACTGATGCACAGTGGCAGCAGTGTGTACCATCTACAAGATGCACTGCAACAACTCACCTAACCTCCTTTCACAGCACCTTCAAAACCTGTGATCTCTACCACCCAGAAGGACAAGGGCAGCAGATACTTGTGAACACCACCACCTGGAGGGTCCCCTCCAAGTCACATACCATCCTGGCTTGGAAATATATCATCGTTCCTTCACTTGTCGCTGGGTCCAATAACCTGGAACTCATTTCCTAAGAGCACTCTGGGTGTACCTACACCACATGGACTTAAGCATTTCAAGAAGGCAGCTCACCACCACTTTCTCAAGAGTAATTAGGGATGGGCAACAGATGCTGTCCAAGCCAGCAATGCACGCATCCCATGAACGAATAAAAAAAAAGTGGACTGGATAAAACGTAAATTGCATATGGCCATTGGAGATATCAGTCTCCACAGTTGCACTGCCCAATGTCTCCGATGCGAGATGGGCAGACAACTGTTGGGGTACTCTTCCACAGTTTCGAAACAAGCCAGATTCTGGGGCGAGATTCTCCGACCCCCCGCCGGGTCGGAGAATCGCCGGGGGCTGGCGTGAATCCCGCCCCCGCCGGCTGCTGAAGTCTCCGGCACCGGATATTCGGCGGGGGCGGGAATCGCGCCGCGCCGGTTGGCGGCCCCCCCCCCGCTCGATTCTCCGGCCCGGGTGGGCCGAAGTCCCGCCGCTAAAATGCCTGTCCCGTCGGCGTAAATTAAACCACCTACCAAAGATGTGCGGGTTAGGTGAATTGGCCAATGATAAATTGCCCTTAATGTCCAAATTGCCCTTGGTGTTGGGTGAAGGTGTTGAGTTTGGGTAGGGTGCTCTTTCCAAGAGCCGGTGCAGACTCAAAGGGCCGAATGGCCTCCTTCTGCACTGTAAATTCAATGATAATCTATGATTAATCTAGGACAAAGGTTCGGCACAACATCGTGGGCCGAAGGGCCTGTTCTGTGCTGTATTTTCTATGTTCTATGTTCTATGTACCTTATCGGCGGGACAAGCCGGCGCGGGCGGGCTCCGGGGTCCTGGGGGGGGGGGGGGCGCGGGGTGATCTGGCCCCGGGTGGTGCCCCCACGGTGGCCTGGCCTGCGATCGGGGCCCACCGATCCGCGGGCGGGCCTGTGCCGTGGGGGGCACTCTTTCCCTTCCGCCTCCGCCACGGTCTCCACCATGGCGGAGGCAGAAGAGACTCCCTCCACTGCGCATGCGCGGGAATGCCGTCAGCGGCCGCTGATGCTCCCGCGCATGCTCCGCCCGGAGATGTCATTTCTGCGCCAGCTGGCGGGGCACCAAATGCCTTTTCCGCCAGCTGGCGGGACGGAAATTCATCCGGCGCCGACCTAGCCCCTCAAGGTTGGGGCTCGGCCCCCAAAGATGCGGAGCATTCCGCACCTTTGGGGCGGCGCGATGCCCGTCTGATTTACGCCGTTTTGGGCGCCAGTCGGCGGACATCGCGCCGTTTCCGGAGAATTTCACCCCTGATCTCCCACCATCTCTCACCTGACAGAGGGTAGACAAGCACAGAGCCCATGTGCTGTGTTTCCATTGTGTCGAAAAACAGGGGCTAATTGCCCTTTTAAGTGCTTTAATTGGCTGCCTGCCACTGCGAGAGGTGGAACAACCAATTCAATGTGAAGCCCAAATTTCCATCCCTGCCCCTCATAATCTGCCTCTGTGGGTCTGGGAAAACTCTGCCCAATGGAGGGGTGCCCTCTAATTTACCTCTTATAAGAACAGTATGAGTAACTTCAGTTCATTCATGGGATGCTTCCGCAGGTTAATAGGTTGGGAAAAAGGCACAGGGGACACTTGCCTTTATCAATCGTGGCATATGTTCCAAAAGTAAGGAAGTCAAGTTGGAGTTATATAGAACATTGGTGAGGCCACAGCTGGAGTACTGTGTGCAGTTCTGGTCGCCACATTATGGGAAGGATGTGATTGCACTGGAGCGGGTGCAGAGGTGTTTCACCAGGATGTTGCCTGGGATGGAGCATTTAAGTTATGAAGCCAGATTGGATAGGCTTGGGTTGTTTTCGCTGGAGCAAAGAAGACTGAGGGGTGACCTGATCGAGGTGTACAATATTATGAGGGGCATGTACACGGTGGATAGGGAACAGCTGTTCCTCTTAGTTAAAGGGTCGGTTACAAGGGGACACAAGTTCAAGGTGAGGGGTGGGAGGTTCAGTGCGGATTTGAGGAAAAATGTTTTTACCCAGAGTGTGGTGACGGTCTGGAATGCACTGCCTGGGAGGGTGGTAGAGGCGGGTTGCCTCACATCTTTTACAAAGTACCTGGATGAGTACTTGGCACGACTTAACATTCGAGGCCATGGGCCAAGTGCTGGCAAATGGGATTGGATTGGCAGATCAGGCGTCTTTCATGCGACGGTGCTGACTCGATGGGCCAAAGGGCCTTTTCTGCACTATATTTCTCTGTGATTCTATGATTCTGCGATGCTGGTGTTTTTGGCAAAGCCAGCATTTGCTGCCTGAAACTCCTGAGACGGTAGTGGTGGGCCACCTAATTGAATTGCTGTAGTCCACGTGATGAAGTTAATCCTGTCATACTGTCAGGTAGGGAGTCCCAAGATTTTGATCCAATAATGATGAAAGGACTGGAATAGGCTGGAATTCTCTAGCTATTGGGATTCTCTTTTCCCGCAACGCGCTCGTCTGCCCACGGGTGTCCGGTGGCGTGGGATGACTTCAAACCCCATTGACGAGCGACAGGAAGCAAGAATCCTGCCGCCAGCGTGCTGCCGGGAAACATGCGGCTGGGGGACCAGAGAAGCACTCCCCGGATTCAAATTAAGATGGTGTGTAATATGGAAATGAACTTAGTCGTGCTCCCATCCATTCGCTGCCCTTCTCCTAGGCAGTAAAAGTTGTGGATTTGCTTACTGTGAAATATATAAGCTGTGCAATGTGTCTGGTAGATGGTACACACTACAGCCACTATGGTAGTTGAGGGCGTGAATGTTCAGATGGTGAACTGAGGGAGGCGAGGTTAGCTAGACTATACCACAGCCACCTTGCATGCAGTAATCTGTACCTTCACATGCATTGTACACACGCTGACATACTTATCCACTTTTTTATTCTCAAAGGAAGTTGCTACAATTCATGTCACATTCAGCAATTTGATCTGCTCTTCATGTCCACTATCTGCTTCACCCTGTCAGTGGCGTGAATCCAGTGCATACGCAGGGGGTTTCTTCTCCGCGCTGAAAAACCGGCAAAAAACCGGCGGCGGAGAATTCGGCAGCTGGCGCCGGGGCGGCGGGGTGGCGGGGCGGGATTCACGCCGCCCCCTGGCAATTCTCCGGACCGGCGGGGAGCCAGAGAATCCCGCCCAAGGAGTCCCCTTTTTTGTGTTTTGTTCTCAAAATCTGTTTGGTCAGGGACCTCTGAACATCAATGAATCTGTTGTGCTGCAAGTTTTGCAGACATTACTCAGGCAAGCACTAATTTTGTAGGCTTTGAATCTGTGAGGAAGATATCAAGAATACAAAGCTTGGAATTGAAAATTACACATTGCAAATATGAGAGAACAAGACTGCTCCACTGATTGTGTCCAGAAGAGGAAGTTAATTGTTCATACTTGAAAAAGGTGTTTCATGTTTCTGATTGGAAAATTTTCTTGATTAATGTCTGTCATTTGAGATGTAATTTTGCCCAGAGCTCAAATGTTCTCTGCAAAACAACAAGTATTGACATTTTAATCAGTGCTAGACATGCCTGACATAATGGGCGCGATTCACCCAAAATATTCACTCAAAGGGCGTGATTCTCCGGAAAGATTTCAAAGTGTGGTAGCGAGTGGGAACTGCCGCGAGCTTCCCGGCGCTCGGCACTGCGAGGCCGGCATCGCTATTCAATGTTAATTGACCCACTTAACGAGGTCCCATGGCTTCTCACCGCAAATGGCGATTCACCGGGACAGTGCCCGCCAGCCCCCCACTAACAAGGTCAAGCAGCACTGAAGCAGCTCTTGCTCACCTCGCAACCAAGATGCCGAGAAAACTGGCCCCAAGGTTCGGCGATGCAGACCTGGCGAGGCTCGTAGATGCAGTTGGATTTGGATTTGGATTTCTTTATTGCCATGCATACCGAGGTACTGTGAAAAGTATTTTTCTGCCTGCAGCTCAAACCAGATCATATGTACATGGAAAGAAAATACGTTAGAGGGCGACGCAAGGTAAATACATAGACACAGACATCGGGTGAAGCATACAGCAGTGTAGTATTAATCAGAACAGCCCATAGGAGAGTGTCAGTGTTAGAATTAAATTTTAAGAGATTAGTAATTTATAGCAGATGTAAGAAGAGGATCGATGTGAGAGAGCTTGCAGAGAATCGCCAAGCTCCAGCATCGTCTTGAGGCCAGGAGGGATGTCCTGATCCCCCAAGGGTCCCGGAGTGTGAGCCACAGGGCAGTCAGTGCTGCCTGGGACGAGGTGGCGGTGGCTGTAAGCTTTGGGAGTGTGACCAGGAGGACAGGCCGCCAGTGCTGTAAAAAGGTCAACAACCTACACCGGGCAGCATTGGTGAGTGGACACCAACACCCCCCCCCCCCACCCCATCCCGAGACCCTTCTGCACCCACGTGAGCATCCACCCCCTCAACTCTCCATGCGGTCCACAACCCTCCCTTCACCACCCCTCTCCCTTCAACCGCTCCAACCCTTCCTTCACATCCTGCTCCCCACCACTGTGAACCGCGCGTGTGGCTAATGATGATCTCTCCGTGTCTCCTCAGGAGAACCCCTCGCACAATCGCCAGGAGAGAGCCCAGACTGGCAGAGGCGTGCCGGACCTAAGAATCCTCACCTCCTTCCAGGAACTGTCCTGGAAGTGATGGGGGTGGCCGAGGACAGGACGATCACCAAAGCATAGGCTAGCAGACGGCGCAGAGGTGAGGAACCGCCGGGCCCCACCCAGAGAACCTGTCAAACATGAGTAGTGATTGCCTTACTGACTGACCCATCCCTCCCACTGACCACATGTCCATTCTCCCACAGGTCCTCCAGCCGATGGCGCAGGCCCATCCCGAGTGACTCCCTCTTCAGCCTCCCAGGAGAATGATTCGGAGGACAGCTCCGATGAAGACACGATCGCGGCGTCACAGCTGTCATCCTCACCCTCCACCAGCGCAGATATACGCACCTCGGTGGGAAATGTTTGTCAGGCTTCTGGGGCACAATCTGGTGAGCACCACACAGCTGCTGATGCTCGTCAGGTGGAGGCGGGAACCCGCTGGCAAGACAGCAGTTGGATGGCTGCTGGATCCCAGAACCCAGCTGGGTCCCAGCCTGATGCTGAGCCTGTGGTACAGGATTACCCGGAGCTGATGGAGAGGCTAGGGTGAGGTCAGGACATTCAGAAGGCAATGTAAGCGACACTCCAGCAGGTGCATAGCCGATTGGAGAAGTCCCAGAGGCTACGGACACAAGAGATGTTACCGGCAATGCATGGCACCGAAGCTAACACTTCGAGGGTGGTGACTGCAGTGGAGAGCCTGTTGCATGACGTTGGGACCATGAGTGAAGGTGTCGGTTACGGCCATGGCTGAGGGTCTCGACACAATGTCCGGCTCACTGGGGGATGTGACCCACTACCAGGCTGACCTTGATGAGGTGCTGCGGGACATGCCCCACTCTCAGTTGGGAATGGCCGAGATGCTGTGGAGCTTGTCCTTGAAGAGGCCGGGGTGACTGACTAGCCCAGGATGTAGCTGCCGTGTACACTCCCCGGGAAGCGATCACACGCATGCATGATCTTCATGTGGTGGTCATACACGAGCTATATGTTCAAGGAGTGGAGCCCCTTCCTGTTAACGTCGGGCACTCCCAGATGGCTCGGTGAGTGCAAGGCGACATGCATGCAGTCTATCATCCCTTGACCTGGAGCATTCCGGCGATGGCGGAGAACCCTTCTGCCCGGGCATCCTGTAGGGCTTGGTCCATGTCAAAGTTGACATAGTTTTCCGCCTAAGCAAACGGGGAATCCTGTCGGATGCACCTGTGGGCTGTGGCCTCACACTGCCCATACTTTGACCCCGCAGGAGAAGATAGCCCATAACAAGAGCGAAAGGGCAAAGACAGGAGGCGGGACGCAAGAGATGCCCTGGAGATCGCTGGGTTGTCCGAGGATAGAAAGGTTACTGACAGCAAGGTTGGCTTGCGCCAGAGAAGTGAGGATCCACTGCCCCTTCACCCAGATGACCTGTCTCAAGTGATTTGTTGATATCCCACAAAATGATCTTTCTCTTTCACTGACCACATGTTCATTGTCTCCGGCTGATGTGACTGGGCCACCTGGAGTCATTCCCTTCCCTGCCACCCAAGAAACCACCTCAGAGGAGAACTCCGAGGAGACTACTGGCAATGCGTCACAGCTATCACCCTCACCTTCCACTAGCGTAGAGACACACACCTCGGTGGGTGACATTAGTGGACAAGCTTTGGGGGCAATACCTGGTGAGGACCCATAGTTGCTGATGCACATCAGATTGAGGTAGGAACATCCAAGGGAGGCCGCAGTCGGAGATCTGTTGGATCCCAGGACTTAAGTGGGTCCTAGCCAGATGTCGAGCCTCTGGATAAGTTTATCCCAGAGCCGATGCAGATGACAGGACACAGCTGTGAGATTCAGGGGGGTTGTCACTGACATTCCAGTGACTGCAATGCCGTTTTGAGGAGTCCCAAACCCTTCAGGCGCAGGAGGTGGTGCTGACCGTGCATGGCACCGAAGCCAACACTGCACGCAGTGGGAAACCAGGAGTCTGAAGTACGTGCTTTGAGTGATGGTGTCCAAGGCATGGCGAGGCCTGTGGCAGTGAGTCTGCCGGGGCCCACTGGCTCCAGGCACTCCTGAGGACGTTCGCCAAGGGCATCAAAAGCCACAAAAAAGCATCAGGCTGCCTCCACCTCTAATGTGCATCCTGAGGACACAGCTAGACGTAGCACTAGGCAACAGAAGATAAAAGAGAGCGAGGGCACAGGTGAGGTCGCCATCTGTAACTAAGAGGAATGGAAATTTGTTACATTGAAATGATCACCATTAAAACATTACACACTTGATACATGTGCTACCTCTGTCACTTTAATCTTCACCTCCTGTTCCTCCTGCTCGACCCCCACCCCCACCCCGCCCCCCCCACCCCACCCCCGCGCAACCGTCCCCCCCACAATGGTCCAAGGTCAAAAGCCCCTGATGTAGACTCCGTCATGAGGATGGGTATGAGCGTGCTGTCAGCAGCAAGACAGGAGTCAGACTTAATCCAATCCAGAGAGCACCAGAGCTTTCCTCATAGCGATTGGTCATCACTCTCCTGCCATGTAAACGGCCCCTCAGACAGTGACAATACAGGCCCATTACCCTGGAGTGATGTTATACAGACCCTTGGAGGAGGGCGACAGGTGGTTGGGGAGGGGGTGGAGTGATTTAGGAGAGTTAGTGGTGGTGGGCTGTGGGCGGGAGGTGGGGCTTGAGCTCATGGACGCAGCTTCGTCCTAGGAGAATCTGGAGACGATGAGGACCTCACTGATCCTCCTGGATGTCAGCCCTTGCCACTACCTGTCCTCCGTCCTTCAGCTCCTCCTCGGGCTCATCCTCAAGCTCCTCCTGGTCTGCCTCCTCCTCCTCTGACAAATCTGCATGTCCCCCGCCTTCTCCTCCTTCAGCATGTCGCCACACTGCTGTGCCAGATTGTTAAGGGCTCACAAAGTAGGAGACCCTCTGGGAGGTGTGCTGTAGGACTCTGCCAGAGCGGTCCAGGCATTGGAATCTCATTTTCATATAGCAGCCCGATGCACCACTTTTTGACAACATAGGCCTCATTATATTGGGTCTCTGCCTCGGTCTCAGGCCTCCGCACTGGCGTCATCAGCCATGACCTTAGTGGCTATCCCTTGTCCCCTACAAGCCAAGCCGTCATCCTGGGGTGGTCTTCGAAGACACCAGAGATCTCTGAGTGCCCCAGGACATAGTTGTCATGCATGCTTTCAGCATAGTGGGCACACATGCATGATCCTCAGGCAGTGGTCGCACATGATCTGAATATTCAGGGAGTGGAACCCCTTCCTGTTAATATAGGAACTCCCTGATGCTCCTGTGCTAAGCAGGGCGTCACGCGTGCCTTTGATTGCTCCCTGGACCTGGGGCAAATTTGACGCGTGCCTTTGATTGCTCCCTGGACGATGGCGGCAAAACCTGCAGCTCGGGCATCTTGTTGGACCTGATCCAGCTGGAAGGTGATATAGTCAGCTGCCCGGGCAGACGGAGCATTCGTCACACCCTAGATGTATCGCTGGGCTGATGACTGTGATATGCCACACAGGTCCCCGCTTGAGCTCTGGAATGACCCGCTGGCATAGAGGTTTTGTGCTGCAGTGACCTAGATGGCCACCTGGAGCGAGTGTCCTCCACTTCTATGGCATGCCATGTCCGCGAGGATGTGGTACAGGCGCCACAGTGTCTCCCTGCTGAGACGCAGTCTTCTATGGCACACGGTGTCCATCAGCTCATTGAATGTCCACCAACGTCTGTGCACCCTGGCACATCGCTGGCCTCCCCTTCTGGCCCCTTCCTCAGCCTGCTGGGCGGCTGGGTCTTCAGGCTGTGCGGCAGACCCCTGGACATATGGTGTCGCCTCTAGCCTGCGTTGGTGTTGCTTCTGTCTTCGGAGTCTGTCCGCCCCGGCTGCTATCTCTGCCGGAAACAATAGGGAGGCTGTGCTCAGATGTCCTCCGCTCATTCAAGCACTTACCCTTTAGCCGCAAGAGTGTCCTCAGTGCTGAAGTCCTGCTCATTAGTGTTTGATTATTGGCAGCTGCCTCTATGACACTCCTCAAATTCAGGCACACTGTTCAGTCACGAAAGGTTGCAGACGTCCAGTCCACTAATTATCCTGTCAGACAGAGCACCTGTTCCCTCGAGGAGGTAATTGAGAAATTCAGGAGTGTGAAAGGCTCTCACAACTAACTGGGCTAATTCCTCATTTGAAATAGCCTTAAGCTCTGAAGCTAGAGGCTGCTCACATTCAAAGAGGGTAAAATTGAGTTTCATGCAAGAAGCTGTAGCTGGACTCTGTCCTACGTGAGTTTGGTGGGACAGACAGGCTGCAGCTGTGGTTGCCCCTGTTATGGGTCTCCACAATATTTAAAGATGGCTTGAAGGCCTCCCAGACGCAAAGCCCCTCATCACCCTGGCGCAGGGGCGACCCCCGACCTGGACCCTCCAAATCCCTGAACAACTCCGACACGCTGAAGGCACCCCATCCCCCCCCATGAATGGTGGGGCAGCAGCTCCGCTGTTCTTTAGCTGCATGCAGGTAAATAGGGTTCCTCACCTCCTCATTGCATCCCGTTTTTGTAAAAAATTACTAAACGATACTTACGTGACTTCTCACTGGGGAGTCGAGTGACTCCCGGGAGGCCACTGCATTTGAGTTCAATCTCGCAAATTAGATTGAAATGAATGCAAATTAGGCTTAATGACCTTCTCGCCATTTTTGGGGCGATTTCCGGAACTCGCTCCCATTGGGAGCGGCCGGGTGAATTGCAAAATGGTTTGTGCCCGGTACAAACCTCAATCTTGTCCTCTCCCGCGATTTGCCCTGTGTGCCCGAGTCGGTGGCAGACGTCAGGCGGTGGGAAAGTTGCGCCCAACATCTTGTGACCCAATTAAACCGCATGTCTGTCAAAACATCATGTGAAGCAACAAGAATAAAATGTTCTGAAATTTCTTTCATGCAGGGTTATGATTCAACTTGTGGACTTAGGAAATTCTTAAACAGACCCGCAGTTGAAGACAGCGTAATAGTTCAGGTGCTGAAGAAACAAGGAGCAATTCCGTTTGTGAAAACAAATGTTCCTCAGACATTATTAAGGTAATATGCAATAGATTACCTTTGAAAGTTGCAGCTTTTAAGAACCGAGAGAAATGTCTCCGCACCAAAATTGTGATGGGAGTGGAAAAGGGCTAATTACTAAGCAGACCGGAATGTATCAACATATTGTGCATATCTTTTGCCCATTGAGCATATTTGAAAAAGAGAGCAAGATGTAATTTCTAACTTTTTTCACAATTATCAAATGGCCATAATATACTGTTGCGGCTAAAATATTGTTTGTGTTTAAATATAAGGAATTTATATATAAGCGAATGGAAAATTGAAAAATATTTTGAATTTACAATATGATTTGACGGTCCTCATTCATCTGATGGCAGTGCAGTGGAAGTTTATCCACACAATACCTTGTCAGCAGGGCATGCCCATTTCAGTGCTTCTTTAGAAAGAGTAGTATGTTCAGATTTGCCCATTTTTATTTTTTTCTATGGGACATAGAGGTTGCTGGCAAGGACAGCATTTATTGCCCACCCTTAGCTGGCTTTAAAAAGGTGATGGTAGAACGTATTAGCTTTTGATACAAAATGATTGGTATTGTGGTGTATATAAGAAATTGTTGTGCTTTATAATTTGTATTTTTGCAGTAATATTATTAAAAAGCAGGTTAAGATGCTTACAGACAGTATGTCTGCTAGAGCTGCAATTAAAAGTGAGTTCATCAGTGATTTTTGCAGGGGAAGTGTTTTGCTAATAGAAATTAAAAGTCATTTTACCAGTTTGCAGATAGACAGCTAATATAATGTTGCAACTGTTTGAACCTGTCTAAACAAATCAAGGCACATCTTGCAACAAGAGACAAAGGAATGTTGTGCGCTTTGAGTGCAGCTGGTGTAGTTAATGGGAGGGGCCAGGTCTATCTGGGCAAAGAAATTGCTTCCTCTAAGCTGAGCAGAAGGTTTTCAGCTTGGCCCTAAAAACAAGTTTCTCTCTCCAAGGACTCTGCACCAATATAGGCAAGTAAAACCTGACTTAACTTTATACATAAGTGTTTTCGAAATATATGGGTTGCTTAATTGGAATGTGCAGGCAGGTTTCAGGAAGCAAGTTAAGATGTTATACCTGTTAACTACAAAGCCATTTTTATGTTGCTAATGTGCTTAATCCTGTGTTCAAATAAAAGTTTGTTTTAATATAAAAACTGTCTACTGGTCAGTGTTATCACTCCTGTGGTGCAGTAACATTTCCTCACAGTTTTGTGAAATACGAACAGTTGGGTTCTAATCCGCGATCTTAACCAAAATTGTCGTGCTGGTCCGAACCCATAATAGTATACAAGTGTAACAAAATCTTACTCGACTTTTACAGAGAACTTTGAGATCACCAGTTAGATAAGGATGGACATACTTGGTAGAGTGAGCCGAATTAATGTTTACCAGACTGGCTCCTGGGATGAGGGCCTTGTGCTGTGAGGAGATATGAGTAGGCCAGGCCTAAATTGCCTGGAGATTCAAAAAATTAGAAGTTATCTAACTGGGGATGCAGGAGCCGAGGGCTCTGGTTGTATATGTGCATAAGTCATGAAAGGTGGCAGGACAGTTGAGAGAACAGTTAATAGAGCATACAATATTTATTAATCGGGGCAGAGAGTACAAGAGCAAGGAAGTTAGGTTGAGCTTGTATAAGATGCTAGTTAGAGCTCAACTGGAGTATTGCGTATAATTCTGGGTGCCGCTTTTTAGAAAGGATGTGAAGGCATTGCAGAGAGTGTTTGCAAGAGTAGTTCCAGGAATGAGAAACTTCAGTTATGAAGATGGATTGGAGAAGTTTGGGCGGGATTTACCGCTGTTCATGCCGGCAGGAAATTCTGGTCCCACGCTGGCGCACGGGTTTCCTGGCAGTGAGGGGTGCTGCCAATGGGAAATCCCGTTGACAATGGTGGGACCAGTAGATCCCGCTGGCGGGGCCGCCTCCTTGCCTTAATAAACGTGGCTGGGTGGTCGGTAAATCACGCCCTGGACTTTATTCCGTGGAGAAAAGAACGTTGAGAGATTTGAAAGAAATATTGAACATCATGAGGGACGTGGAGTAAAACAGGGAGAAATTGGTTCCATTGATGGAAGGATCAAGAACCAGAGGACACCGATTTACGGTAATTAGTAAAAGAAGCAAAAGGCAAGTGAGAAAAATGTTTTGATGCAGCGAGTGGTTCGGGCCTGGAATGCATGGCCTGAGAGTGTTCAGGATAGGTTCAGCCAAGGCATTCAAGAGGGAACACAACGATTATTTGCCACCAGTTTAAACATCCACTTCCTCCACCACTGGCACAGCACTGCTGCAGAATGTGTAATCTACAGATGGACTGCAGCAAGTTGCCGAGTCTTTTCCCACAACACCTTCTAAACCCATGACCTCGACCACCTAAAAGGACAGAAGCAGCACTGATGCGACCATCAATTCACTCAAGACGGGAGTAGAAGTAAACTGTGGCTTTAATCAACTTAGAACAGTGCCTGTCTGCGACTGATCCAATACTGAGAACCGCCTACAGGTCGATTGCTCTTTATACCTCCCATCAAGGGGAAGAGCCATGGGCGGAGCACATACAGGCCCCAACATGTTCCCCTATGGATAATGCCTTACAATGCCCATAGGAAGAACCCACAAGGGCAACAGCATAGCTCAGATACAAATACAAGGGCAACAGCACAGATACAAATACAATGGTGGATTATTGGCATAATACATTTACCACATTCACCCCCTGTTAAAAAAATGAAGTCCGGCGGGGGTGACGGGTTCATAAGTTCAGCCGGTCTGGCGCACAGATTGTGCGCTGTGATCGCCGAAGCTCTGGCGTTGTTGCTGGCCCGGGTGTCGAGCTCATCCATACTGGCATTGGTAGTGAGGGCACCACGTGCGGGTACAGGCGTGGATTCCGGGAGCGTCTCTTCTGGAGCTTCATTCCTGTGGATCGGTGAAGGGGGGATGGTGGGTGGGAGGGAGCGCGGGAGCCATATCGGGGCGGGGGCGCTGGTCATGGTAGGTTGGGCGGGATATGGTGGAGGGGCAGTGGTGGTGGTGGTGGTGGAACCGGCGGGCGACAGGTCCCGGAGGAGACCGTAACCTGTCGGCCATCGGGGTGTTCGATATAAGCGAACTGGGCGTTGGAGTGTAGGAGCTGGACCCTCTCTACCAGAGGATCGGATTTATGGCTACTGACCTGTTTTCTGAGTAGGACTGGCCCCGGTGTCTTCAGCCAGGATGGAAGCCGGGCCCCTGAGGTGGACCTCCTGGGGAAAACAAATACGCGGTCATGAGGGGTCTCGTTTGTGGCCGTGCAAAGTAGGGACCTAATAGAGTGGAGCGCATCGGGGAGGACCTCCTGCCAGTGAGAAACTGGGAGATTCCTGGACCACAGGGTCAGTAGGACGGTCTTCCAGACCGTCGCGTTCTCCCTCTCCACCTGCCCGTTTCCACTGGGGTTATAACTGGTAGTCCTGCTCAAGGCGATGCCCTTACTGAGCAGGTACTGACACAGTTCATCGCTCATGAACGACGAGCCCCGGTCACTGTGGACATAATTGGGGAAACCAAACAGGGGGGAAACCAAACAGGGTGAAAACACTTTGTAGGGCTTTAATGGTGGTGGACGTGGTCATGTCGAGACAAGGGATTGCAAAGGGAAAGCGGGAGAACTCATCAATAATATTGAGGAAATATGTATTGCGGTTATTGGAAGGGAGGTGCCCTTTGAAATCGATACTGAGGCACTGAAAGGGCCGGGATGCCCTTACCAGGTGGACCTTATCTGGTCGATAGAAGTGTGGTTTACACTCCGCACAGATCTGGCAGTCACTGGTCATAGCTCTGACCTCCTCGGGGGAGTAGGGCAGGTTGCGGGCCTTAATTTAGTGGATAAGCCGGGTGACCCCCGGGTGGCAGAGGTCATCGTGGATAGTCCGCAGTCGGTCATCTTGCGCGCGGGACAGGGCATCTGGAGGCTCGTTGAGTTTCCCAGGACGATATACGATATCGTAATTATAGGTGGCAAGTTCGATCCTCCATCTCATGATCTTATCATTCTTGATTTTGCCCTGCTGCGTATTATCAAACATGAAGGCTACCGATCGTTGGTCGGTGACGAGGGTAAACCTCCTACCAGCGAGATAGTGCCTCCAGTGCCATACGGCTTCCACGATGGCTTGGGCCTCTTTTTCGACTGAGGAGTGCCGAATTTCGGAGGTGGTGAAGGTGCGCAAAAAAAACGCTACTGGTCTGCCTGCTTGGTTGAGGGTAGCGGCGAGAGCGACCTCTGATGCATCGCTCTCCACCTGGAAAGGGACGGACTCATCCACCGCGCGCATCACGGCTTTGGCGATGTCCGCCTTGATGCAGCTGAAAGCCTGGCGGGCCTCAGTCGCCAGTGGGAAGATGGTGGCCTTGATTAGTGGGCGGGCTTTGTCCGCATAGTTGAGGACCCACTGGGCATAATATGAAAAGAAGCCGAGCAACCTCTTCAGGGCCTTGGGGAAGTGGGGGAGGGGGAGTGTCAGGAGGGGGCGCATACGGTCAGGGTCGGGTCCTAGAACCCCGTTTTCCACGACGTAGCCGAGGATGGCTAGTCTGGTTGTGCGGAAAATGCATTTCTCCTTGTTGTACATGAGGTCTAGGGTTTGGGCGGTTTGGAGAAATCTGTGGAGGTTGGCATCGTGGTCCTACTGATCATGGCCACAGATGGTGACATTGTCCAAGTACGGAAATGTGGCCCGCAGCCCGTACCGGTCCACCATTCGGTCCATTGTTCTTTGGAACACCGAAATCCCGTTTGTGACTCCAAAGGGGCCCTGGAGGAAGTGGAAAAGGCGGCCGTCTGCCTCAAAAGCCGTGTAGTGGTGGTCCTCTGGGTGGATTAGGAGCTGGTGGTATGCAGACTTCAGATCCACCGTGGAGAACACCCGGTAGTGCGCGATCTGGTTTACCATGTCTGCAATCCGGGAAGGGGGTACGCATCGAGTTGCGTGTACCGGTTTATGGTTTGGCTGTAATCTACAACCATCTGGTTCTTTTCCCCGGTCTTGACGACCACCACCTGAGCTCTCCAGGGGCTATTGCTGGCCTCGGTGACTCCCTCCCGCAAGAGTCGCTGGACCTCGGACCTGATAAAAGTTCTGTCCTGTATGCTATACCGCCTGCTTCTGTTGGCGACTGGTTTGCAGTCGGTGGTGAGGTTTTCGAATAGAGTGAGGGAGGGTCGACTTTTAGGGTCGCGAGGCTGCATATGGTGAGTGGGGGCAGGGGCCCCCCGAACTTCAGGGTTAGGCTCCTGAGGTTGCATTGGAAATCTAGTCCCATTAGGAGAGGAGCGCAGAGGTCTGGGAGCACATATAATTTAAAATTGGCGTACTTGGCGCCCTGTATTGCTAGGGTTGTGGTAGTGCACCCTCGGATTTGCACAGAGTGTGACCCAGAGGCGAGGGAGATGGTTTGGTGCGCCGGGAAAATTGGGAGTGAGCAGCGTCTTACCATGTCCGGGTGAATGAAGCTCTCTGTGCTCCCAGAGTCGAAAAGGCAAGGCGTCTCGTGCCTGTTTACCCGGACGGTCATCATGGAGCTCCGGAGATGCTTGGGTCACGACTGGTCCAGGATGACCGCGCTGAGTTGCGGGTAGCCGGTTTGGTCGGATATGCTGGGGCGGTTCCGCGATGGCTGCCCTTGTTGATCGTACGCGTCTAGCGGCGTAGCAGATCGCGGCCAAGATGGCGGACCCCGTTGGTCGAGTGTGGCAAGCGGTGAGGAAGATGGTGTCCAAGATGGCAGCCCCCATGGATTGCACGTGGCCGGCCGCTTGGGGGAGGATGGCCAAGATGGTGGCCCCCGTGAGTCGCATGTGCTGTGAGGGCTGGAAGATGGCTGCCCCCACGGATAGCACAAGGCTGATGACGCATCTACAGGGGTCGGAGTCGGCAGACACGCTGCCACACTGCGGGGTCTGCGGGCCTGTGTGTCTGAGGATCGGGCCTGTGAATTAGAGTTCTTGGACCTGGCCAGGCAAACTTTGGCGAAATGTCCTTTTCTCCCGCAGCTGCTGCAGTTCGCGTTACGGGCCGAGCAGTGCTGCCGGGGGTGTTGGGACTGGCCACAGAAATAGCAGGGTAGCCCCCCCATGGTGGGAGGGCGGCCGCGCGGCACAGGCCTGGGGTAGTCTTTGGTCTGGTGAGGATGTGTCGCGCGTAGACCTCGTTCACGGGCCGTACATAGAGGCATTCGAGCATCGCGAGGGCGTCTGCATAGGAGGAGGCCTCGTCGAGTTGAACAGAGATTCGATGGCTCACCCGTGCGTGGAGGAGGCTCAGCTTCTGTTCATCGGTGACGGAAGGTGTGGAGGAGGCTGCAAGATAGGTCTTGAAGCAGTGGAGCCAGTGCGAAAAAATTTATTTCACCTCCGCGGCCTGCGGATCGAGTTCCAGTCGGTCAGGTTTGAGGGCCGATTCCATAGTTGCGTTTAAGTTGATTAAATTGATGCGACCATCAATTCCCTCGAGACGGGAGTAGAAGTAAACTGTGGCTTTAATCAACTTAGGACAGTGCCTGTCTGCGACTGATCCAATACTGAGAACCGCCTACAGGTCGACTGCTCTTTATTTCATAGAATTTACAGTGCAGAAAGAGGCCATTCGGCCCATCAAGTCTGCACCGGCTCTTGGAAAGAGCACCCTACCCAAGTTCAGCACCTCCACCCTATCCCCATAACCCAGTAACCTCACCCAACACTAAGGGCAAATTTGGACACTGAGGGCAATTTATCATGGCCAATCCACCTAACCTGCACATCTTTGGACTGTGGGAGGAAACCGGAGCACCCGGAGGAAGCCCACGCACACACTGGGAGGATGTGCAGACTCCGCACAGACAGTGACCCAAGCCGGAATCGAACCTGGGACCCTGGAGCTGTGAAGCTATTGTGCTATCCACAATGCTACCGGGCTGCCCTAAATACGTCCCTTCAAGGGGAGGAACCATGGGCAGAGCCCATAAAGGCCCCAACAGGTTCCCCTATGGATAATGCCATACAATGGCCCATAGGAGGAGCCCACAAGGGCAACAGCATAGCACAGGTACAAATTCAAGGGCAACAGCACAGATACAAATACAATGGTGGATTATTGGCTTAATACATTCACCACAAGCACATGCATTTATAGAATTGGTTAGCAGGCTTTTGTTCATACAATGTCATTCCTTTATACTGTGCAGTTTGTGCTGCAGGCTCACACCTAGGAATTGGGTTGAGCCTGTCTCTATCCAAATTTATTCCAAATAAATTTTAACTTCTGCGTTAGCTGGAAAAGAGTCTGACTGGTTCAAGCCTGGCTCGCTGGGGTAAAAATACTGTGGGTTATTACTGCGCATTAAAACCCTTTCTGGGGCTCAGCATAACAGAACTGTGGATCTAATTGGTTGTCAAGGATTCAGCTGGAAAAATACACCTTTCAAATGAGAAAAGTCTTGTGGAGAAATCAAAAAATATATTTGTTGGTCATTCCTGCTGTTGAAAAACGGCCAGCTGCAGCAGAATAGCTGACACAGTTCCAGAAAAGCTGACAAATGCAAAACAGCCCTGAACCTATATGCCTTATTTCTCTTCATATGAGGCTTTGCACTGAAAGCAAAGGTCAGTACTTCCGCTAAATATATCCAACATTTTATGATAGCGTAACAACTCTAAAATACATAAAAATATAATTTTCAGTTATTCCTAAGTTATGCCTGAGTTTATAGCTGTTGAAGGTTTGAGATTTCTTTTCCAAGGGAATCTGAGGCCATGCCTCCTCCCAGAATATTTTGACCTTTGACCCTTCATTTGATGCGACACGGTGTCACAGTGGTTAGCACTGCTGCCTCACAGAGCCAGAGACCCAGGTTCGATTCCAACCTTGAGTGACTGTCTGCGTGGGTTTCCTCCGCGTGCTCTAGCTTCCTCCGACAATCCAAAGATGCGCAGGTTAGGTGAATTGGCCAGGCTAAATTGCCCCCCTAGGTGGGGTTAGGGGATAGGATGGGGAATTGGGCCTGGGTGGGGTGCTCTTTCAGAGGGCTGGTGCAGACTCGATGGGCTGAATGACCTCCTTCTGCACTGTGAGGATCCTGTGATCGATGATGTATTTTGAAGCTTATTATAAATCTGATTAAAAGTTAGTTGATTGAAAAACTAATTTCTCTTAGGTATCAAAATAGAAATAGTCATTTGGGCTTCAATACAGTTTTATAAGTGAAGGAGGTAGGTTAATATCCTGCCAATAGAACAATGGATCGAGGAATGTCAGACAAACGTGTTAAGCATGTATTGCCAACAATAATATCTCGCACCTTTGCAATCTTTTGAAAATGTTTCTATTCTTCTATATAACTAAGAATCATTATATTAAGAATCATTGTCATTAAAACAAATAAGGCGCACAAAAATATGAAGATATGAAGAGCTGAAGCATGTGCTTTAAAATACATGTACAACTGACTGTCTCCAGGCTATGGAGACAGCAATCCACTTTACTGTCACTATTGCCACTCATAATATTTTCATTTGTAAATTGACTGCTGTAATATAAGTTGTGTGGGTGCATTTTCCCAATCCCGCCATAGGAACAAAGACACTTTAATGATGCATGGATAAACAAGCTGAATCCAGCTAAAGTACAGATATTAATGACAGGAGCAAGTGTTGCCAACCACCTGTGGTCTGCACCTTATATCACAGTAGCATTGAAGTAAAATCCTAACTTCGCAATAAAAACATCTCTGCTATGATTCGGGCGCGATACAGCAGACGTGAGGAACATCCCGCTATTGAACAGCACTTTGCCGGGTTTCTTTTGGCTTTAGGGAGATTCTCTCCATCGAGGCCTCACTTAGAGGGATTTCCTGCTGGCAAGCTCCAGTTTGCCAGCAGGAAAGGTTCCTCATGGATCGGGGCGCCATTTTGGAAGGCTTCCCCAATGCCTCCACCCCCCAATTTCAGCCTCCCCCCCCCCCCCCCCTCCCTGTTTTTGACCATCTTTCAACCCCCAACATTAGTGAGGCCCCGGAAACCAACATTACCCCCTCGACCTGGCAAGCCCCCCGGCCTCCCTGGCAGTGCCAACCTGGCTTATGGGCACCCAGGAACTGCAGCCTGGTACCCTGGCAGTGCCCCTTCTAGCCTGGCAGTGCCATTCAGGCACCCTGGCAATGCCAAAGTGCAAGGGGAGTGACAGGGTGCCACCCTGCCCTGTCCCTGACCACCCGGGGCCTCCAATGGCCTGGGAGATCCCTCCACTCTCTGCCCACGTTTGTGTGGACTAGGAACCAAACGGCGCCCTGGTGAGGTCAGCCAGGTGCAGCCGATGAGTCCCGGGGGCCGGGTGAATCCAGCGAATGTAGATTTAAATGAGCCGTATCCAGATCACGACACCTTGCAAGATTCCGTTCGATCTCACGAGACATTTATAGTATTGCGAATCTCGCGAGAGGCCTCTCACCAGGTTCCTTGGCCTCCTCCCGACACCAAATTGGGCGTGATGAGGCCGCTGACTCTTGCCCAGCATCTGGAAACCTTGTTGTCTCAGGTAGAAAAAAAATAATTGGTTCTGACGCTTCTATTTCGGTTTTCTACTGATCTGATCGGTTCATGTTGACCGTCACCAATTCAAAAAAACAGAGTGGAATTTTGCCAATGGTACGCTGTTGCTGACAACAGGCCGAAAATGTGTGCCACTTCCTCTTGCTTACCACGGGGGTTAAATTTAAGGTGCCAACACTGTGCACAGGAAACATGTGATTCTGTGACAGCAGTTGTTTTTCAGTGATGAAGCCCACTGTCAGACACCACAGCTACAGATGAGCTATAAATGAGCCTCCTGATCAAACAGGGAGGTTCTGCATCACAACTCAAACTTTCCTGCCCAACTCCACTGCATTTAACATGAGACATATTGAGAACACACAGGTGGCATGGGTGTTTTTCTTAGTTTAAGTTTCACTTGTAAGTAATTCACATTACATTGGTTTCACTTTTTTCACGTGTTTGTCATCATTATTAGTTGAGACTAGCTTAGTTAGAGAACTAAATGTACCGGCAAATGCACCTCATACCAGCCTCCCCGAACAGGCGCCGGAATGTGGCGACGAGGGACTTTTCACAGTAACTTCATTTGAAGCCTACTTGTGACAATAAGCGATTTTCATTTCATTTCATGGTTGGTGCTCATTGATGGCTGCTCATTGTGGAGGAACCAATGTTGCGGTTTTGTGTTTACTCTTTATTAATATCCATGTTAATGTCCAGCAGTATACCCGCTGCTCTGTGAGACTGGTCTGACTTGCAGCCTCAGCTGGCCCTAATTTTAATGCATTGCCTGAGATCACTCTCAGAGGCGACAATTGAAAAGTTGTAGGCATGTTGTAGGCTCAAAGCTCTGTAAGGACGCTGCCAGCCAACACCCTGAGATGAATCTGTATTTGGACAGTAGTGACACTGTCCTTTACCTTGATTGATTGTCCCCACCACCCTCTACTGCACCCATGATGCCAGGCCATTCCCACCTCACTGCACCATGCCCACAACCCCACTTCACATCCCACTCCCCTTGCCACTGACTTATCCTTGCCTGTCCTGAGACTCCATGTAAGCTGCCATTCCCCTGCTTCCCTCCCTTGTGCTGTTGCGTTCAACAAGGAAAACTGCTGACTTTAGTCACAAAGCCAACTGTCCTATGCCACCATAAACAAGTCTGAACTCAGTGCGACGAGATTCACATGAACCGCTGACTTAAGCTTAAAGGTAAGCCTGCGTTGAAAAACACGTTTATGCGGCACACTAGCACAGCGGTTAGCACTGTTGCTTCACAGTGCCAGGGTCCCAGGTTCGATCTCCCGTCTTGGGTTACTGACTGTGCGGAATCTACATGTTCTCCCCGTGTCTGCATGGGTTTCCTCCGGGTGCTCCGGTTTTCTCCCATAAGTCCTGTAAGCCGGTAGGTAAAAAAAGTTAGGTAATTTGGACATTCTGAATTCTCCCTCAGTGAACCCTAACAGGCGCCGGAGTGTGCCGACTCGGGTCTTTTCACAGTAACTTCATTGCAGTGTTAATGTAAGCCTACTTGTGACAATAATAAAGATTATTATTATTAATGAGTGCTCATGGCATGCAAGTATGTTACACGTACAAACCCTCGCAGGCTGACATGAGACCCGACATGCCAGAAACACACGGCTGACTTTGAAATGAAAAATGAAATGAAATGAAAATCACTTATTGTGACAAGTAGGCTTCAAATGAAGTTACTGTGAAAAGCCCCTAGTCGCCACATTCTGGCGCTTGTTTGGGGAGACTGGTACGGGAATTGAACCATGCTGCTGGCCTGCCTTGGTCTGCTTTAAAAGCCAGCTATTTAGCCCTGTGCAAAACCAGCCCCATAATAATAATCGCTTATTGTCACGAGTAGGCTTCAATGAAGTTACTGTGAAAAGCCCCTAGTCGCCAGATTCCGGCGCCTGTTTGGGGAGGCTGGTACGGGAATTGAACCCGCGCTGCTGGCCTTGTTCTGCATTACAAGCCAGCTGTCTAGCCCACTGTGCTAAACCAGCCCCTATTATCATTGCATCTCAAATTGCCATTGGGAAATCAACATTTAGCATCCTGACTCAGTTAGCCTGCAACCCCCCCCCCCCCCCCCCCCCCCAACCCACACACCCAACCAAACATTGTTCCCTGTGAAATGCCTCCTAGTTGACAGCGGGATTAAACTATCCACTGAGAACTTAAAAAGCTATTGGTTGGTTTGCATGGCTATAATAAGTATCCCTTCCTGAGTTAATACGTTAATGATGCTGCAGTCCTTTTGAAATGTTAACAGGGGGAGGTAGAGACATTTCAGGTTTCTTGTTATTATTACAGATCACAATGTCTTTTGCTTTACAACAGCCTTGAGTGCAGTAATCCTATTTATGGACAAACCGTCAATCCACATGATACAAAGCGAACATCAGGTGGGTCATCTGGAGGAGAGGCTGCCTTAATTGCAGCGGGTGGCTCCATCCTCGGTATTGGAACAGACCTTGGTGGCAGTGTACGCTTTCCAGCTGCATGCTGTGGAATCTGTGCTTTCAAACCAACTGCAAATCGATTAAGGTAAGTAATCTGTTTGTTACTGTCATAGGAATACGGGTTGGCCATTCAGTCCCTCAAGAAAGATGGGTATAGAGGGATATGGGCCAAAAGCAGGCAATTGGGACTAGCTTAGTGGTACAAACTGGGCGGCATGGACAAGTTGGGCCGAAGGGCCTGTTTCCATGCTGTAAACCTCTGTGCCACTGTGACTCACTCAAATGGCAATATATCCTTCCTGAATGTTGGATACATTCAAATTGTTTACTATAATTGTAGAGACTGATCATTTAAAATATAGATTTGAACTTCTAATTGTGAACTGAAAGAATGACACATCAAGATTTCACATTTCAAATCTTTTACTATGACAAACGACTAAAAAAGCACCAGACTAAAAGCTAGTTTTGTCTTGTATTAATTTGTACTTTAAATGACCAACACAAAAAGTTCATTTTTACTTTTGACACATCGCACTCTCCACGCAAATGCTTGCCAGTAGCTCCCAGCTTCCACTGAGTTGTGCTGTGTCTGTAAAATCTCAGACACTTCGACCAGTTTATTAATCAAACGCTTTACCCAGGTATCTTTATTGGCGAGGTGAAAAAAGGACAACGTAAGTGTATAAATCAAATAACTTTATTCAACAAAGTGTAAAACAGTTACCCTTACATTAACCCTTAAATTATCGCACTAATAACAGTCCCAAGATTATTTTTTTAATAAATATTTGTTATCAATGTTTGTATTTTTGCACTGTACAAGAAATGGATGAAAGGGTTATAATTTGTGATTTACACACTGTTCCTTTTTGCTCCCCCACACTCCCCCCGTCCCCTTTTCTGCTGTCTTCTGGTCCTTTCCTAGGCCCTTCCCTTCACTGTAGATGGGTTGTTCTGGCATTTGTTTTACTTTTATGGCTTGGTGAGGAGCCCTCTGGTCCCTGTGTTGGTCTCTCCCTAGGTTCCCCTTTGGCATTTCCTTGGGTATCTCCCCACTACTCCCCCCGCCCCCCTCTCCTGTCTGCTTTCTGTGGCCCTCGTGGTCCTGTGCATCCCCCCCCCCCACCCCCCGCCATTCTATCCGTTGTTAGCTTCGAACAGGTCATGGAACAGCCTGATGAACGGCCCCCACATTTTGTGGAAGCCCTCATCTGACCCTCGGATGGTCTAATTGATCTTCTCCAGGTGGAGAAATTCTGATAGGTCTGCCAGCCAATCTTCAGTTGTGGGTGGTGCTGCTGATCGCCAACTGAGCAGGATTCTCTGGCAGGCGATTAGGGAAGCAAATGCAAGGGTGTCGGCCCTCTTCCCCATATGAAGTTCTGGCTGGTCCGATACCCCGAAGACTGCCACTTTCGGGCACGGCTCTACCCACACTCCCACATTGCCTCGAAGAAGGCTGTCGAAAACCTGACAAGTCTGGGGCATGTGCAGAACATGTGGGTGTGGTTGGCCAGCCCTCCTTGGCACCATTCACATTTATCCTTCACCTCTGGAAAGAACCTGCTCATTCAGGTTCTGGTCAGGTGCACTCTGTGCACCACTTTAAACTACATGAGGCTTAGTCTTGCGCAGGAGGAGGTGGAGTTGGCCCTGCTCAGTATTTCGCTCCAGAGTCCCCACCCTACTCTAATCCCTATATCTTCCTTCCAGTTCTCCCTTGTTCCATCCAGTGGGGAGCATGTCCTTTCTAAAAGTCATCCGTATATGTCCCTGCAGTTCCCTTTTTCCAGACTGCCCTCGTTCAGTAGCTTCTCCAACATTGTGGCTCTCGGGGCCCGAGGGTATCTCGCCACCTCCTTACGGAGAAAGTTTTTGATTTGTAAATGTGGTTCCCTTAGATTGGGGGGGGGGGGGGTGCATATTGGACACATAGGTTAAACCGAAGTGCTGTGTTATCTGGTTCCAGGTTCTTAGTGTTGCAACTACCACTGGACTGGTTGAGTGTTTTGTCAGCCGGAATGGGAGCACTGTCATGGCAAGGGCTCGGAGGGTCATTCCCATGCAGGAGGACTCCTCCATCCTCACCCATTCCATGTATGGTTCCTTTACCCATCCCCTCACTCTTTCAGCCATAGCTGCTCGGTGGTAGTTTGGTAAGTTTGGTCGAGCCTCTCATGCTTCCTCTTCTTTTCAGTGTTCTCTTAGGGATTCTTGGATTCTTCCCCCCACACACAAATTCCACAATCATGTTGTCTGTTTTTTAGTAAAAGGCCTTGGGGGTTGAAGATCGGTGTGGATCTAAACAGGAAGAGGAACTTGGGCAGTATGTTCATTTTGATCGTCTGCACCCTTCCCGCCAGGGAGAGCGCAAGTATGTCCCATCTCTGCAGCTCCTTTTTAACGTCCTCTGCCAGACTGGTCAGATTCCACTTGTAGATCCGTGTCCAATCGTGGGCTATATCGATCCCCAGGTAGCGGAACTTGTTTCGGGCTATTTTAAATGGGAGACCTTCAAGCTCTGCCCCTCCCCTGCTCGGGCTCACCGGGAAAACCTCACTTTTGCCCAGGCTGAGTTTGTGGCCCGAGAAGGCCCCAGATTCTGCCAGAAATTTCATGATTTTGTTCATGCTGTTTTGCAGATCCGAGATTTAGAGGAGCAGATCATCTGCATAGAGTGAGCCTCGGTGCTCACTGCCTCCTCTTCGGATATCCTTCCAACCTCTTGTGTCTCACAGGGTGAGCGCCATGGGTTCAATTGCCAGGGCGAACAGGAGTGGGGACAGTAGCATCCCTGCCTGGTGCTTCTGTGCAGCTGGAAGTATTCAGAGCTGGTGGTGTTGATCCGAACGTTCGCCTTGGGGGCGTTGTACAGAAGTTTCACCCACGAGGTGAACCCTGTCCCTAGCCCAAACCGCTCCAGTACCTGTATGAGGAACCTCCGCTCGACTCTGTCGAAGACCTTTTCCGTGTCCAGGGAGACGATCACCTCTGGTGTTCTCTCCCCGGATGGGGTTATCATCACATTCAGCAGCTGTCTGATATTCGCAGTTAGCTGTCTACACTTGACAAAGCCTGTCTGGTCCACTGCGACCACCTCTGGTACGCAGTTCTCCAGCCTGTTGGCCAGGACCTTTGCGAGTAATTTCACATTCACATTGAGCAGCGAAATGCACCTGTATGATCCACATTCTGTTGGGTCTTTGTCTTTTTTGGATATCAATGATATGGTGGCCTGTGTTAGTGTTGGAGGCAGGGTGCCCCTTGCTAGTGAGCATGCGAACATCTTCAGGTGCGGGGCAAGAGATGGAGCAAATATTTTTGTAGACGTCTGCTGGGAATCCGTCGGGTTCCGGCGCCTTCCCCGCCTGCATGGAGCTGATGCTCTCCATGACCTCTCCCAGCTCTATTGGTGCTTCCAGTTTTCCCCCCGTCTGTCACCTCCCACTACTAGCATGTCCAGTTCATGAGGAACCATTTCATCCACGAGTGCCCGATGGGGGGCTTCTACTGTACAGTTCCGGTAGAAGGTATCAAATGCTTTGTTTACCTTTTTTGGTTTGGCTACCAGTCTGTCTCTGCTGTCCTTTACCTGCGCTATCTCCCTCGTGGCTGCTGCTTTCTCAGCTGATGTTCAGAGAAGGTCCCCCGTGTCTGGTGGAGTTGGTGCACTGCTATCCTGATGAATAGCAGGTTAAAGTCCACCTGTAGCTTTTTCCACTCCACCAGAAGCTCTACGGTCGAGGCCTTCAGGATGGAATTGATCAGTTGCTGCCTAGCCGCCCGCTCTTTCCTAACTCTACAAGTCATGTAGGTGATAATTCCTGCCCTAATCACAGTCTTCAGTGCCTCTCAGAATGTGGAAGATGAATGAGACTTCCCCACTCTGGTTGTTAGTTACGTACTCGCCTATGGCCTGTAATGTTTTCTGGCAGAAGACCTTGTCGGCTTGTCCACCCTCCATGGGCAGCATTGGGCACAGCCCGTCTCCAACCTTACATCCACGTAATGTGGAACATGGTCGGAGATTACAATCTTGGAGTATTCCGCCCTGACTATTTCTAGAAGCACCTATTTCTCCACTACAAAGAAGTTGATGCGGGTGTAGAACTTATGTGCTGGTGAGAAGAATGAAAATTTCTTCTCACCTGGGTGCAGGAACTGCCATGGTCCACTGCCCCCATCTGCTCCATGAACGTTCCAGTTCCCTAGCCATGCCTGTCGCTTTCTCCGTTCTGGGGTTTGACCTGTCCGTAATGGGTCCTGTACAAAGTTAATGTCCCCCTCATGATCAGACGTTGCATATCTATGTTGGGGACTTCCGCCATGGTCTTCTTTATAAATTCCGTGTCATCCCAGTCTTGGCATACACGTTTACCAGATCTACCGATGCCCCGCCCAGGACACCGCTGACCATGGCGTACCGTCCCCCTTGGTCTGTGACCATCTTTGTTGCTGTGAACACTTTACTTTAGGGGCTGGTTTAGCACAGTGGGCTAAATAGCTGGCCTGTAAAGCAAACCAAAGCCAGCAGTGCGGGTTCAATTCCCGTACTTGCCTCCCCGAACAGGCACCGGAATGTGGCAATTAGGGGCTTTTCACAGTAACTTTATTTGAAGCCTACTTGTGACAATAAGTGATTTTCATTTCATTTCATTTCACTTATCAGTATGGCTACCTCTCTGGCCCTCGTCACATAGCAGGAATGGTAGGACTGTCCCATCCCAGCCCTTTATTACCCACATTCGGTCCTTCTCCCTCAGATGTGTCTCTTGGAGGAAGACTATGTCGGCTTTCTTACGTCGAACATCAGACACAACTCTCATCTCATGTACTCCCCACATGGAGATCTCGACTGCCTCCCGAACTCTCATCCCACGTACTCCCCGCATTGGAGATCTCTACTGCCTCCTAAAAATACACAAGGCCAACACACCAGGCCGTCCTAACGTTTCAGGTAATAGAACCTCTCTGGCTACATCAAAGGGTCATCTTGAAACCCATCATACAAGGTACGCCCAGCTTCTGTCGCGACACAACGGACTTCCTACAGAAACTCAGCACCCATGGACCAGTTGAACGAGGAACATTCCTCGTCACAATGTACGTCTCGGCACTCTACACCAGCATTCCCCATGACGATGACATTGCTGCAACAGCCTCAGTACTCAACACCGACAACTGCCAATCTCCAGACGCAATTCTGCAACTCATCCGCTTCATTCTGGATCACAACGTCTTCACCTTCGACAACAAGGTCTTCATCCAGATGCACGGAACAGCCATGGGGACAAAATTCACACCTCAATACGCCAACATCTTCATGTACAAGTTTAAACAAGACCTCCTCACTGCACAGGACCTTCAACCGACCGTTATAGACCAGATACATCGATGACATATTTTCCTTTGGACCCACGGCGAAGAATCACTGAAACGACTACACAATGACATCAATAAGTTCCATCCCACCATCAGACTCACCATGGACTACTCTCCAAAATCAGTTGCATTCTTGGACACACTCGTCTCCATCAAGGACGGTCACCTCAACACTTCGCTTTACCACAAGCCCACGGATAACCTCACAATGCTCCCTGAACACATTAAAGAAGCCATCCCCTATGGACAAGCCCTCCGTATACACAGGATCTGCTCAGACGAGGAGGAGCGTATCAGACATCTACAGAGGCTGAAAGATGCCCTTGTACGAACGGGATATGGCGCTCGACTCATCGATCGACAGTTCCAACGCGCCACAGCAAAGAACCGCACCAACCTCCTCAGTGGACACACGCGGGACACAACCGTCAGAGTACCCTTCGTCGTCCAGTATTTTCCCAGAGCGGAGAAACTACGACATCGTCTTCGCAGCCTTCAACACGTCATCGATGAAGATGAACATCTTGCCAAGGTTATCCCCACACGCCCACTACTTGCCTTCAAACATCCGCACAATCTCAAACAAACCATTGTTTGTAGCAAACTACCCAGCCTTCAGAACAGCGACCACGACACCACACAACCCTGCCATGGCAATCTCTGCAAGATATGCCAGATCATCGACATGGATACCACCATTACACGTGAGAACACCACCCACCAGGTACGCGGTACATACATGTGCGACTCGGCCAACGTTGTCTACCTCATACGCTGCAGGAAAGGATGTCCCGAAGTGAGGTACATTGGCGAGACCATGCAGACGCTGCGACAACGAATGAACGGACATCGCGCGACAATCACCAGGCAGGAATGTTCCCTTCCAGTCGGGGAACACTTCGGCAGTCAAGGGCATTCAGCCTCTGATCTCCGGGTAAGCGTTCTCCATGGCGGCCTTCAGGACACGCGACAATGCAGGATCGCCGAGCAGAAACTTATAGCCAAGTTCCGCACACATGAGTGCGGCCTCAACCGGGACCTGGAATTCATATCGCATTACATTCATCCTCCACCATCTGGCCTGGGCTTGCGAAATCCTACCAACTGTCCTGGCTTGAGACAATTCACACCTCTTTAACCTGGGGTTACCCCTATCTCTGGATCTGTAAAGATTTAATCACCTGCTAATGCTCGCATTCTAAGCATTGTCTGGCATCTTTGAATTTGTCTATATATATGTTTCTGGAACATACCTCTTCATTCACCTGAGGAAAGAGCAGTGCTCCGAAAGCTAGTGTTTGAAACAAACATGTTGGACTTTAACCTGGTGTTATAAGACTTCTTACTGTGCTCACCCCAGTCCAACGCCAGTATCTCCACATCATGGCTACCATCGACACCGCAAACTGTCGGCTCAAAGTGGAGAGGATCTCCAGGAAGATCGCGTGTATAGACACTGACATTAAGTTTCTACAAAGATGCAAGAAAGCAGACAAGATCCCGAAAGGGCTACAGATCACAAACCCACTCAAGTCGACCTACAACACAGACTACGCTGAGATACTCTGCCGTCGCACCTCTCTCACACTCCTCAACCACCTCGTACTCCAGCTATACAGCAGACGACGCAACCTGGAAACCAAGATAGAGACCATATTCTCAACTTGCGCTCAGGACACAGCAGACCAGCTGTGGAACACCATCAAACAGATGAGACAACGATATTACGCCACCTATATGCACACCAAGAACAGGATGCTTGAGAAACTCGGCATCACCACCAGCAGCAACCAAGCCACCCCCGGTACCACAGTAGAAAACAATACAGGGAAATCTATTGTCAACTTGTCGGATTACACCCTTCTACCAGACGAAATCGAAGTCCTTAGCAGAGGGCTCAATCGCTGTACCACCACCAAAATGGACCCCATCAGTCTCGCGGCAGACACGGAGGAATTCATCAGGCGAATGAGGCTTCAGGAATTCTTCCACAGACCCCAAGAGGCAAACAGCGAACCCAAGGAGACTACCAATGAACCGGAACAGCAGACCGAGAGGTCTGAGGTGTGGCAACCGAAGGGGAAAGAATCGAATTGGACCCCTCCGGAAGGCCGCTGCCCTAGACTCGACATGTATGTTCAAGCCGTCAGGAGTCGCGTCAATGCCAGATTCATCAGTCGCATTCACAAGACAGCCCCGAACGTCACCCAAGCACAACGCAACGCCATCCGCGCTCTCAAGACCAACCGCAATATCGTCATCAAACCAGCAGACAAAGGAGGGGCCACCGTCATACTGAACAGAACGGACTACTACAAAGAGGTATACCGACAAGTCAACAACCAGGAACACTACAGACAGTTACCTGCAGATCCAACCAAGGAACACATCCGCAAACTCAACAGACTGATCAAGACCGTGGATCCAGACCTTCAGAGCACCCTACGTGCTCTCATTCCATGTACTCCCCGCATTGGAGATCTCTACTGCCTTCCGAAAATACACAAGGCCATCACACCAGGCCGTCCTATCATTTCAGGCAATGGAAGCATGTGTGAGAACCTCTCTGGCTACATCAGGGTCATCTTGAAACCCATCGTACAAGGTACACCCAGCTTCTGTCGCGACATAACGGACTTCCTACAGAAACTCAGCACCCATGGACCAGTTGAACCAGGAACATTCCTCGTCACAATGGATGTCTCGGCACTCTACACCAGCATCCCCCATGGCGACAGCATTGCTGCAACAGCCTCAGTACTCAACACCGACAACTGCCAATCTCCAGACGCAATTCTGCAACTCATCCGCTTCATTCTGGATCACAACGTCTTCACCTTCGACAACAAGTTCTTCATCCAGACGCACGGAACAGCCATGGGGACCACATTCGCACCTGAATATGCCAACATCTTCATGCACAAGTTTAAACAAAACCTCCTCACCCCCCAGGACCTTCAACCGTCCGTTATACACCAGATACATCGATGACATTTTTTTCCTTTGGACCCCCGGCGAAGAATCACTGAAACGACTACACAATGACATCAATAAGTTCCATACCACCATCAGACGCACCATGGACTACTCTCCAAAATCAGTTGCATTCTTGGACACACTCGTCTCCATCAAGGACGGTCACCTCAGCACTTCGCTTTACCGCAAGCCCACGGATAACCTCACAATGCTCCACTTCTCCACCTCCACTCTGAACACATTAAAGAAGCCACCCCCTATGACAAGCCCTCCGTATACACAGGATCTGCTCAGACGAGGAGGAGCGTAACAGACATCTACAGACGCTGAAAGATGCCCTCGTACGAACGGGATATGGCGCTCGACTCATCGATCGACAGTTCCAACGTGTCACAGCAAATAACCGCACCGACCTCCTCAGTGGACACACATGAGACACAACCGACAGAGTACCCTTCATCGTCCAGTAGTTCCCCGGAGCGGAGAAACTACGACATCTTCTTTGCAGCCTTCAACATGTCATCGATGAAGATGAACATCTTGGCAAGGTCAACCCCACACTCCCACTACTTGCCTTCAAACAACCGCGCAACCTCAAACAAACCATTGTTTGCAGCAAATTACCTAGCCTTCAGAACAGCGACCACGACACCATACAACCCTGTCATGGCAATCTGCAAGACGTGCCAGATCATCGACATGGGTACCACCATTACACGTGAGAACACCACCCACCAGGTACACGGTACATACTCGTGCGACTCGGCCAACGTTGTCTACCTCATACGCTGCAGGAAAGGATGTCCCGAAGCGTGGTACATTGGCGAGACCATGCAATCAACAATCACCAGGCAGGAATGTTCCCTTCCAGTCGGGGAACACTTCAGCAGTCAAGGGCATTCAGCCTCTGAAATCCGGGTATGCATTCTCCAAGGCGGCCTTCAGGACGCGCGACAACGCAGAATCGCCAAGCAGAAACTTATAGCCAAGTTCCGCACACATGCGTGCGGCCTCAATCGGGACCTGGGATTCATGTCGCATTACATTCATCCCCCACCATCTGGCCTGGGCTTGCGAAATCCTACCAACTATCCTGGCTTGAAACAATTCACACCTCTTTTTAAAAAAATATATATTTTATTCAAGTTTTTTGGCCAAACATAACAATACGTAGTGTTTCTTTTACACAACAATAAAGCAATATAAATAGCCGTGGCCAGTTTTAAACAGATAAATAAGTAATATATAAACAAAAACAAAAAACAAAACTACAAAATAAAACAAAACTAAATGGCAACTGCCTTGTCCAAAATAAATACTCTCCAAAAATACAATCCAACAATCCAATATACAATTACATATACCAAATACCTATACATATACAATAACATCCCTGAGAGTCCGTCCGATTCCTCCCCCCCCCCTCCCCCCTGGGTTGCTGCTGTTATCTACTTCTTTTCCATTCCCTCTATCTTTCTGTGAGGTAGTCGACGAACGGTTGCCATCGCCTGGTGAACCCCTGAGCCGAACCCCTTAACACAAACTTAATCCGTTCTAACTTTATGAACCCTGCCATATCGTTTATCCAGGTATCCACCCCCGGGGGTTTGGCTTCCTTCCACATTAACAATATCCTGCGCCGGGCTACAAGGGACGCAAAGGCCAACACGTCAGCCTCTCTCGCCTCCTGCACTCCCGGCTCTTCTGCAACCCCAAATATAGCCAACCCCCAGCTTGGTTCGACCCGGACCCCCACCACCTTCGAAAGCACCTTTGCCACCCACCCCTGTAGTGCCGGGCATGACCAGAACATGTGGGTGTGATTCGCTGGGCCTCTCGAGCATCTCGCACACCTATCCTCTACCCAAAACAATTTACTAAGCCGTGCTCCAGTCATATGCGCCCTGTGTAGCACCTTAAATTGTATCAGGCTTAGCCTGGCACACGAGGACGATGAGTTTACCCTACGTAGGGCATCAGCCCACAGCCCCTCCTCAATCTCCTCCCCCAGTTCTTCTTCCCATTTCCCTTTCAGCTCATTTACCATGATCTCCCCCTCACCCCTCATCTCCCTGTATATGTCCGCCACCTTACCGTCCCCCACCCATGTCTCTGAGATCACCCTATCCTGCACTTCCTGCGTCGGGAGCTGCGGGAATTCCCTCACCTGTTGCCTCACAAAAGCCCTCAATTGCATATACCAAAATGCATTCCCTTGGGGCAACCCATATTTCTCCGTCAGCGCTCCCAGACTAGCAAACGTCCCATCTACAAATAGATCTCTTAATTGTACTACACCAGCTCTTTGCCATGCTCCAAATCCCCCATCCATTCTCCCCGGAACGAACCTATGATTGTTTCTTATCGGGGACCGCACCGGAGCTCCCGTCCCTCCCCTATGCCATCTCCACTGCCCCCAAATTTTCAATGTAGCCACCACCACCGGGCTTGTGGAGTATTTCTTTGGTGAGAACGGCAACGGCGCCGTCACCATTGCTTGCAGGCTAGTCCCCCTGCAGGACGCCCTCTCCAATCTCTTCCACGCCGCTCCCTCCCCTTCTCCCATCCACTTACACACCATTGAAACATTGGCGGCCCAGTAGTACTCACTTAGTGGTAGACTCGGTAGTGCCAGCCCCCCCTGTCCCTACTATGCTGCAAGAATCCCCGCCTCACTCTCGGGGTCTTCCCAGCCCACACAAAACTCATAATGCTCTTCTCAATTCTTTTGAAAAAAGCCTTCGTGATCACCACCGGGAGGCACTGGAACACAAAAAGAAATCTCGGGAGGACCACCATTTTAACCGCCTGCACCCTACCTGCCAATGACAGGGATACCATGTCCCATCTCTTGAAATCCTCCTCCATCTGTTCCACCAACCGTGTTAAATTAAGCCTATGTAATGTACCCCAATTCTTGGCTATCTGGATCCCCAGGTACCGGAAGTCCCTTGTTACCTTCCTCAACGGTAAATCCTCTATCTCTCTGCTCTGCTCCCCCGGATGCACCACAAATAGCTCACTTTTCCCCATGTTCAGTTTATACCCTGAAAAATCCCCAAACTCCCCAAGTATCCGCATTATCTCTGGCATCCCCTCCGCCGGGTCCGCCACATATAGCAACAAATCATCCGCATACAGAGATACCCGGTGTTCTTCTCCCCCCCTAAGTACTCCCCTCCACTTCCTGGAACCCCTCAGTGCCATGGCCAGGGGTTCAATCGCCAATGCAAACAATAACGGGGACAGAGGACATCCCTGCCTCGTCCCTCTATGGAGCCGAAAATAGTCAGACCCCCGTCCATTCGTGACCACGCTCGCTATCGGGGCCCTATACTGCAACTGTACCCACCTGATATACCCGTCCCCAAAGCCAAATCTCCTCAACACCTCCCACAAATAATCCCACTCCACTCTATCAAATGCTTTCTCGGCATCCATCGCCACCACTATCTCCGCTTCCCCCTCTGGTGGGGGCATCATCATTACCCCTAGCAGCCTCCGTATATTTGTATTTAGCTGTCTCCCCTTCACAAACCCAGTTTGGTCCTCATGGACCACCCCCGGGACACAATCCTCTATCCTCATTGCCATTACCTTGGCCAGAATCTTAGCATCCACATTCAGGAGGGAAATGGGCCTGTATGACCCGCATTGCAGCGGGTCTTTTTCCTTCTTTAGGAGGAGCGATATCGTTGCCTCTGACATAGTCGGGGGCAGCTGTCCCCTTTCCCTCGCCTCATTAAAGGTTCTCATCAGTAGCGGGGCCAGCAAGTCCAAATATTTCTTATAGAATTCAACTGGGAATCCGTCTGGTCCCGGGGCCTTCCCCGCCTGCATGCTTCCAATCCCTTTCACTACTTCCTCCGTCTCAATCTGTGCTCCCAGCCCCACTCTCTCCTGTTCCGCCACCTTAGGAAATTCCAGCTGATCCAGAAAGCACATCATTCTCTCCTTCCCGTCCGGAGGCTGCGCTTCATATAATCTTTCATAAAATGCCTTGAACACTCCATTCACTCTCTCCGCTCCCCGCTCCATCTCTCCCTCCTCATCTCTCACCCCCCCTAACTCCCTCGCTGCTCCCTTTTTCCTCAGTTGGTGGGCCAACAACCTACTCGCCTTCTCCCCATATTCGTACTGTACACCCTGTGCCTTCCTCCATTGTGCCTCTGCCTTACCCGTAGTCAACAAGTCAAATTCTACATGTAGCCTTTGCCTTTCCCTGTATAGTCCCTCCTCCGGTGCCTCCGCGTATTGTCTGTCCACCCTCAGCAGTTCTTTCAACAACCGCTCCCTTTCCCTACCCTCCTGCTTTCTTTATGTGCCCTAATAGATATCAGCTCCCCTCTAACCACTGCCTTCAGTGCCTCCCAGATCACTCCCACCTGTACCTCCCCATTATCATTAATTTCCAAGTACCTTTCAATACACCCCCTCACCCTTAAACACACCCCCTCATCTGCCAATAATCCCATGTCCATTCTCCAGGGTGGAAGCTGTTGTTTTTCTTCCCCTATCTCCAGGTCCACCCAGTGTGGAGCATGATCCGAGATGGCTATAGCCGTGTACTCCGTCCCCGTCACCTTTGGGATCAGTGCCCTTCCCAAAACAAAAAAATCTATTCGTGAAAATACTTTATGTACATAGGAGAAAAACGAAAACTCCTTACTCCTAGGTCTACTAAATCTCCAGGGATCTACTCCTCCCATCTGCACCATAAAATCCTTATGCACCCTAGCTGCAGCCAGCCTCCTTCCGGTCCTGGACCTCGATCTGTCCAGCCCTGGGTCCAGCACCGTATTAAAGTCTCCACCCATTACCAACTTCCCCACTTCTAGGTCCGGGATTCGTCCTAACATACGCCTCATAAAATTGGCATCATCCCAGTTCGGGGTAGACACGTTCACTAATACCACCGCCTCCTCTTGCAGTTTGCCACTCACCATCACGTATCTGCCCCCACTATCCGCCACTATAGTCTTTGCCTCAAACATTACCCGCTTCCCCACTAGTATGGCCACCCCCCTGTTTTTTGCATCTAGCCCCGAATGAAACACCTGCCCCACCCATCCTTTGCGAAGTCTAACCTGGTCTGTCAGCTTCAGATGCGTCTCCTGAAGCATAACCACATCTGCCTTAAGTTTCTTTAGGTGTGCGAGTACCCGTGCCCTCTTAATCGGCCCGTTCAGCCCACTCACATTCCACGTGATCAACCGTGTTGGGGGGCTCTTTACCCCCCCACCCCTTGACGACTAGCCATTTCCTTTTTCAATCCAGCTCCTCACCCGGTTCCCACGTAGCTGTATCCCCCCAAGGCGGCGCCCCCCCGCCCCGACCCCCCCCTCCCATACCAGCTCTCCCTTCTCCCCAGCAGCAGCAACCCAGTTAACCCCCCCCCCCCCCCCCCCCCCGCTAGATCCCAAGCTAGCGTAATTGCACCCCCCATGTTGCTCCCAGAAGTCAGCAAACTCTGGCCGACCTCGGCTTCCCCCCGTGACCTCGGCTCACACTGTGCGAGGCCCCCTCCTTCCTGCTTCCCTGTTCCCGCCATGATTACCGTAGCGCGGGAACAAAGCCCGCGCTTCCCCTTTTGGCCCAGCCCCCAATGGCCGGCGCCCACAGCTCCTCATCCTCCCTCACCCCCTCCCCCACGACATGGGGAAGAGAGAGAAGTTACAGGGTCGCAGGTTTAACAATCTGGGAAGTCCTCTCTTCCCCCATTTCCCCCTTCATCCCACAAATTCACCCCCCCACTTTTGTCCCAAACGTTCTTTTTCTGGCCCGCTCACTCCAGCTTCTCCTCGACAATAAATGTCCACGCCTCGTCTGCCGTTTCGAAATAGTGGTGTTTCCCTAGATGTGTGACCCACAGTCTTGCCGGTTGCAACATTCCGAATTTGACCTTCCTTTTATGCAACACCGCCTTGGCCCGATTAAAACTCGCCCTCCTTCTCGCCACCTCCGTACTCCAATCTTGATACACGCGGATCACCGCATTCTCCCACCTACTGTTCCGAGTTTTCTTGGCCCATCTGAGGACCATCTCTCTGTCCTTGTATCGGAGAAATCTCACAACTATTGCTCGAGAAATTTCTCCAGCCCTCGGTCTTCGCGCCATAACCCGATAGGCTCCCTCCACCTCCAGCGGACCCGTTGGGGCCTCCGATCCCATTAACGAATGCAGCATCGTGCTCACATATGCCCCGACGTCTGCCCCTTCTGCACCTTCGGGAAGACCAAGAATCCTTAAGTTCTTCCTCCTCGCATTGTTCTCCAGCACCTCCAGCCTTTCCACACATCTTTTGTGTTGTGCCTCGTGGATCTCCGTTTTCACCACCAGGCCCTGTATGTCGTCCTCATTCTCAGCAACCTTTGCCTTCACGACCCGAAGCTCCTGTTCCTGGGTCTTTTGCTCCTCCTTTAGCCCCTCAATCGCTTGTAATATCGGGGCTAACAGCTCCTTCTTCATCTCCTTTTTGAGTTCATCTACGCAACGCCGCAGGAACTCTTGTTGGTCAGGGCCCCATATTAAACTGCCTCCTTCCGACGCCATCTTGCTTTGTGCCTGCCTTCCTGGCCGCTGCTCTTGAGGATCCACTGCAATCCGGCTACTTTCCTCTCTTTTTTCCATCCGTGTCCAGGGGGGATTCCCTTCTGGATTACCGCACAGTGTTATTTGCCGTTAAAATTGCCGATGGGGCTCCTATTAAGAGCCCAAAAGTCCGTTCCACCGGGAGCTGCCGAAACGTGCGACTTAGAACAAAGAACAAAGAAATGTACAGCACAGGAACAGGCCCTTCGGCCCTCCAAGCCCATGCCGACCATGCTGCCCGACTAAACTACAATCTTCTACACTTCCTGGGTCCGTATCCCTCTATTCCCATCCTATTCATGTATTTGTCAAGATGCCCCTTAAATGTCACTATCGTCCCTGCTTCCACCACCTCCTCCGGTAGCGAGTTCCAGGCACCCACTACCCTCTGCGTAAAAAACTTGCCTCGTACATCTACTCTAAACCTTGCCCCTCTCACCTTAAACCTATGCCCCCTAGTAATTGACCCCTCTACCCTGGGGAAAAGCCTCTGACTATCCACTTTGTCTATGCCCCTCATAATTTTGTAGACCTCTATCAGGCCTCCCCTCAACCTCCTTCGTTCCAGTGAGAACAAACTGAGTTTATTCAACCGCTCCTCATAGCTAATGCCCTCCATACCAGGCAACATCCTGGTAAATCTCTTCTGCACCCTCTCTAAAGCCTCCACATCATTCTGGTAGTGTGGCGACGAGAATTGAACACTATACTCCAAGTGTGGCCTAACTAAGGTTCTATACAGCTGCAACATGACTTGCCAATTCTTATACTCAATGCTCCGGCCAATGAAGGCAAGCACGCCGTGTGCCTTCTTGACTACCTTCTCCACCTGTGTTGCCCCTTTCAATGACCTGTGGACCTGTACTCCTAGATCTCTTTGACTTTCAATACTCTTGAGGGTTCTACCATTCACTGTATATTCCCTACCTGCATTAGACCTTCCAAAATGCATTACCTCACATTTGTCCGGATTAAACTCCATCTGCCATCTCTCCGCCCAAGTCTCCAAACAATCTAAATCCTGCTGTATCCTCCGACAGTCCTCATCGCTATCCGCAATTCCACCAACCTTTGTGTCGTCTGCAAACTTACTAATCAGACCAGTTACATTTTCCTCCAAATCATTTATATCTTCTACAAAGAGCAAAGGTCCCAGCACTGATCCCTGTGGAACACCACTGGTCACAGCCCTCCAATTAGAAAAGCATCCTTCCATTGCTACTCTCTGCCTTCTATGGCCTAGCCAGTTCTGTATCCACCTTGCCAGCTCACCCCTGATCCCGTGTGACTTCACCTTTTGTACTAGTCTACCATGAGGGACCTTGTCAAAGGCCTTACTGAAGTCCATGTAGACAACATCCACTGCCCTACCTGCATCAATCATTTTAGTGACCTCCTCGAAAAACTCTATCAAGTTAGTGAGACACGACCTTCCCTTCACAAAACCATGCTGCCTCTCACTAATACGTCCATTTGCTTCCAAATGGGAGTAGCTCCTGTCTCGAAGAATTCTCTCCAGTAATTTCCCTACCACTGAAGTAAGGCTCACCGGCCTGTAGTTCCCAGGATTATCCTTGCTACCCTTCTTAAACAGAGGAACAACATTGGCTATTCTCCAGTCCTCCGGGACATCCCCTGAAGACAGCGAGGATCCAAAGATTTCTGTCAAGGCCTCAGCAATTTCCTCTCCAGCCTCCTTCAGTATTCTGGGGTAGATCCCATCAGGCCCTGGGGACTTATCTACCTTAATATTTTTTAAGACACCCAACACCTCGTCTTTTTGGATCTCAATGTGACCCAGGCTATCTACACACCCTTCTCCAGACTCAACATCTACCAATTTCTTCTCTTTGGTGAATACTGATGCAAAGTATTCATTTAGTACCTCGCCCATTTCCTCTGGCTCCACACATAGATTCCCTTGCCTATCCTTCAGTGGGCCAACCCTTTTCCTGGCTACCCTCTTGCTTTTTATGTACGTGTAAAAAGCCTTGGGATTTTCCTTAACCCTATTTGCCAATGACTTTTCGTGACCCCTTCTAGCCCTCCTGACTCCTTGCTTAAGTTCCTTCCTACTTTCCTTATATTCCACGCAGGCTTCGTCTGTTCCCAGTCTTTTAGCCCTGACAAATGCCTCCTTTTTCTTTTTGACGAGGCCTACAATATCTCTCGTCATCCAAGGTTCCCGAAAATTGCCGTATTTATCCTTCTTCCTCACAGGAACATGCCGGTCCTGAATTCCTTTCAACTGCCACTTGAAAGCCTCCCACATGTCAGATGTTGATTTGCCCTCAAACATCCTCCCCCAATCTAGGTTCTCCAGTTCCCGCCTAATATTGTTATAATTAGCCTTCCCCCAATTTAGCACATTCATCCTTGGACCACTCTTATCCTTGTCCACCAGTACTTTAAAACTTACTGAATTGTAGTCACTGTTACCGAAATGCTCCCCTACTGAAACATCTACCACCTGGCCGGGCTCATTCCCCAATACCAGGTCCAGTACCGCCCCTTCCCTAGTTGGACTGTCTACATATTGTTTTAAGAAGCCCTCCTGGATGCTCCTTACAAACTCCGCCCCATCTAAGGCCCTGGCACTAAGTGAGTCCCAGTCAATATTGGGGAAGTTGAAATCTCCCATCACCACAACCCTGTTGTTTTTACTCTTTTCCAAAATCTGTCTACCTATCTGCTCCTCTTTCTCCCGCTGGCTGTTGGGAGGCCTGTAGTAAACCCCCAACATTGTGACTGCACCCTTCTTATTCCTGATCTCTACCCATATAGCCTCACTGCCCTCTGAGGTGTCCTCCCGCAGTACAGCTGTGATATTCTCCCGAACCAGTAGCGCAACTCCGCCTCCCCTTTTACATCCCCCTCTATCCCGCCTGAAACATCTAAATCCTGGAACGATTAGCTGCCAATCCTGCCCTTCCCTCAACCAGGTCTCTGTAATGGCAACAACATCATAGTTCCAAGTACTAATCCAAGCTCTAAGTTCATCTGCCTTACCCGTAATAAAACATATGCACTTCAGGCCACCAGACCCGCTGTGTTCAACAACTTCTCCCTGTCTGCTCTGCCTCAGAGCCACACTGTCCCTATTCCCTAGTTCTCCCTCAATGCTCTTACCTTCTGACCTATTGCTCTCATGCCCACCCCCCTGCCATACTAGTTTAAACCCTCCCGTGTGACACTAGCAAACCTCGCGGCCAGGATATTTATGCCTCTCCAGTTTAGATGCAACCCGTCCTTCTTATACAGGTCACACCTGCCCCGGAAGAGCTCCCAGTGGTCCAGATAACGGAAACCCTCCCTCCTACACCAGCTGTTTAGCCACGTGTTTAGCTGCGCTATCTTCCTATTTCTAGCCTCACTGGCACGTGGCACAGGGAGTAATCCCGAGATTACAACCCTCGAGGTCCTGTCTTTTAACTTTCTGCCTAGCTCCCTGAACTCCTGCTGCAGGACCTCATGCCACTTCCTGCCTATGTCGTTAGTACCAATATGTACAACGACCTCTGCCTGTTTGCCCTCCCCCTTCAGGATGCCCTCTACCCGTTCGGAGACATCCTGGACCCTGGCACCAGGGAGGCAACATACCATCCTGGAGTCTCTTTCACGTCCACAGAAGCGCCTATCTGTGCCCCTGACTATAGAGTCCCCTATTACTATTACTCTTCTGCGCTTTGACCCTCCCTTCTGAACATCAGAGCCAGCCGTGGTGCCACTGCTCTGGCTGCTGCTGTTTTCCCCTGATAGGCTATCCCCCCCCGACAGTATCCAAAGGGGTATACCTGTTCGAGAGGGGGACAACCACAGGGGATTCCTGCACTGACTGCCTGCCCTTTCTGGTGGTCACCCATTTCTCTGCCTGCACCTTGGGTGTGACCACATTTACATAACTGCGATCTATGACGCTTTCCGCCACCTGCATGCTCCTAAGTGCATCCAATTGCTGCTCCAACCGAACCATGTGGTCTGTGAGGAGCTCCAGTTGGGTGCACTTTCTGCAGACGAAGCCATCCGGGACGCTGGAAGCCTCCCGGACCTGCCACATCTCACAGTTAGAGCACTGCACCCCTCTAACTGACATTGCGTCAATTAATTAAAATTTAAATTTAAATTAAAAAAAATATATATATTAAAAAAAAAATTTCAAAGTTACTGTTAACTATCTGTTTCCTAGCACTAGATTTCTAATAGAAATGCGAAAGCTAAATATAGTACTCTCCGATCTCTGGCTTAGATTTCCCTCTAAATTATAATTAAGTAATTATGTTTAATTAGTTACCAATGCTTAATTTTTTAAATTTAGTGTAGATTCCCAACCAGCCACTCAGGCCACAGCTTTTCTGTGATGCCACTTTAGTTTCCCCCCGACACACACAATTTGAAAAAGGTATAAAAGTAAAAATGAGTAAAAATCACTTCCTTACCTTCTTACCCTCTGAGTGTCTTAGATGTTCTCAGGTTCTCTCCCTGACAGAGACTGCTCCTCTCCTCCGAACGGCTCCCGAAACTAGGCCGCGATCATTTAAAATCTCCGCTCCGACTCGCAGCTCCCGCGCTTTTTAAATCTCCCACGCTGTTTTCACTGTCCCGGCTCACTCAGCTTCCGCGCTGTTTTCACTGTCCCGGCTCACTCAGCTTCTGCGCTGTTTTCACTGTCCCGGCTCACTCACCTCCCGCGCTGTTTTCACTGTCCCGGCTCACTCACCTCTCGCGCTGTTTTCACAGTCCCGGCTCTCTCAGCTCCAGCGCTGTTTTCAGAGTCCCGGCTCACTCACCTCTCGCGCTGTTTTCACAGTCCCGGCTCTCTCAGCTCCAGCGCTGTTTTCAAAGTCCCGGCTCACTCAGCTCTCGCGCTGTTTTCAGAGTCCCGGCTCCCTCAGCTCCCGCGCTGTTTTCAAAGTCCCGGCTCACTCAGCTCTCGCGCTGTTTTCAGAGTCCCGGCTCACTCAGCTCCCCGCGCTGTTTTCAAAGTCCCGGCTCCCTCAGCTCCAGCGCTGTTTTCAGAGTCCTGGCTCCCTCAGCCCCCGCGCTGTTTTCACAGTCCCGGCTCACTCACCTCTCGCGCTGTTTTCAGAGTCCCGGCTCACTCAGCTCCCCGCGCTGTTTTCAATGTCCCGGCTCACTCAGCTCTCGCGCTGTTTTCAGAGTCCCGGCTCACTCACCTCCCACGCTGTTTTCAATGTCCCGGCTCACTCAGCTCTCGCGCTGTTTTCACAATCCCGGCTCACTCACCTCTCGCGCTGTTTTCACTGTCCCGGCTCACTCAGCTCTCGCGCTGTTTTCACAGTCCCGGCTCACTCACCTCTCGCGCTGTTTTCACTGTCCCGGCTCACTCACCTCTCGCGCTGTTTTCACTGTCCCGGCTCACTCAGCTCCCGCGCTGTTTTCAGAGTCCCAGCTCCCTCAGCTCCCGCGCTGTTTTCACTGTCCCGGCTCACCCAGCTCCCGCGCTGTTTTCACAGTCCCGGCTCACTCACCTCTCGCGCTGTTTTCAGAGTCCCGGCTCACTCAGCTCCCGCGCTGTTTTCAATGTCCCGGCTCACTCACCTCCCGCGCGCTGTTTTCAATGTCCCGGCTCTCTCAGCTCCAGCGCTGTTTTCAAAGTCCAAGACTTAGCTGGTCATTGCCGCACCCGGAAGTCCAATTCACACCTCTTTAACCTGGGGTTACCCCTATCTCTGGACCTGTAAAGATTTAATCACCTGCTAATGCTCGCATTCTAAGCATTGTCTCGCATCTTTGAATTTGTCTATATATATGTTTCTGGACCATACGCCTTCATTCACCTGAGGAAGGAGCAGTGCTCTGAAAGCTAGTGTTTGAAACAAACATGTTGGACTTTAGCCTGTTGTTGTAAGACTTCTTACTGTGCTCACCCCAGTCCAACGCCGGCATCTCCACATCATACACAAAGGAGCATCTCGAAGCTGCTTCCTTCCATCTCTGGTCAGTCGTCCAGATTACCTCTGCGTGGATTCTTCGTTGCTGGGAGGTCCAAGAGTTTAATTCTTCTACCCCTCCCCGTGCCTTTCCAGAATCTTCTCTGGCACACAGCCGATGAGGTCACAGGGTGGGAGCGGCACCATCCAATGGAGTCACCAATGGCCACTCAACAGGCTGTACACAGGGTCCATTTCTTTTTTTTAAACAAATTTAGAGTATCCAATTAAGGGGCAATTTAACATGGCCAATCCACCTACCCTTCACATCACAGGGTTCATTTCCTGGTACATTGTCTGTATGTAACCTTGTCTTTTCAAAGCAATCGATCCATGAATGGAACTGATTATCTCTTTAAAGTTGGCCAAGTTTGAATTCCCATCAGCCCTCCTGGAGCTGACTGCGGTTTGATTTAAAATGTTCGATTTTTAATTTAAAATGTCCAATTTTATCAGGCTGTAAATCCAAGCCATTGTCCATATTACCACAGTTGATTCCTTTTCACTTTCCCAGCCAAGTAGCCTCCAATCCCAGAATTGACTTCCACTGAGAGTGTTATACTGTAGATTTCTTCCTCTATCTCCAAGCAAGACAAAGGGCGGGATTTTTCGGAAACCGGCGGGGTGGGCAACTCCGGCGCGAAGGAGTGGCATGAACCACTCTGGTGTCGGGCCGCCCCGACGGTGCGAAATCCTCCACACCTTCAGGGGCTAGGCCGGCGCCGGAGTGGTTTGCGCTGTGATGGCCGGCGCAAAAGGGACTTGGCGCCACGCCAACCGGTACCGAACCAAGAGGCCGCCCGCGGAACCAGGTCCCGCCGGTAAGTACCTGTCGTAATATACGCCGGCGGGACCTGCCGAAAACGGGCGGCCACTCGGCCCATCGCGGGCCGGAGAATTGCCGGGGGCCCCCGCCGACCGGCACGGCATGATTCCCGCCCCCACCAAATCCCCACCGCCGGAGAATTCGGCAGCCGGTGGGGGTGGGATTCACGCCGTCCCCGGCGCCGGAGAATTCGGCTGCCAGCGGGGGCGGGATTCCCGCCATCCCCCGGCGATTCTCCAACACGGCGGGGGGGCCAGAGAATCCCGCCCAAATATTTTCACCTCTTCCAAATTCTTACAAACTTGATCTTCAACCTGAGAGTAAGCTCTCGCCCGCATTCAGCACGGTGCACAAGAGAGTCAGCATTTTGTCTGCTTTAGGTGCAGACCTAGTTGCTTCCATTTTGTGCTCTCTCAGATGGCTATAGACTACACAAGACAACAGTATCATCTATCTGTGATACTCATGGAATTTAAGGGAAGCTTGTCACCTGGTCTCAAAACTGCTTCCCCCCTGGGCAACAGGAAACACATTGGGCGGGATCCTTCGCTTCGCCGGCAGCACACCCAGCTCGCGGATTTCCCGACGGCGTGAGGCTGTCCACAATGGGAAACCCCATTGGCCGGCTGCTGCGATGGAAGATCAAAAAACGGGTGCGTCGGGACGGAGAATCCCGCCCATTCATTCTATGTCTAAGTAGAAATGCTAGTTAGTTATCTGTGATCCAAAGCCACTTTCATCTTAGATGAAAATGGTATTATGGATATTTATAACTTTATAGCTAGAACATCTTTTGAGGACTTTTTGAGTCTCATCACCTCAAGATGTACTCAGGGATTATTGCCATTATCTACAAATAACTTCCACCTTCTTCCTTTGATCTCTAATAATCAAACCATGCAGACTTATTTTCTGGAAGATTGCACAACAGGACACATGGCCGCCTTCATTTGTCCTAAATTTAAAGATACAGTCTCAAAATATAATAAGCTTATAACCCTTACAATTGTAACAAATTTCATAGCACATTACTCCAACAGATTGTCCAATAAGTTTTCTTGCCATTGGATGCAATGGAAACTACAGTTTTAGGAAGTTTTGACAAAGGATTTCAGTTTATTTCTTTATTGTTGTGACTTTTTATTTGCACATTTTCAAGTTTATGATAATGCAAAGTAAGTGGATGAAAAATATAAAAACAAAAGTGTTTATCAAGTGCAATTTGTAGCAATATACCAAGAGCATGTTCACGATTTGTGTAGAGGTTGAAACCTATACCCTACAAAAAGATACAATTTAATTTTAAGACGTGTGAGTAATTAAAGTCTTGTAGCTCAGGAGGTAACACCTCTGCCTCTGAGACAGAGGTTTTGGTTCAAGTCCTGCTACAGGACTTGTCCACAGAAAGAACATTCAGTATGTGGCTAAAAAGATTAGTAATCAACCTGTTAAATCTTCCAAAATGCCCCAGGAAGTTTGAAATTGTGGGAGAGATTCCTGGGCAGCCTATTGCTGAGTGATGCCCCTCAAGTCATAACCACTTGTGTGTGTCTCTCTCTCTGTGGTCCCTCTGTGGACTGTGGCTAATTATGAACGGATTACAAAAGACGATAAGTAACAAAATTAAATGAAACAAGAAGGTGTATGAGGCATTTAGCAATGCTCAAAGTAACTGTATGACCCCTGACCAGCTGTTTTGAGATAAAAAGTGATGTATCTGCTCGGGTCCTCTGACCTATGCAGATTCTCTCTCTCCAGTCAGAGAGCTGTCTACAGGGTCTAATCCTCACATTTTCACTCTTTAAACGAGTACTCTTCAAGCATTGGCAAGGAAAAGAAGACTAGGGACAGGTACCAACCACCCCATCTTATGAGCATTTGCCTGCATCTGCTGCAGACACATGCCATCGGCTACACGCATCTTACATCTAGAGTGGAAAACATTTTTGTTTTACATATAACACAAGCTATGAAAGTTGTTTCTCCCGATGCATTTGGATGAAACATCAGAAAATTAGTTTTAAGAGATTAGCTTGAGAAATTAACATATTACTCATTCTGGAGATAATAATTGGCTGGCTGCAGTGGATTTCTTTGACCACACAGCTGATATTGACAGACTGGTTTTACTAATTAATGTAACAATGTGTTTTCATTCCATGCAGCAAAATTGGATTGTCAGGAGGTTTGACTGGACAGAAAACTTGTGAGTTTCTGCTGTACATGAATGTTGTTGCTATTTGAAAACAGTTATACCAATGTCACCCTATTTGCCACTCCTGTCTTTCTCCTACATGCCATCTCCTTTCATAAGTCTGAACTACTTCCACCTGATGGCTTCAACATACAGTGCTTCAAAATATGTAGTCCATACTTATCCTAGTATCCTTACCACCAGCACATTGCTGTAACTCATTGATATGCAAGACCATAATAAGACAAGAAATGGGTACTGGAGTAGGCTATTTGGCCTTTCAACATCATGGCTTATCTCCTATCCCAACTCTACCTTCCCACACTATCCCCATATCCTTTAATTTCCTTAGTACCTAAAATCTGTTGGCCTCTGCCTTGGATATACCCAACAACTGAGCACCATGAGTCTCTGAGATAGAGAATTTCAAAGGTTTGCAGTCTTACAAGTGAAGAAATTTCTCCTCATCTCAGTCCTAAAAGGCTAACCCTTTATTTTGAGGCTGGATTCACCAGTCAGTGGAAACGTTTTCTCAGCATCTCCTTTGTCAAGCCACTTTAGAATTTTATATACCTTTTAATAAGATTACCTCAAATTCTTCTAAACTCCAGGGAATATATGACTGTGACTTATCCAGTGATCTAAAATTGCTAAGGATATACAGCTGAAGGCACAGGATAAAGAAACACAACATTGCTCTGAAATATTATGACATGATTTTCTCATGAAGGTGAGTTGTTTTGACACCTACCGAATGTCTTTGAAAGTGCTTCTTACTTTGTGTGATGGTGCCAATGGGTGACAGTTAATTGACAGCTCGTTTCCTACAATGGAAATAAAGTTTGGGAGAAATGAGCACTGGGCTGATCTGATTTAGGGCTGTTTCCTTTCACCTTCTTCATCACTTGAGAGAGGAATATCAAACCACGGAGTTGTGTCAAGTTGTAGCAAGGTCTAAGATGAGAGTTTGACATTTAGTTTTGGTTATGCCTGGCAAGTAGTTTTGGTTGGATTTTAAGACTCAGTTTGGTGTGGATCAGGCAATGTTCTGTCTGGCAGTCAGCTCCTCGCATGGCACATGTTGCTTGACACCGACCTTTCCCTTCTCTCTGACAAGCACATAATCAAGGAGATGCCAGGGCTTGGTCGGGAGCACAGTCTCAAGATAAGGGGCTGGTATTTAGGATTGAGATGAGGAGAAATGGCCACTCAGCGGGTTGTGAATCTTTGGAATTTTCTTCCCTGGAGAGTTCTGGATGCTCCATCGTTGAATACGTTTAAGGCTGGTCAGTCTCAAGATTTATTGGCCGGTCAGGGAATTACAGAAATGGGGAGCAGGCAAAAAAATGGAGTCAAAGTTCAAGACTGCCATGATCGTATTGAATAGTGGAGCAGGCTCGATGGGCTGAATGGTCTACACCTGCCCCTGTTTCTTGTGTTCCATTATTTTCAATCATATCTCTCTAGAAATGAATCCTGATGCTTTGTTTGCTCTTTTTTATGGTCTTATTAACTTGTTTCGCTACTTTAAGCGATTTATGTATCTATTTTCCTGATCTCTATTCCTTTAACTCCTGTAGACTTCTATTTTCCAAGGAATATGTGCTTTCCTTAGTCTCCCACCAAAATGTATTGCATTGCACTTACCTGCAATGAAGGTAATTTGCCAGTTACATACCCAGTTTGCAAGATTATTAAGTGCTCCCTTGTATTAACGACAGCACACAATTTGCTGTCATCCACAAATTTTGAAATTATCCTTCTGATTCCTGCTGTTCCACTCACTAATGGACTGGGATGTCAGCCAAAATTATGCACCCAATTACACGGGTGGCAATTGAATCTGCAATCTTTACAAATCTAAAGATTTATCATTCTAGTTATTTAACAATGAATCCTATTTTTGAGTGATATATTTATTGTTTTCTAGTTGAATCAATGGTTGGTCCACTCGCCAAAGATGTGGAAAGCTTGGCATTGTGCATGAAAGCTCTATTATGTGAGGACATGTTCCACTTGGATCCCACAGTGCCACCTATCCCCTTCAATAACGAGGTAACTTATAGACCAACAGCTGCTTGCATTTATATAACACCTTTCAGGTATCAAATGCTCCATAAGAGATATTCTGAGAAGTAAGTGATTCAAGACGAATAACAGATTTACGAGAGATGACTAAACGTGCAGCCAAAATTGTAGTTTTTAAGGTGGCTTTTGAGTTGAGAAGAGAGCTTGTGGGCTGAGAGATGGAATTCCAAAAGGTGAAACCAAGATGCGGAAAGCTGTGCCACATGCAGCGGGAATGAACATAGAACATACAGTGCAGAACGAGGCCATTCGGCCCATCAGGTCTGCACTGACCCACTTAAGCCCTCCCTTCCACCCTATCCCCATAACCCAATAACCCCTCCTAACCTTTTTGGTCACTGAGGGCAATGTTTTTTATCACAGCCAATCCACCTAACCTGCATGTCTTTGGACTGTGGGAGGAAACCGGAGCACCCAGAGGAAACCTACGCAGACTCGGGGAGAACGCGCAGACTCCGCACAGACAGTGACCCAGCGGGGAATCGACCTGGGACCCTGGCGCTGTGAAGCCACCGTGCTATCCACTTGTGCTACCGTGCTGCCCAACTATGTGCTATGCAGAGATGGTAGTCACAAGACCAAAAGACATAGACAGCTAGGATGTAGGGCTAGAAGACTGGACAGAAATGAAGGGATTTGTAACAAAGTCAAAATATTTCAGTGAAGTTTGACACTCCATAATCTTCCAGTCTTCTCTAGGCTCAGGGGAGGTGCCAAAGGATTGGAGAATTGCAAATATTGCGCCCTTGTTCAAAAAGGGTTGCAAGGATAGCCCCAGCAATTACAGACCAGCCAGTGGGCAAACTTCGAGAAACAATTATTCAGGATAGAGTTAGTAGTCACATAGAAAAATGTGCGTTGACTCGGAAGAGCCAGCATAGATTTCTAAAGGGAAAATTGTGTTTAACTGACTCGCTTGAGTTTTTAAAGAAGGAATATCAAGGTTTGACAAGGATAATGCTGTTGATGTGCTGTACATGGACGTTTAGAAGGCATTTGATACAGCGCCACACATCAGACGTGTGAGAAAATTTATAGCTCATGGAATAAAAGGAACAGTAGCAACATGGATGCAAAATTGGCTGAATAAGAGAGCATCAACTCCATGCGGGCTGGAAAGGTACGAGGACCAGACGGATTCCCAGTGGACTTCTATACAAAATGTGCACTGGCTCTGCACCTGCGGGAGATGTTCATCGACTCGCTGGCAAGGGGCACCCTGCCACGTATGCTAGTAAGGGGCACCCTGCCACCTACGCTAGCACAAGCCTCAATCTCGCTGATACCCAAGAAAGACAAAGACCTGACAGAATGCAAGTCCCACAGACCCATCTCGCTGCTCAGTGTGGGCCCAAAAATACTGGCCAAAATCCTAGCCAGGTGACTGGAGAACTGCGTACCAGAGGTGGTGACAGAATACCAGACGGGCTTTGTTAAGGGAAGACAGTTAACATCAAACATCAGGCGCTGCTAAACATGATGATGATCCCATATGGGGAGAGAACACTGGAGGTAATCATCTCCCATTATGTAGAAAAGCTCTTCGATAGAGTCGAATGGAAGTACCTCATAGAGATACTGGAGCAGTTTGGGCTTGGAGCAGAGTTCACCGCCTGGGTGAAACTTCTGTACAGCGCTCCCATGGAGAGCGTACAGACATACACCACCAGCTCTAAATATTTCCAGCTGCACAGAGACACAAGGCAGGGATGCTCACTGTCTCCGCCACTGTTTGCCCTGGCAATCGAGCCACTAGCGATCGCACTTAGAGCAGAGAAGAACCGGAAGGGGATCCAGAGAGGACTCAGAGAGCACAGAGTCTCACTTTATGCAGATGACCTGTTCCTCTACATTGCAGATCCACAAAGCAGCATGGAGGGAACCACGGCGCTCTTGAGCGAGTCTGGAGCCTTTTCGGGCTACAAACTCAACCTGAGCAAAAGTGAAATCTTCCTGTGACCCTGCAAGGGAGAGATGTCGAACTGGATGACCTGTTAGGGGCAGCACGGTAGCATTGTGGATAGCACAATTGCTTCCCTGCTCCAGAGTCCCGGGTTCGATTCCGGCTTGGGTCACTGTCTGTGCGGAGTCTGCACATCCTCCCCGTGTGTGCGTGGGTTTCCTCCGGGTGCTCTGGTTTCCTCCCACAGTCCAAAGATGTGCAGGTTAGGTGGATTGGCCATGATAAATTGCCCTTAGTGTCCAAAATTGCCCTTAGTGTTGGGTGGGGTTACTAGGTTATGGGGATAGGGTGAGGTGTTGACCTTGGGTAGGGTGCTCTTTCCAAGAGCCAGTGCAGACTCGATGGGTCAAATGGCCTCCTTCTGCACTGTAAATTCTATGAATCTATGGATGGACTGCCATTTAAACAAACCTGAAACAAATTTCATTACCTGGGGATCTAAATCGTCCATGACTGGCCACAGATCCACAGATGGAATCTGGCCAGCCCGGTGGAGGGAGTTAAAAGGGACCTGCAGAGGTGGGACATACTGCCATTCTCCCTGGCAGGGAGAGTGCAGACGATCAAGATGAACGTACTGCCCAAGTTCCTCTTCCTGTTCAGATCCACACCGATCTACATCCCCAAGGCCTTTTTCAACACAGTAGATAAAATGATCATGGCGTTTGTGTGTTTAGGGGGAAGTGAATAACACAAGGTTGGGCAGCACGGTAGCAATGGGCAACACGGTAGCACAGTGGTTAGCACAGCTCCAGGGTCCCAGGTTCGATTCCCAGCTTGGGTCACTGTCTGTGCGGAGTCTGCACGTTCTCCCCGTGTGTGTGCGTGGGTTTCCTCCGGGTGCTCCAGTTTCCTCCCACAGTCCAAAGATGTGCAGGTTAGGCTGATTGGCCATGATAAATTGCCCTTAGTGTCCAAAAACGTTGGGTGGGGTTACTGGGTTACGGGGATAGAGTGGAGGTGTGGGCTTAGGTAGGGTGCTCTTTCCAAGGGCTGGTGCAGACTCGATGGGCCAAATGGTCTCCTTCTGCACTGTAAATTCTATGAAGGTTTGCCAAAAAAGTCCTGCAAAGAATGAGCTGGCCCTCCCCAAACCTACAATATTATCACTGGCAGCAACAGTGGGAAGAGTAAAGGGTTGGATCAAGGAACCAGAAGCTAAATGGATACAAATGGAGCAGGGTTCCTTCAGAGGGACATCCCTCTGCGCCCTGGCCACAACAGCACTCCCATTCCCACTGACCAAGCACTCTCCAAGCCCAGTGGTAATAGCCATGCTCCAGTCATGGAACCAGCTAAGACAACACTTCGGTCTGACCGAAATGTCCATCATGGCCCACAATCGTCGCAATCATAGGTTCGCGCCAGCGAAAATGGACCCCACCTTCAAAAGGTGGAGACAGGAGAGGGGGACAAGGACAATCAGGGATTTCTACACGGACAACACGAGTCCCCACCCTATTTGAAACCTGTAACTCTGTAAATCTGTAACTCTTCATTTTTCATTTCATTTCATTTTCATTTCATTTTCATTTTCATTTCATTTCCTCCCATTCTTCTTTTGTATTGTCCAGTGGGAAGCGTGCCTTCTCCAATAGTCACCCATACAAGTCCCCGCAGTTTCCCCCAAAGTTGTCCATACAGACAACTTAATAAGAACAGCCTACCACGGTGTAACATATGTATCGCTGTACTAACCACTATGTACAGGATTGATAAACCAGTGAATAAAGAAATGGGGTTAGGTGGCTAATTCAAATGTGGGGCGTTTGTAAAATGTAAACTGTAACTGATGTGTACAGATTTTGTTCATGTTTATTTTTGTTGTGTATAAAAAGGAAAAACTCTCTCTAATAAAAACATTTTCAAAAAACGATTGGCTGAATAATAGGAAGCAGAAAGTAATGGTCAATGGATATTTTTCGACCTGGATTAAAGTTCATAATGGAGTTCCTCAGTGGATGGTATTGGAACCTTGTTTTTCTTGATATATGTTAATGATATTGGTGCGCAGAGGACAATTTAAAAGTTTGAAGATGACACAAAACTTGGAAGTATAGTAAACTGTGAAGCAAGTGTGAACTTCAAAAGGACGTAGTCAAGTTAGTGGGATGGGCAAATTGATGGCAGATGAAGTTCAATGCAGGTATGAGGTAATGCATTTTGGTAGGAAGACTATGGAAAGACAAAGTAAAATAAATAGTGAACACTTAAAGGGGTGCAGTAACAGAGGCACCCAGCTGTATATGTGCATAGATCATTGAAAGTGGCAGGACAATTGGAGACAGCAGTTAATAAAGCATATAGTATTCTGGGCTTTATTAATAAGGGCATAGAGTACAAGAGCAAGGAGGTTATACTGAACTTATACAAGATACTAGTTAGGCCTCAATTGGAGTATTGTGTGCAGTTCTGAGTGCCACACATTGGAAGGATATGAACACATTGGAGTGAGTGTAGAAGAGAGTTAAAAGAATGGTTCTAGGGATGAGAAACTTCAGTTATGAGAATAGATTGGCAAGGTTAAGACTGTTCTCCTTGGAGAGAACATTCAGAGGAGATTTGGTAGAGATGTTCAAAATTATCAGAATGGATAGTGAGAAACTGTTCCTGCTCGTAAAAGGATCAAGAACGAGTGGGCACAGATTTAAGGTGATTTGCAAAAGAAGCAGATGTGGTGAGAAACAACTTTTTCACACGAGTTGTTCGAGTCTGGAATGCATTGCCTGGAAGTCTGGTGGCGGCAGTTCAATAAAGGCATTCAATAGGGCATTAAATGATTACTTGAATAGACACAATATGCAGGGGCATGGGAATGGCACTAAGCCATGATGCTTGTTTGGAGAGCCGGTTCAGACATGATGGGCCAAATGGCCTCGTCCTGCACTCTAACAGTTCTGTGAATCTGTGTCCTTGGGAGCAATGTAGAGCAGATTGTCCACCTATTGTCGAGTCTGTTCAATTTTCATTCCATTGAAATAGATGGGGATGAAAATCCAGCGTTTTTGTAACTCTAAGATTCTAATTGTAAGGAATGTGGCTCAGCATGGGGAGATTTGCAGATTCCTTTGAGCTCTCTTGCATTTATCCAAGATGGACTGCAACTTCTCATTTTCTGTATTTAAAACCCCAAATTTTAATCCTGTTTAAAATAGTGGTAGTTACCCACTGCATTCCTCAAAGTGGTCTCAGCGATTTTAACTCTGCATCATTGCGAGTCAACCAAGGCATCTGCTAAGGTGGCGCACATCCTCGTGAATGATGTAAATCAGGGTCCAATGACTCAAGGATCTCAGCACCAATTTAACTGAGTCGCAAAGACCCTTCCATTGCAACCTCGTTTCTCTTTGGAGATCTCTTCTTCAGGAAACTCTTGCTACCAAAAGGGTCCTAGGAGAAAGAGAAAAAGGGCAAGTTTTCAGATACCACTGAGAACCTTGGCACCAGAAGATGACAGTGTTCAGAACACAGTTTGAAGCTGTGAGGTTTACTGAATATTTGTTCAGATGAATGAAGAGTTAAAAGTAAAATGGAGACAACCTGCTGAGGTAGGGAGCTTGCCTCAGCTTGCCTGATGCTCATAGCTCTGTCTAGACCATTAATATCCAGGGCTGTTTTCATAGATGTTTACAGCACAGAAGGAGACCATTTGGCGCACCGTGACCACGCAGGTTAAGAAAGATCTGACTATACTAACCCTATTTTTCAGCGCTTGGCCCATAGCCCTGGTAGTTATGGCAGCTTTTTACTCTGCTTGGGTGAGGGCAATAATGTTGTGTCACAGACAGAAAGTATGTGTTCTTTTTCTGCATGTGATCAGTACTTTTGTACGGAAAGAGATGTGTTGTTTCTCACCCTTTGAGTGTGTATCCCAATTAAATTATCCAGCAGCGAGCTTTTGTGAGGTTAAAGGTAAAGAATGTTATTTATTCTCACACACTTGACCCAAATTACCGCAATGTCTCAAACACTTGTTCTCACACATACCACAACTAAAGATTAGATACAGATAGAGGCGATGCACTTTTACAGATTACCAGTTAACACAGTCTCTGGTTTACGATCTCAGAACTCCCACCAGGCAAGCCTTAATTCTTAGATGATTTTGATGCTTTGAAATTGAAGTGAGGATCTTGCGAGGCGAAGAATTCACAACAGGTCATGAAGCTTCTTGTAATCTGAATTCTAGGCATTTTAAACTGGAATAGCAGGGCCAGTTTAAGAGTATTAGGTGCCCCAGGCAAACCTTCGGCCTTGTGCTCCCCCCTCCTCTCCCCATATAACGTTTGAAAATTAATACAGCAAAATGGCAGCGACACTTATTCTCAATCAATCCCACACTCAAACAACCCCTACGGATTTTCAACAGGTAGTTGTCGTGTGTGGCCAGCCCTCAGCTCACACTGTTCTGCAGCACCATGTTCTCTCAGTACTATTCACTAGATTCACACACTCCCGCACACCTTGCGAGACTTTAATACTCACCCACATCATCGTGGGACCACCAAAGAGTTTTCTGATTGGAAAATGTGACGCTCTTGGGTAACTGGCACAAGTGCCAGCAGAGCACGGGAAAGGGATGATTTGAGGAATAGTTAATATGAGCAGGAGAGGGGTCAAGGGAAGTGAAAGCCATGACTGGATGGTCAGTGAGCAAGTGAGGGAAATGGGAGGCTGTGATTGGAGCATCAGCAAGCACCTGGTGTGGGTACAGAGCAGGGAAAGGGCAGGCTGTCATTGGTGGATTAGTGAACATGAAGGGAAGGGGGAGGTTTTGCTCGATCGATCAGTGAGCACAGAAGGGGAAGGGAAGATTGTGATTGAGGGCTCAGTAAACTCCCAGAGATGATGAGGTTGCTGTTATTGTGGGTTTATGAGCATACACGGGTGGGTGGGGCTGGGAAAGAGCTGCTAAAGAAATTTCCAGAGTTTCAGATCCATCTGTGGAAATTTCTGGCACTCCTGGAAAGATGCTCATATCATTTCAAAACTCCGATGGCCTGAATTTTCAGGATGGTAAGTGCTAGGCACCTGCCATTTTGAGAGTTGGCGGGGAACGTATCCATGCCGACTCCACCAGACCCGCTGCCGTTTCACACTCAATTCAGCACTGATTGACACCAGCACTTGTGTAGGTGTGCTTTCTTGGAGAGATGTCGGCCAATCACATTGGCCAGCAGCTGTCAATCCCCTCTGTGCTTGAACCCAAGTCCTGGGACCGCACTTCAGGTAAGTGCCAGGGATCCCGGGGGCTAGAGGGAAGTTGTGCCCTGGGGGATCGTGGGGTCGGGGATGACCTCCATGTCAGAGGGAAGGCCGCGGGTGGGGAGAGAGAACCAGATCTCCTAAGTCCCTGAGGAGAGGGTACCCCAATCTGAAGAGGCCTTCAGATTGAGACCCCCCAACATTCCTTAATTGACCCTTTAAGGGCCTTAATAGATGCAAAGGCAAGTTTTCCGTCTGAGGTCCTGTCCGCCCTACAATGAAACTATGTCTGGGTTGGTGCAGACAGGATCCCAGAGAGAATCTCAGGAGGTGGCGTTGGGGGAGGAGGGTGTAAAATTCTGGCCTATGTTTAGTTTTGTTATGCCCCCCCAAGTTCTGCGCCCTGGGTGACCGCCTAGTTTGCCTACTGGTTGCACGAGCCCTGGGAACATGGTATCTGCTCTAGCTGTCTGATGTCTACAACCTTTCTCCAAGTCTGGCTTGTAGACTTTTAAACTGATAGTTCAATGGCTTTGGTGATTCTAAATGCAAAAATCCTTTAACTGTTTTTTAAAAAGCAGGCAAAATCTTGACGGGCTCACCATGTAACGTTCCACAAGTTTAAGTCCTTTCTTCGTGGTTTATGTTAATTCCACATCCTTTGTTGTAGGTTAACACCTCTGAGGGTTTCAGCCAGTCATCATGACACAATGGAACAGTCATTGGGGGCATTCACTGTCATCTGCCACCAACTGAGTTTTGGGGCGGGATTCTCTGGCTGCATTTGCCCGGCGACCGGAGAATCCCGTCCGAGGTCAATGGATTTTTCCATTGTCGGCGCCTCACCCGTGGCATTCATGCGGTGGGTGGGGTGTGATAAACCAGCCCTTGATCTTCCCCTTTTTTTAGCACAAAGCATGGAGACATGTAGTCTGGAAATTCCATAGTCCTTCTGCATTAACCTATCTTTAAACAAAAAAGATGTGTGAATTCCGCAGATGGCTGTGAACGGAAACATAGAAACATAGAAAATAGAAGCAGGAGGAGGCCATTCGAGCCTGCTCCGCCATTCATTATGATCATGGCTCATCATCAAGTTCAATATCCTGATCCTGTCTTCCCCCCCCCCCAATATCCCTTGATCCCTTTAGCCCCAAGAGCTATATCTAATTCCTTCTTGAAATTATAAAACGTTTTGGCCTCAACTACTTTCTGTGGTAGAGAATTCCACAGATTCACCATTCTCGGTGAAGAAATTTCTCCTCATCTCAGTCCTAAAAAGTTTACCCCTTATCCTCAAACTATGACCTCTAGTTCCAGACTCCCCCACCATCGGGAACATTCTTCTGAATCTACCTTGTCTAATCCTGTTATAATTTTATAAATTTCTACGCAATCCCCTCTCACTCTTCTAAACTCCAATGAATATAAGGGGCTGATTTAGCACACTGGGCTAAATCGCTGGCTTTTAAAGCAGACCAAGGCAGGCCAGCAGCACGGTTCAATTCCCATACCAGCCTCCCCGAACAGGCGCCAGAAAATGGCGACTAGGGGCTTTTCACAGTAACTTCATTTGAAGCCTACTTGTGACAATAAGCGATTTTCATTTCATTTCATAATCCTAACCGATATAGTGTCTCCTCATATGACAGTCCCACCATCCCAGGAATCAGCCTGGTAAACCTTCGCTGCATTCCCTCCATAGCAAGAACATCCTTCATCAGATAAATACCAAAACTGCACACAATACTCCAGGTGTGGCCTCACCAATTGTAGTAAAACATCCATATTCCTGTACTCAAATCCTCTCGCTATTAAGGCCAACATACCATTTGCCTTCTTTACTGCTTATAATGGGCGGCAGGGTAGCAAATGGGCGGCACGGTAGCACAGTGGTTAGCACTGTTGTTTCACAGCACCAGGGTCCCAGGTTCGATTCGCGCTTGGGTCACTGTTTGTGCGGAGTCTGCACATTCTTCCCATGTCTGCGTGGGTTTCCTCCGGGTGCTCCGGTTTCCTCCCACAAGTCCGGAAAGACGTGCTGTTAGGTGAATTGGACATTCTGAATTCTCCCTCCATGTACCCGAACAGGTGCCAGAATGTGGCATCTAGGGGGGTTTCACAGTAACTTCATTGCAGTGTTAATGTAAGTCTACTTGTGACAATAATAAAGATTATCATTATTGCTGTACCTGCTTGCTTACTTTCAGCAACTGATACACGAGAACATCAAGGCCTCGCTGAGTATCCATCTCTCTCAATTTACACCCATTCGAATAATAATCTGCCTTCCTATTTTTGCTACTGAAGCGGATAACCTCACATTTATCCACATTATACTGCATCTGCCATGCATGTACCCACTTACTCAGCCTGCCCAAATCCCACGGAAGCATCTCTGCATCCTCCTCAAAGCTCATTCTCCCACCCAACTTTGTATCATCTGCAAATTTGGAGTTAACATTTAGTTACCTCATCCAAATCATTAATATATAATGTGAACAGTTGGGGTCCTAGCACAGATCCCTGCGGTACCCCACTAGTCATTGCCTGCCAATCAGAAAAATCCCCATTTATTCCAACGTTTTACTTCCTGTCTGCTAACCAGCTTTCTATCCATCTCAAGAGACTGCCCGTAATCCCATGTGCTTTAACTTTACATATTACTATGCTATATGAGACCTCGTCGAAAGCCTTCTGAAAGTCTAAATAAACCACATCCACCAGTTCTCCCTGGTCAATTCTACCAGTTACATCTTCAAAGAATTCTAGTAGATCTGTCAAGCATGATTTTCCTTTCAGAAATCCATGCTGACTTTATCTGATTACACCACTGCTTTCCAAGCGCTGTGCTATAAAATCCTTGATAATGGACTCCAGTAACTTCCCTACTACTGACGTAAGACTCACTGGTCTTTAATTCCCTGTTTTCTCTCTTCCTCCCTTTTTTAATAGCGGGGTTATATTCCCTACCCTCCAATCTGTAGGAACTATTCTAGAGTCCAAAGAGTTTTGAAAAATGACCACCAATGGATCTACTGTTTCTAGGGCCACTTCGTTAAGTACTCTGGGATGAAGATTATCAGGCGTGGAGATTTGTCTGCCTTCAATACCATTAATTTTCCCATTAGTAGTACTAATGTCCATATTTTATTAGGTATTTGTCCAAGACGTGATACCGCTGTCGCTCAAATGCCAAGGGTCCAATAATTTGCAGCAGCCATTTTAATAGCTAGTTTGTGTCCCATTTAAAAAAAATATTAACTAAAAGTTTATAATATACTGGGCATGACAGATGGCTCCTTCTGCCTCCATTTTAGTTCTCTCCCTGGAATTCTGCTCTGTCTTGGTCTACAGAAGAGAGGATGAAAGTTAGTGTTGGTGCAAATGTCAGAGCAGAAATGTTCAGGTCTTTTTCATATAGTGCATGCATTGAGAAGTGGAGAAGGGGCACGATGGAGTGAGAATTGTTATCAACACTGTTGCAAGTAACTTCAAAGTAGAGAATGCAAACCTTGTTGTAAGAGGTGTATTCCCAATTTAAACAGGCCTGAGAAAGCCCAGTGGAAAATGCACATAGTTGAGTTGGCTGGAAAGCCCATGGATTACGTTGAACTAAGGCCCGGTAGTCATGCATCCCAGTTAGCGATTTTGTGCTCCAAGTAAAAATCGTTCATTTTCCAACTAAAGAACAGGGTGGCTTTGTTTCGTAGGTGCTGTGATAGAAATTTTGGCTCATTAAAGATTTATTGCCGGACAAGTAAGTGGGATGATGGAACAATGGCCATAGTGTGGGACATATACAGATAATACTCACAATAGATAATATGCAAACAGGGACATGTTATTGCCAAGGGAGCTTGGGTGTACTCTGGGATAAGAATGTCTGATAAGGGAAGAAAGCATTGGAAGTGATTGGCTGGCTATCATGTGGCAAGCTATTATTGAATTAAGTGAGGGTAGTATCACAAAGGTGGATCTTGGATGGAGAGTTCATCTATGTTAAATGTTTCAGATAGGGCATAGGGCAGATGTGTATAGGGCAGAGTGCACCACAATGTGGTCACAGATTGCCATCAGTAAGGTTGACAGAGTTGTTGACATAGTTTAAGCAGAGTTCAAGCTGGACAAATGGGGCTTGAATTGAGAGTGGTGGGAAAGTTGAATGTGAAGCTGAGCATTTAAGGACCCCAGGAAACAAAGGAAGCTTAAAAATGGATGTTATCTAGACATGATCGAGGAGTTGAAGGTAGAACGGTGTGATGACAGTTTTGAAGGGAATAAATAGTTGGCACGATTTAACGGGACAGAAGCAGAGTTCCGTTTCGGATGCGTTGAGCAGGTTGTTTCTTGGTGCCTGCAGCGTCGAGGAAGACACCACTATTTAACAGCACTTTGCCACTTTCTTTGGCCTTGGAGTCACTTCATCATATCCTGCACTGATACGCTTCACTCGCCAGTGCAGGAAGAGTACTCGTGGATCGGAGTGTAATTTTAAAATGCTGCCCCGATCTTTCAACCACGTCAGCCATCCCACCGCAGTCTCTGAAACCCCTAATGCACCCAAAATACCTCTTACATGGTCCTCGAGCCTCCCCTCACCCTTCCTCTTAAGGGCAAAGCACACCCGGACTCGATTCCTGCCTTGGGCAACCTGGTACCGAGGGCCTTTGGCACTGCCAGCCTAGCACCCTGGCAGTCCAAGGGTGGCCAAGGTGCTAGCCTGGCAGTGTCAATGTGCCCAGGTATCAGTGGGAATGTGAGGATAACACCCTGCCCAGAGCCTGACCACCCAGGGGTCTTTAATGTCCTGGGAATCTCGCCCCCCCAGGTGCTGTTACTCCTGGTCGTTAGTTCCCAGGCCTCAGGAGAACATGACACAAACGTATTTAAATGAGACTAATGGCTCAATTAAATATGATAATCTAGACCGTATCGTCTTGCGCGATTCCGTTAAATCTCACGAAACGTTTCGGGCAGATTGAGTTCTCTCGTCCCGACTCCAAATTGGGCGCGACAAGGCCATTGTAATAATAATAATAATCTTTATTAGTGTCACAAGTAGGCTTACATTAACACTGCAGTGAAGTTACTGTGAAAATCCCCTGGTCGCCACACTCCGGCGCCTGTTCAGGTACACTGAGGGAGAATTCAGAGTGTCCAAATCACCATTAAATCGCTCCCAGGGTTTGTGTAAAGGAACTTATGGTACTGGTGGAACAAAAGGTAGTTTTGTGATTGGGAGGTATTCCAAATTATGGTGGGACCGGAAATAGACATTACTGCCGCTTCTAGGCCCACCCATCAAGCACGTCCGACAAGTGTGAAATTCACGTCACAGTCTGATTTAATAAATCAGAATGCAACAAGACCCAGTGCTGACTGGTGCGTTGCACAAAGTTCCCTCATTGTATGTCATTGGAGTGCTTCCTTTTGAAGATAGTGGTTTGAAATGAGGGTTAAAGGAACCTTTCAACAAAGGTACCTAAATCATTCAGTTTGTGAAATCTACCACTGAAACAAAAGATGGTCAGAATGTTCTACATAGGAACATAGGTAGAGGATTACATTTCACCGTTAAGCATTTTAGAATCAGAGAGTTGTAGAATTGTTACGTAGAAGGTGGTCATTCAGCCCATCGCATCCACACCAGCTCACTGCAAGAGCAATTCAATCTTTTTGTTTAGTTATAAACTTGACAGCAATATACATTTTCCCTCAGAAAGACCATAATACACTGATCTTTAGAAATGAGATCAAGGAAACAGAGCAAATTCTGGTCACCATTGGGCAGCACAGTGGCACAGTGGTTAGTACTGTTGCTTCACAGTTCCAGGGTCCCGGGTTCAATTCCGGCCTTGGGTGACTGTCTGTGCGGAGTCTGCACGTTCTCCCCGTGTCTGCATGGGTTTTCTACTGGTGCTCCGGTTTCCTCCCACAGTCCAAAAATGTGGAGGTTAGGTGGATTGGCCATGCTAAATTGCCCTTAGCTTAAACTTAAGTAGGGTGCTCTTTCCAAGGGCTGGAGGCTGAATGGCCTCCTTCTACCCTGTAAATTCTATGATTCTATTGATATACTGGTAGAGTGGTTTACAACAGAGTGAGGAAACACAAATTCTGCGGAAACCTTGCCTGGGTTTTCGGAAATCCCGGCCAAGTGTTGATGCTGGCGTCAACACTAGGGTGATGCACGCCGGAATCAATGGGCCTCCTAGCCCAGTGATTCAGCGGCCCTCAGAGGGCCAGCACGGCGCCAGAGTGCTGCGCGCTGTTCCAGCGCATGTGCGCGATGGCCATCTCCGCGCGGCGCATGCGCGTGGTGGCTGTTTCCACACCGGCGCCGAGGAACGTAGCGGAGCCCTACAGTGGGCCTGCGTGGAAGGAGGTAGACCCCCTCCAGATCGCGGGCGCCCGCCAATCATTAGCCCCCGATCGCGGGCCTGGAGGCCCCCCCCTCGGAGTCTGATCCCCCTGCCCCCCCACCACGACGGCCACTGCGTCCGTGGGTCTGAGCTCCCGCCAGGTGGTACCAGGTTGGAACCACGCTGGCGGAACTTGGTAGGAATTTGGTCGGTCGGCTGCGGAGAATCGCTGCGGGGGCCTCTTTCAGCGGCCTTCGACCAGCGCTGCGTCGACCACATGGGCGCGATTGGCGCCGATTCTCCGGTCGCCAGAGAATCGAGTCCCTGCACGGAGCAGCGTGGCGGAATTTACCGTGTCACCGACGATTCTCCGACCCGCCGCGGGCTCGGAGAATCCCAGCCCTTAGCTTTGCCAGAATCCTACCAGCTGTTTACATATAAATGAGCCACCTTTAAGTATCAGAAACAATATTCACTGCAGTCCTGTAATAATACAAACTCCCCACTTGTGCACAAAAGAAAAAACACTGCCTTTAATCAGTGAGAAATACTAAATGATGAAGTGAGTCTTTGTTCCCATGTCATGCTTATTTTTGACAAATTAACTTCTGTAAATTATAACTATAGCTGAAAAATAGAAGGTAATTTTGATTGGGGATGTTCTGGTTATATATTTCTCCTCATTGCAGGGCAGGAAGGTTGAAAATAATTGCCCTTCAGGCCAGTTAATCATTCATTTAGCAAATTAATCGAAACAGAAATCTACCTGTCTCTAATTATATTTTTATGAATTTTGGATCTCGTTAACATTGACTTTTTAAAATTATCTTTTAAAGATTTATGCCAACATCAAACAAATGCGGATAGGTTATTTTGAAAGTGATGGGTATTGGATCCCCACCCCCAGCATGAAGAGGGCCATCATGGAAACCAAACAACTGCTGGAAGAAGCTGGACACACGGTGTGCTTACTAATCCTCAAAGAGAATGGAGAAATTCTTGGAGGTAGAGGGAGGGAGAGGAGGGATGTTGGAGAAAATTTGAGCGGATGAAGAAATGATTTATTTTTCATTCATCTTTCCACCTGGCCCCCTCATCCCAGCACCAAACAAGAATGCTGGAAACATGTGTGAAAGCATGGAAAAATAATCTGATGTGTTTTAGTGTAATAAATGCATTACTCCTGCAGTGAAAGATTCTGCTGAATTAGCTGTCCAGTGAGTTGCTAATTTGGATTGAGATGGGGGGGTCACATTCAGACATATTGACAGGCCGAAAAGGATTATTGAGCCACATTTGGTCCTTACTCGCAGAAACTAGTTCCCCACATTCCTCATGCTTGCACAAACCTTTGGCATCATCTGCGACCTTGTTGACCATTCTCCAACATTTATATTGTGGCCATTTATGAAGCTAGTTAAAAAGTAATGACCCTAACACTGATCCCTAGCAACAGGTCTCCAGGTAGATTCACAGCCATTAAGAGCAATTTTCAGCCTCCATTACTTCTTACTGATTCCATAGCATTGTGTTTTGCATGGTAAGCAATTGTCAAATCACCAAATTCTTTCTCATAATCCAATTAAATAATATCTTATAGGATAGCCCCATATTCCAATTACTTATTCAAAAACTTCTAGAAAATGATTAAAACACAGATCCCCTTTTGCAGAGACTATGCTGTGTGTCAAGGATGACTACTTCTCCATGCAGGTAATTGCAAAAACTATCTCATGATCATGTCGGGTATCTGACATAGCTGACTCCAGATCCCGGTAGGAATGTAAGATCCTCTATCTGGTCTAAACGTTCCTTTGCTTTTACTTCTGGATGTCACCAACACAACTGGGATGAAGTTTTGACAAAGGTGATATACCTTTATTAAACCTCTACGCAATAGTACACACTCAGGATAATACCGGTTGCTTAGCTTCCCTGCAAGCCAGAGTCCATCTCAGCGGTCAGTCTGATAACAAATTCTCCATGTGCGTCTGCTGAGTTGGCTCTGTTGGTTCTTTCTTTACACCTTGTTTTTTGCTAAGGCCCAGTGGCATATAAGGTAAAGCCTGCTTTTAGCCCTTTTAATTGGTTTTTACTTACATCACTGTTCATCATAGAATTTTTACAATGCAGAAGGAGGCCATTCGGCCCATCGAGTCTGCACTGGCTCTTGGAAAGAGCACCCTACCCAAGGTCCACACCTCCACCCTATCCCCAGAATCCAGTAACCCCACCCAACACTAAGGGCAATTTTGGAAACTAAGGGCAATTTAGCATGGCCAATCCATCTAACCTGCACATCTTTGGACTGTGGGAGGAAACCGGAGCACCTGGAGGAAACCCACACAGACACGGGGAGAACGTGCAGACTCCGCACAGACAGTGACCCAAGCCGGGAATCGAACCTGGGACCCTGGAGCTGTGAAGCAATTGTGCTAACCACTATGCTACGTGCTGCCCCCTCATCTCCATGCTTTCTCCAGATGTTCCCTGGCTAGCCCTCCCTTTGAAGGACACAGTTGTGGTTGCATAGCCAGCTTGACTCCACCTTGATCTCTCCAATACTGTTATCAATCGCCAAAGCTGGGAAAAGGCGTCACATTTATTACCCCTTAACGAAGCTCAGTCTGTTTATCTTCCCGGGTATGAGCCCTTCTATAGTTTACATCATTTTCAGAACTTGCTGATTCTAGGAAGGTTTTCACTTGACTAAATTAGCCATCATGCTTTGTGTTTTGAGCCCATGGTGCAGTTCTGTACAGCTCTTTACATATCTCCTTCAGTCTGGGTTCTTCTTGTTCCTCAATGTTCCATGTTTCCATCATGAGACAAACGCCACACACAGGGTTACACCACAACTGGTCCACATTGATTAATATAAAAGAAATAAAGAAACAGTTGCATTGTGAGAAGGCTGGAAAAGTTAAACAACACTTTTGCTTATAGGAGATTGCAAAGTACATGTCCGATCTCTTTAAGCACTCTTGTAGGGATGTGATCTAGACCATGAGCCCGTTTTATTGCAAGATGCCTTATACTTCTAAAATTGCAACCTCAGCTGTTTTTATATCTGCATTAGAACATGTAGCTGCTTGCTGAACATTATTAACTGGTGTGAATATTGTGAAGAAACTATTTTGCACCACTGTCCATTGAACCTGTCCTAAACCTTCTTTCAATGGGGGCATGGTAGCATAGTGGTTAGCACAGTTGCTTCACAGCTCCAGGGTCCCAAGTTTGATTCTCAGCTTGGGTCACTGTTTGTGCGGAGTTTGCACTTTCTCCCCGTGTCTGCGTGGGTTTCCTCCGGTTGCTCCAGTTTCCTCCCACGGTCTAAAGATGTGCAAGTTAGGTGGATTAGCCATGTTCAATTGTCCTTAGTGTCCCCCAAAAAAAGGTGGGCGAGGTTACTGGATTACGGGATAGGGTGGGGGCGTGTGCTGAGGTAGGGTGCTTTTTCCAAGGGTTGCTGCAGACTCGATGGGCCGAATGGCCTTCTTCTGCACTGTAAATTCTATATGCAGTTTCTTTTTTTTTAATGAATATTTTATTGAAAATTTTTGGTCAACCAACACAGTACATTGTGCATCCTTTACACAATATTATAACAACACAAATAACAATGACCTATTTTATAAACAAAAAATGAATAAATAATAAATAACAAAAATGAAAACTAACTCTAATTGGCAACTGCCTTATCACAGGTAACACTCTCCAAAAATATAATTTAACAGTCCAATATATAATTATCTGTCGCAACGACCTATACATATTATACAGTATATATTAACAACCCTGAGAGTCCTTCTGGTTCCTCCTCCCCCCCTCCCCCCCAACCCCACCCCCGATCCTGGGCTGCTGCTGTTGCCTTCTTTTTTCCATTCCATCTATCTTTCTGCGAGGTATTTGACGAACGGTTGCCACCGCCTGGTGAACCCTTGAGCCGACCCCCTTAGAACGAACTTAATCCGCTCTAGCTTTATAAACCCTGCCATGTCATTTATCCAGGTCTCCACCCCCGGGGGCTTGGCTTCTTTCCACATTAACAATATCCTGCGCCGGGCTACTAGGGACGCAAAGGCCAAAACATCGGCCTCTCTCGCCTCCTGCACTCCCGGCTCTTGTGCAACCCCAAATATAGCCAACCCCCAGCTTGGTTCGACCCGGACCCCCACTACTTTTGAAAGCACCTTTGTCACCCCCATCCAAAACCCCTGTAGTGCCGGGCATGACCAAAACATATGGGTATGATTCGCTGGGCTTCTCGAGCACCTCGCACACCTATCCTCCACCCCAAAAAATTTACTGAGCCGTGCTGTGTAATATGCGCCCTGTGTAATACCTTAAACTGAATCAGGCTTAGCCTGGCACACGAGGACGACGAGTTTACCCTGCTTAGGGCATCTGCCCACAGCCCCTCCTCGATCTCCTCCCCCAGCTCTTCTTCCCATTTCCCTTTTAGTTCATCTACCATAGTCTCCCCTTCGTCCCTCATTTCCCTGTATATATCTGACACCTTACCATCCCCCACCCATGTCTTTGAGATCACTCTGTCCTGCACCTCTTGTGTCGGGAGCTGCGGGAATTCCCTCACCTGTTGCCTCGCAAAAGCCCTCAGTTGCATATACCTGAATGCATTCCCTTGGGGCAACCCATATTTCTCGGTCAGCGCTCCCAGACTCGCGAACTTCCCATCCACAAACAGATCTTTCAGTTGCGTTATTCCTGCTCTTTGCCACATTCCATATCCCCCATCCATTCCCCCCGGGGCAAACCTATGGTTGTTTCTTATCAGGGACCCCCCCAAGGCTCCAGTCTTTCCCCTATGCCGTCTCCACTGTCCCCAAATCTTCAGTGTAGCCACCACCACCGGGCTTGTGGTGTAGTTCCTCGGTGAGAACGGCAATGGGGCTGTGACCATACCCTGCAGGCTAGTCCCCCTACAGGACGCCCTCTCTAATCTCTTCCACGCCGCTCCCTCCTCCTCTCCCATCCACTTACTCACCATTGAAATATTAGCGGCCCAATAATACTCACTTAGGCTCGGTAGTGCCAGCCCCCCCCTATCCCTGCTACGCTGTAAGAATCCCTTCCTCACTCTCGGGGTCTTCCCGGCCCACACACAACCCATGATGCTCTTTTCAATCCTTTTTAAAAAAGCCTTCGTGATCACCACCGGGAGGCACTGAAACACATTGAGAAATCTCGAGAGGACCACCATCTTAACCGCCTGCACCCTCCCTGCCAGTGACAGGGATACCATATCCCATCTCTTGATATCCTCCTCCATTTGTTCCACCAACCGCGTTAAATTTAACCTATGCAATGTGCCCCAATTCTTGGCTATCTGGATCCCCAGGTAACGAAAGTCCCTTGTTACCTTCCTCAACGGTAGGTCCTCTATTTCTCTACTCTGCTCCCCTGGATGCACCACAAACAACTCACTTTTCCCCATGTTCAATTTATACCCTGAAAAATCCCCTATATGCAGTTTCTAATGGTCCTCTGAGTCCAACTTAACTGAAAACAACTTTTGTCATTGCTGCCACATATGTTTACTCTGATAGCTATTTTGATTCCTCTTAATTAAGAAAAATATTTGTCTTTCTTCACCATTAAATTAATCCATTAATGTTTCAATGTATTTTTGCTTAACTTTAATTTGTCCTTTCACATACCTAGTTAGTTATTTTGGATTTATTCTGTGTTGTGCCCTTTTTATCCTTTGGGATATCGATTGCCTTGTTTTTACTTGGATTTACAAAAGCCAATTTTTCCGCAGCATTATTATCTCTGACTAGTAGAGTTGTTCCTCAAATCTTTTTTCAAATCTTCATACAATTATACAAAATTAATCCTCAAGAAATTCGTAATGTTTGGTACCTCTTGCTTAGTTAATAAGGCTAACTCTTATTATCTTGTGATCGCTGTTGCTCAGGTGCTCCCCAAAAGGAGCAGTAAGGTCACTTCTAAAAAATAAACATCAGTAATCAATCTAACATTCTGTCGTTGAAAACAAGAAGATATTTGGAAATGATCATCTTGTATGCTATGAAGTAGTTCCGAATGCCAGTCACAGAGAAGCATTGGTAGACCAGCCCATCTTCCTACTGTCCTGGTCAATGCAATAGAATGTGCATGGGTAATTAACTTAGGGGGAAACAACAAATGCTTAATTATAAATATGAAAGGTGCTCTGATGTCAAATATGGTTAGCACCAAAATCAGAATGATGTTCTTTTAAATCTAAGATTTTTTTTAAATTAAGAAGAATAAGTGAAGGACAAAAGCTCAAAGTGCAGGACACTATTAATATGTGTTACAACTGGCCCCACAGATGAGGTACCCCAAATTTGTTAATCCAGACAAGATCCCTCAGTTTGTTAACTTCTGGCTGGGATACCCCCATATTGTTATACCCCAGGGTGAGGAGGGACGAAATGGCTCCCCGTCTTTATTCAACCTCCTTGGTTGGTAGCAATTAGATTTGTATAAAATAAAGGATCCACCCCTTTGCGGGATACCATTTCCCAGTCCCAATATTTATGTTTTAAAATGAGCTAATTTAACCAGGCTTTTTTGAGTTAAAGGAAGAGTGAGTTTATTTATTACTAAATGCAAAAAAATGATAACACACATGCATATACTGTCATACTGATTAGAATTTAGAATTGAGTCCAAAATAAGTAAGTAAAGAAGTATATGAAACATTCCTTGACTTGTTGGTGAGGAGTAGATCATGGAACATTGCAGCCATTGTGATTCGTGATTTGAATAGTCAGTTTCATGATTTCAATGTTCTGCAGTATGGCTGAGAAGCTGTCCTATTTCCCTTTTCAGCTGTGGCTTGGCCGACTTGCCTTGCTTCAATAATGAGAGAGAGAGAGAGAGAGAGAAAACGTTGTGGTAATACCAGGTATTGCAGTACCTGAGAGGTGAATGACCATTGGCTAGACCGAGGAGTCTACCATTGGCTAACGTACATAGCCCCGCCCTGAGAGGCAGGGTATAAGAACCCATGCCATCCCAGCAGCCTTCACTTTCTGTATCGAAGCTGCTGGGTACAGTTCTAGCTGATTAAAGCCGATTAGATATGACACCCCTTGTCTCAAGAGTTATTGATTGTGCATCAAACGTACAAATGTGTGCAGTGTTTGTTTGCTGTCTTTGCCCCTGTGTGATAGACTGACACACACGGCACCAGTTGGCCCTGACCAAGTTTTGCAGCTGGCTTTTATCCCAGTCTTTGTATATCGCTGGAAGGCAAAAACCCTAAATCCACGAGGCATGCTGCTCACAGGATATAATCCCTGCTGAGGTGGTACTCATCTCCCATTGTCTCCATAGGGGATGGTAATTAGTTTCTGGATGGCATTTGTGTTTTTGATGTATCTTTGTCTGGAAACAGGGTTTCATTCCTGTTGTGTTTTCATAGTGTTTTTAGCATTTCCTTACAAGCTGCCTTGTAACTGAATTGATGCACTTTAAGAGAACGATTGTGCAACATCATCAGCCATTTGCATGGACAAATGGGTAGTTTAACATCACAGCCTGCAGTGTTAACATCTTCTAAATAAAGCTCTACATTTAAGTTGAATCTCCATTGCCTGCAGATTCAATTGTGAATTCACCACATAAAAACTGGCAATGAGGTAGGCAAACAGTGTTTGTAGGCACCTGAAGAAATAATAGATAATTGAAATCATCGCTACATGAAAGCTGCCATCTGGGGAGCCAAACAATAGGTGCAGACACCGGAGGATCCCAAAAATCTGAAGGAAACAACCTTGGAGAAAAGCCCGCCATGTGCTCTGCCCAAAACAAACCTGGTAGCCATGAGTAGTGAGAACTCTGCAACAACAAATTTAGAACTGGGGTGTTGAAAAACACAGAGGGATGCAGGCTTCGCTCAGGTTGTGCCTTATTTTGGGGAGAAAGGAAGCAAGGTAGTGCTAAAAACCAGTGGCACATTATGCACATCCAGGTGCTTCCATGGAGAAAAATGGCAAGACTTTGGAGCCGTGGGACCATTTGATGGGAATACATGGTGATGGTACAGCTGGAAAAGTCAGGCATAAAAACATACAAAGAAGTAGTGTTTCATAAGTACAACCAAGAAGGAGGTGAATCGATTGTACAATTTGTAGCTACCCTGAAAAGATTGGCAGAACACTGCAAATTCTGGGATGTGTTAAATGACACCATCTGAGATAGATTAGTTTGTGGATTAAGGAGTGAAGCAAATCAAAAATGATTGCTAACCAAAAGTAAACTGGCCTTTAAGAAAGCTTTGGACGTTGCTGTATCCATGGAATTGGCAGTCAAAGAAGCTCACCAGTTAGGTTCGAGCACAAGAATTCACAAGATGTTGGCTGAAACTCGAACGCAAACACAAACTTGCACTTGTCATAGGTGCGCAAAAACTGGGCACTTAGCAGCAGATTGTTTCGAACAAAATCATCATGTGCAGAAATTGTGGCGGGAAGGGCCATATTGAACGTGCTTGTTGGAAAAAGAAACAAGCTACAGGCAAACTTTGCAGGAAGCAGGAGCCGAATAAATCAAATGTCAAGCTGAACCAAGGAAAAAGTGTCCAAGTGGTACAAAAAGGACATTAGAAAGAATTAAATTATTCATGAAATGTACAAGTTATTATTGGTAGAACAAACCCTTACTGGGTCACTCCATTATTTGATGGTCAGCCGGTGAAGATGGAGATGGACACTGGGGCAGCAGTCTCGCTGGTGCCAGAGACTGATTATCAAGAAAAGCTCTGACATATTGGGGGCGATTCTCCGAGCTCTGCGCCAGGCCGGAGAATCGCTGCAACCGCGCCAGGACGCCCCGACACCGGCGCGCGATTCTCCGAGGTGCGGAGAATCAGTGCCATTTGCGCCGGTGCGTTTGGCGCGGTGCCGGCCACAGGCCACTGGAATCGACGTGGCCACTGATTCTCCGGCCCGAATTGGCCCGGCGGCCGCGCCGATACGACAGAGTCCCGCTGGCGCCATTCACCCCTGGTCGCTGCCAGCGGGTACTCTGCGGGAACGGTCGGGCGGCGGCCTGTGGGGGGGGAGGGGGACTCCTTCACCGGGGGGGTGGGCTCCGATGGGGTCTGGCCCGCGCTCGGGGCCCACCGATCGGCGGGCCGGCCTCTCCCCTCCCCGGGCCTACTTCCTGGCGCAGCCGGCCCCTGATCTCCGACCCCATGTTGGTCGGGGCCGGCGCGCTAAAGAAGTCCCCCGCGCACGTGCAGGTTGGCGCAGCCCAACTGCGCATGCGCGGGTTGGCGCGGCACCCATTTGGTGCCGTATAAGGAGGCTGGAGCAGCGTGAAGGGGGAGGGGTGGGGGGGGGGGGCTCATACTGCCAATGAGCAGAATGCAGAGGTGGGCAAAGCTCTTGTCAGTACACACATACACGATCAAGTAGTGTCAGTCAAACCTTCATGGGAATGCAGATGGATTCTTCCGACTACCCTTACCAAATAGTTTGTCGATAAGCAGTTTGTGAGGAAACATTTTCTACTTCAAGCACGTCGATAACAGTCCTATAACCACAGGACAGGTGAGGAAGCATTCCAGAAGTGATCTAGTACTGTCAGGGGTTATGGACAAAGTGCTTCAATGCAATACATCAGGAGCAAACCCTGAGTTAAAGACATATTCCACCCAAAGACTTCTATTATCTGCACGAGTTAGGTTGGCTCCTCTGGGGGATGAGAGTCATCATTCCACCACTATTAAGAAAACTTGTATTAAACCAATTACACAAAGACCGTTGTGGTATTGTAAGGATGAAGGAGATAGCCTGGAGCTATTTTTGGTGGCTGGGGCTAGATGCCAAAATTGACGAGAGGGTGGGGATATGTTCGTCTTTTGCAAAAATGCAGAATCTGCCATTACCGTTACAGCTGGGAACATGTTGATTACGCCGGGCCGTTTGAAGGGCTTATGTTTCTCATTCTAGTCGGTGATCACTCGAAGTGGTTGGTAATTGCCATCATGAAGCCAATGTCATGAGAGATTGGTGAAATCTCCAGCAGATTTAGTTACCCTGAACAACTGCTGAGCGATAATAAAGCACAGTTTGTATCTCAAAAGTTCATAAACTGCTTGAAGGAGAACGGAATTGAACACGTCTGGTCTGCTCCTCTCGTTCCACCACCAGCTCCTCCAACTTCTGGATCGCCTGTCTCTGGGTCGTCAATCTCTCCTACACACAGTCGACCACCGCCCGGGCCAGGTCCTCTGCACATTCCTTGAGATGTTGAGTGAACTTCTCAGTCAAGAAGTCCACCAACTGGTCCGTCGACCATTGAGTTGGTGAGGTCAAACCCTGCTTCCCCGCCATTGCCTCCTTCAGACTCTGGTCCTCGCTTCCAGCCAACTTTTGATTTCTTCTTTTTCGGTTTTTCCTTGGGCGCAGCTCCATAAACTAGGGGTCACCTTCTCCTCTCGCTTTTATACCCTTATTCTGAAAAAGTCCTATGGAAATCCAGCTTAAAAGCGACAAAAAGACCACCTAGAGCGGGAGCTGGCAAATGTGCGACCTTTCACTCCATAGCCGCCACCGGAAGTCTTAAACACAGCAATTGCTTCGGGCCCTGCTGCTGTTAGGAGCATCGCTACCGTACTCAAATCTGATTGATCTCCTAAATTTACTGCAGTAAGAAACATATTAAATTGTTGTTTAAACACACGCCAGTTGCTGTCCACATTACCATGACATCTGAGACTCATTGGTGGCTTCAGCGATGCCATCTAGTTCATTTGTGCAGTCTGCAAAATCTTCAAATCTCTGTGGACCTCGTGGCAGGCTGATAGTTTTGTCTCAGTGTTTACTACCATCCAGCCCTGGTACTAGGTAATGCTCCTGTTGGATGGCCCAATTTATATTATAAGAACACTTGTAGCTAAAGCTACAAATGATTTATTAACATTAACTATGGGTCAGATATATACAAAACAACAGATCAATAACAGTATGAACATGCACAAGCAACCTCTCCCAGCTCCCTAGTCAGTCTGTGGTCACCTGATTCTAACATTCACTTATATACAAATGAGACTCCTAGTGGTCAGTCGGTGAGTTACAACACAACCATGATATCACTACAACGGTGTGCAAGGTATCATCCATCTCGTGCAATATCTGAAGGAATTGGAGAGGGTGTGAGATTGGCAACCAGCAGTGTCTTCCACCCTGGTACCCTCCATTCTCCCATTGCCCCCCCCTCTCACACCCCCTGCCGACTGACACACCTAGCCCACGCACTCCTGGCTGCAGTGGGGGCCCTGGTTACCGGACCCCACACCCTGTACCCCAGATACCTACATGTAATGTCCCCTTCCCGGTGCACACAACCACCTTCTGGTCGCAGAGATGTCCAAGGAACTGGGGCTCAGCCCCTGGGTGTTTGGATGTTAGCCGCTGTATCTGTGGTGTTGCTTCCTGCAGTGCTCAGGCACAGTGTCCAAGCGTCACGGTATGATTGGGATGCTGGGCAATAATTCCCACATGCTACATGGCACAACGCTTCAAGGGAATCCACTTGGGAGCTATGAAGTGGCAACTTAACGATGATTCACATTTCCCTATTAGCAATAGCCTTCAGCCGTGTGGCCAGGAGCCTCCACAGTCAGTGGCAGTTATGGGTGGTTAGTGGGACAGACAAGATGGGGCTGGGGTTACCCCCAAAACTGGTACACATGATTCAGGGGGTGGCATGCGGACCCGTGGGTGCTGGCACCCCCCCCCATCCCAGGGACCCCCTGCCCCAGCCCAGGGGCCCTTCCCCCCAATCATGGTGGCCCACCCCAACCAAGCCTGCCCCCCCCGGGGTCCCCCCGAGGCAGCAACTCCAGTGCCCCAGGCTCATTGCCTGGGAGCGATGATGGTTACTCACCTCCTCAGGTCCCCGCAGCAGCCATTCCACCAGCTTCACATTTTTGAAAAGGTGCACTCATCGGCGACCACATGACCACTTGCTGGGGAGGCCGTTAGATCACGGGAGGTCGTTAGATAGGGGGTCTTTCCATTAATTGTTTGAAGATTGGCTTTAAGTGGTGATTATTGGTTTCTCGCCACGCTACGGCGGGATCCTGATTTCGCCAATGGGAAAGGGCCGGTTAGATCGCAGAACGATCGCCGCCTGCCACGGTTCTCGATTTTGGCCTTTCCCGCGGTCTAACGGCCACGCCGCGCTCTCGTTCAAGTACAATGCGGCCATTAAATTGTACCCTCTGTGTTTTTACCCGAATGATTCAGATGCTGCCAAACTAGTCAGAAAGTTATAAACTGGCCCGTGGTTATTTTCTGGAGTGTTTGCACTTTAACCTCATTTGGATGATTGTGAATTATTTAGAATTACTTTGAATGTCACGTACAGAAATAGACGTTCGCTCAACTGAGCCATGCCTCTGAATGGTCCTCTCCCCACTCCCTCTTTATTTAACAGCATACCTTTCTATTCCTCTCTCCCTAATGTTTTCATCCAGCTTTCCCTAATGCATCTATGCTACTTCCCAGTGGTAGCAAGTTCCACCTTACAATCAGATTGATTGGTTATGCCACAAGCAAGGAGTGATTTTGTTTTGCCCGTTCCCTCGTTAGGCAGGCCCTACAGTTCAATATAACAAATCGTTCACTCTTTGTTTCTCTCTCTTTTCAGCTGGTATCATTCACACCACCAAAAATGTACTATGCTATGAATGAAATCGTTTTCCCTGGAATTTTTGCAGACAAGGGCCTTACACTTATAGAAACTCTGTAAGTAAGCTCAATTGATTTGAATCTACAATATTGGCACTTGAGATGAAACCATTATGATCTACTTTTGTTATATTTTGTAAACAACACGATTATGTGTGAAGGATAGGTTTGGGGGGGAGAAGAGGGATGAGGTTCCATGAACAAAATCCAAAATGTGCTAACCAGAACCAGATTTTCACCACAACGGAGAGCTCTCTGTCATGGCACAAGTTGTGGAACTGCCCGAAAATCCTAAATTCCTGCCCCCAAACATGGCACTTCCCATTTTGGCAAGGGCGGCAATGGGTGCTGGTCGAGTTTTGTGCTTACACATTTTACAGAGGCAGCTAGCAATCTAAATCATCTGCAGTGAGGAGTGTGATGACCTGCCTTATCATGCAGGCAGATGATGGGGACCTCCTTCCATCTGTATCCTCTGCATAGGCAGTCGTAGTCCCTGCCACGTGTGCAACATTGAGAGCCTCTGGTGGAGAAAATGCAGGAGTGGGAGGACAAATGCGGTCTTCCTTAGAGAGGATGGCGGGTTTCGGCAATTTGGAGCCACTGTTACTCCCTAGGCTAGTACCTCACTGATCTTAGTATTGTCAGCCCTGGCTCAGTTGGTGGCACCTTTAAGTTAGAAAGTCATGGGTTCAAGTTCCAGTCCAAGACTTGAGCACGAAAATCAATGCCGACACTACAGTGCCGTAGTGAGGAAGTGCTGGACTGTCAGTGATGCTGTGTTTTCAATGAGATGTTAAACTGCTTTCTCACATGGACATACAAGATTCAATTTTCAAAGAAGTAGCCTACTCAATGTTTATTTCTCGCTTAACACTAAAATTATATCTGGCCTTTATCACATTGCTGTTTGCAGATCTTTGTTGTACATAAATTGGCTGCCATGTTTCCTACAATACCACAGTGAACTATACTTAAAAGTACTTCAATAGTTGTGAAATGCATTGATATGTCCGGTAGTCATGAAAGGTGCCACATAAATATAAGTCTTCAAAGAACAAAGAACAATACAGCACAGGAATAGGCCCTTCGGCCCTCCAAGCCTGTACTGGTCATGATAGCAACCTTTGCCAAAACCCTCAGCCCTTCCTTGTGCCGTATCCCTCTATACCCATCCTATGTGTTTGTCAAGATGCCTTTTGAATGCTGTTAATGTATCTGCTTCCACAACCTTCCCTGGCAACACTTTACAAGCACTCATCACCCTCTGCGTAAAAACCCTGCCTCGCACATTTCCACCCTGGGAAAGAATGCCTGCCCATCAACTCTATCCATGCCCCTCATAACCTTGTAAACCTCTAGCAGGTCACCCCTCAATCTCCGTCTTTCTAATGAAAACAGTCCGAGTCTATTCAAGCTCTCCACATAGCTAACACCCTCCAGACCAGGCAACATCCTGGTAAGCTTCCTCTGTACCTTCTCCAAAACCTACACATCCTTCTGGTAGTGTGGTAACCAGAATTGTGCGCAATATTCCAAGTGCTATACCAAGGTTCTATACAACTGTAGCATGACTTGCCAGTTTTTATATTCAATGCCCCATGCAACAAAGGCAAGCATTCCGTATGCTTTCTTGACTAGCTTGTCCACTTGTCTGTACCTTTAAAGACCTTCAAAGATCTGTGGACCTGCACACCAAATCTCTCTGACTTTCTATATTCCAAAGAGTTTTGCCATTTATGGTATATTTTCCCTCTATATTGGACCTACCAAAAATACTGTGAATTACCTCACATTTGTCCGGATTAAACTCCAATTGCCATTTCTCAGCCCAACTATCTAACCTATCTATGTCCTGCTGTATCCTCTGACAATCCTCATCACTATACATCTTTTCAGTAGTCATGTGGAGGACAGATTGCTGGACCGCAGTGACATTCTACGTGCCCTTTGCACATTGTAATCCGCAGCCATGATGGCCGTAGTTTGAGCTTGAATGGTCATTTAGGACAACCATTTAGGACTGAGTAAGAAGTTTTACAACACCAGGTTAAAGTCCAATAGGTTTGTTTTGAATCACTAGCTTTCGGAGGCAAGCTCCTTCCTCAGGTGAGCAGTGCTCCGAAAGCAAGTGATTCAAAACAAATCTGTTGGACTTTAACCTGGTGTTGTAAGACTTCTTACTGTGCTCACCCCAGTCCAACGCCAGCATCTCCACATTTAGGACTGAGATGAGGAGAAATTTCTTCACCCAGAGAGTCGCCCTGTGGAATTTGATACCATAGAAACAGTTGAGGCCAAAACACTGAATGTTTTCAAGAAGGAGTTAGGAATAGCACTTGGGGCGAGGGGGATCAAATGATATGGGGGGGGGGGGGAAGACTGGATCAGGCTTGGATGATCAGCCATGATCATAGCAAATGCTGGCCTAGCCAATGCCGCCTACATCCCGTAAATGGATTTTTAATGCGTAAGTTGACCTTACATGGCAGCAGTCTGTGATCTATTTCCAGAAAGATGTAGGTTGACTGCTATTTTGGCTCCAATGAAATTTGAGACAAGATATCAGATGCTGCATCACAGTTGGGTCCACTAGTGTACAGAGTAGGCCACCATTTCCATTCTTAATGGAATGGATTCCAAGCTTTGCACAAAGGTTTGTATGAAATTAGTGTTCAATTCCTCCATGCCCTGGAATTGATCACACTGAACTTCTGGTAAGGTTTCACCAATACAGGGAGGGGGAGAAAAAAGAATGCAAGTGAGTCAGTGCCTTAACAGTTCGACAAAGGCACCAGACTTTATCTCAATGATGGGCCCCAAGGTCCATGTGCAATATCTGCATCCTCTAATTCTGACCTCTTGTGCATTCTCTGTTATGTTTGGTCCACCATTGGTGGCTGCGTCTTCCAGTTGTCTGGGCCTAAGCTCTTGAATTTCTTCCCTACATCTCTTGGCCTCTCTATCTCGCTTTTCTCTTTGAGATACTTCCAAAAAGCCACCTCTCAGATCAAATGTTTGATCATCTGACCAAATATCACCATATGAGTTTCGGTGTCACACCTTGTTTTATAAAGTTCCTCTGAAGTGCCTTGGAATATGTAATTACTTTAAAGGCATGGCAAGTTATTTTGTTGCGGTTAAGGGCATATAGAATGCATGAATTGAACATGGCCTGAAAAGAGTGGGGCAAGGGTGGCCTATAACCACATTTTTTCTCATCTTTATTCATTGTATTTTGAATTGTAAAAGATGGATGTGAAGTGCCTGTTACAAACATTTCTGCAAGAGTTGTAACACGCCCGTTGCAAACAATATTGTGTGGTTAGCAGACTTACCTAGGATCTACATGAGCACGGGACTAACCAATGGATAATGATGTTGCATGGCCTGAGCTATAGTATTATGTTTTTGTATAGATCAAGAGAGAATTTTCTGATGGTTGTTACTTCTTTCTGGAAGCAGTAGCTAGGAAGGAGTAACAAGACTTCTTAGTATTTCTTGCAATTCTTCAAGGCAGCAAAATTCCATTACAGATTTAACTAATGTGATATCACAGTCTGTTAAAACCATTCTCTGCATGTTTCAACTTTTGTGTGACAATCAAGATCTCTTATTATTTATATTATTCTATAATTCAACATTGTTATAAACAATCCTGCAGTGCGAGGATAACTGGAGCACCCGGAGGAAGCCTATGCAGACACGGGGAGAGTGGGTCAAATTAGAGTGCTCTTATGGAGGGTCGATGCAGACTTGATGGGCTGGATGACCTCCTTCTACACTGTGGGGATTCTATGGATTCTAAACTGCATGATGTTAATAAATGCAGTGTGGAAGTGCAGAGTGTGTCCAGGTCGTCAATGAATAAGTCTTATTTGCTCCCCAGCCACATGTTTCTCAGTGGCATCCCATCGCTGGCTGCGGATTCTCTGTTCCAGAGGCTGACCAATGGGATTTCCCATTGTAGCCACACCATGCAGGCGGAAAACCCATGGGCGGGATTGTTCCAAAGGTGGACGGAGAATGCCGCCGGCAGAGAATTCACCCAAATGTCTTTAATTTACAGTTATAACAGAAAACGAGAGACCGAATTTTGTGGTTTGACCCCAAAAACATGAATATTAATGTAGAAATATCATTTGATAAAAACAACATAATTTATTCACTCACCATAAAGCAGTAATCCCTACTCATAGACACATACTTACGGTAGTTTAAAGTTGTCAGCTTCTTTGAAAAATCAAGGAATTTCTCATTAATATTATAAATATCATGAATTACTTAGCCTTTAAGCAATGATGTCCTTAATTTGACAAATATGTCTACACAATGAAAGTTACTAATTCCACTTAAACTTTTTTTGATTTTTGTAGTAAAGAAGACATCATTGATCCCAGTTTGAAGTTTCAGGTGTCCATTAGCACTATGCCTATAGCATTCAAAAAGTTATTGTATTTTATTCTGAAGCCTTTTGTAAGTATAAAAGTTCAGTCATGAATGGATTTGGGTGAGGGGAATATAAATAAGACAAGACATTAGAAATATATGTGTTGGCAGTCACTGCATCAGGGTGTTTGTGGCTATCATTAGGACTGAATGTTATGAGGGATATGCATTTGTTTCAATCCTAATCTATTTTATTCAAGTGAATGTGCTATTTATGTATCTTACACATGAAAACTTTAAGATAATGTAGTGGAGAGACCGATCAATGGGAAAGGAATGCTCAGAACACTGCCATCTTGCCTTTGGGGACCAGTGTTGACAGGGTTTCCTGGAACGACATAATACTTCCGCAGTTGGTTCTTGCATAGAGCTGTAGGTCTGCTAAGTTGCCATTCCAAGGTAGGAGCCTTAGCTACGTGGGAGAGGCACAGGTTGTCCACTTTCAGGATGGCAGAATGTCTTCCCCCTAATCAACAACTTTACCAATGCTCTTGTTAATACCACACTGCGAGCAGGGTCAGGATACCCTGTCGCATGCTGTGATGCTGCAGCCTCTATCCACCCCTCAAGGTCCAGAGTTGCTGGAGGTTGTGACCATGGCCATCTGAAGTATCCTCAGCTAACTATAAACACTGGGAATAGTAGGCTACTTAGTGGAACACTAGAATATGTAAATGAATACAAGACAGGTACTAAGGGTATATATAAGTGTGGTTCTTAATTATAAATTAAACACTGAAAAATTGCTGGAATATTCAGCAGATATGGCAGAATCTGTAGAGAGAAACAGTTTTTTGCTTGCTCCAAAAACCAATTCAAATTCAAATTGAAGCCAATTCATGGTTTCCACAAGAGAGACATTCAAGATCCAAGCTGACAAGGTCACCATGTGTTGGCCTCGATCTGACTCTTGGGGTGGGATTCTCCATCAGCCGACGGCATAATCGGGAAACGTGATTGGGCACAGAATCGGTTCGAACGCCAAAATCATGGCGGGCGCCAAATTTCACGCCAAGTTGCATTTCTACGTTGCCTCGACAGCGGCGTCAATACGTTCCAGAATGCACGCACAGTAAACACCGTTTGCACATCATTAGTGGGCCCGACTGGCAGCTTCCGTCCCATCCCGGGGTACAGGGTGGCCTGCCTCTCCTCCACCGCATCGAGAAGGGTTTTGAGTTCGGCATCAGTGAAGCGTTGTGCTGCTCTCCTCGCTGCCATCTTGTTTGCTGGGATGGTGTGTGCAGGGAGTGAAGTGTGTATATGCGGCTGCAGCTTGTCACCCTCCTGAATGTCAATCGCGAAACTGGTGAATCCAGCACGTTTCTCATTGGAATTGATTGTGTTCCAAGTGGCACCAGTGCTCGCCCCCCACTGAATCAGTCCAGGTGCGCTGCCAGTTTTGCTGCCGTGGAACTCCACGAATCCTACACAGATTAACTTGAGTTGTTAGATTATATTTTCTACATTTAGTGTTGATAATAAGTGCAGTGTAGTGAGTGAATGACCCATAGCCATTGGACTGAACAATAGCTATCAAATGGTGGTAGTGAGGACAGTGATGAATTGTAGACTGTTGCTATTTTACGAAGTCTTACAACACCAGGTTAAAGTCCAACAGGTTTGTTTCGATGTCACTAGCTTTCGGAGCGCTGCTCCTTCCTCAGGTGAATGAAGAGGTCTGTTCCAGAAACACATATATAGACAAAATGGCGAGACCATGCAGACGCTGCGACAACGAATGAACGGATGGCGAGACCATGCAGACGCTGCGACAACGAATGAACGGACATCGCGCAACAATCACCAGGCAGGAATGTTCCCTTCCAGTCGGGGAACACTTCAGCAGTCAAGGGCATTCAGCCTCTGATCTCCGGGTAAGCGTTCTCCAAGGCGGCCTTCAGGACCCGCGACAACGCAGAATCGCCGAGCAGAAACTTATAGCCAAGTTCCGCACACATGAGTGCGGCCTCAACCGGGACCTGGGATTCATGTCACATTACATTCATCCCCCACCATCTGGCCTGCGAAATCCTACCAACTGTCCTGGCTTGAGACAATTCACACCTCTTTAACCTGGGGTTACCCCATCTCTGGATCTGTAAAGATTTAATCACCTGCTAATGCTCGCATTCCTAGCATTGTTTGGCATCTTTGAATTTGTCTATATATGTGTTTCTGGAACAGACCTCTTCATTCACCTGAGGAAGGAGCAGCGCTCCGAAAGCTAGTGACATCGAAACAAACCTGTTGGACTTTAACCTGGTGTTGTAAGACTTCTTACTGTGCTCACCCCAGTCCAACGCCGGCATCTCCACATTGTTGCTATTTTGGAATAGGAACTTTGCTAATGCAAAATGTTCTGTATGAGCTGCTCTCAAAGAGCTCTGTCAGTTAGGGGCATGGGCGTCGATGCCTACTCATGCTCTTTCCTCCTCTTTGTGTTACTCCTGTGCCAACCTCTTTTCCTTCCTTACCTTCTGGCTACTCACATGGTGCAAACGGTTAATCTCTCATGATGTCAACATTGTGCAGCATACAGCGTTTAATGTTCTTGTCGGAACGGCCTGATATATACTATTAGAACACTTGTAGCTAAAGCTATAAACAATTTATTAACATTAACTGTGGGTCAAATATACAAAACAACAGATGAATAACAGTATGAACATACACAAACCATGAGCTCTCTCTCAGCTCCCTAGTCAGTCTTAGGTCACCTGACTCTAACATTCACTTATATACTAATGAGACTCCTAGTGGTCAGTTGGTAATTACAACATGACCATGATATCACAACATCCCCTTTCCTTTAAAGGAATAAATTAATATATTATCATCAGTATATTTACATGTGATATCATTAGCCTGAGCCTAACAGTATTAATTTTTTCTTTAAAATTTTAAAAACTGGTTTAACAAATCTATGTATGGGCGGGATTCTCCGTAATTGGCGCGATGTCCGCCGACCGGCGCCAAAAACGGCGCGAATCAGTCCGGCATCGCGCCGCCCAAAGGTGCGGACTTCTCCACATCTTGAAGGGGCCGAGCCCTCACCTTGAGGGGCTAGGCCCGCGCCGGAGTGATTTCCGCCCCGCCGGCTGGCGGGAAAGGCCTTTGGTGCCCCGCCAGCTGCCGCGGAAATGACTTTGCCGGGCGGCGCATGCACGGGAGCGTCAGCGGCCGCTCACGGCATCCCCGCGCATGCGCAGTGGAGGGGGTCTCTTCCGCCTCCGCCATAGTGGAGACCATGGCGATGGCAGAAGGAAAAGAGTGCCCCCACGGCACAGGCCCGCCCGCGGATCGGTGGGCCCCGATCATGGGCCAGGCCACCGTGGGGGCACCCCCCCGGGGCCAGATCGCCCCGCGCCCCCCCCAGGACCCCGGAGCCTGCCCGCGCCACCTGCTCCCGCCAGTAAGATAGGTGGTTTAATCCACGCCGGCAGGAGAGGGTTGACAGCGGCGGGACTTCGGCCCATCATGGGCCGGAGAATCGCCGGGGGATTCCCGCCGACCGGCGCGGCGCGATTCTCGCCCCCGCCGAATCTTCGGTGGCGGAGAATTCGCGACACGGCGGGGGCGAGATTCACGCCAGCCCCTGCCAATTCTCCGACCCGGTAGGGGGTCGGAGAATCGCGCCCTATATGTATATATATAAGAACAGCAAGCATAGTATGTACAAAAAGTCGACAAATTGAGTCGATCAGGTATTCTTCTGACTCTGGTTGATCTTCTCAAAGTTTGACCTTGCTGTTCAGAACTTGTAGATTCAATGTCCTGCATGATATTCTCATGCTCAGGAACTGCTGAACTATCTGACACTGCAGCTGACGTTGATTCTGATGTAGATTTGTGATCTCTGGTTTTCAAGAGCGCACAATGATCTCTTCTTAAAAACAACCGTTCCTCCGTCAGTTCATTGGAGAAAGGAGGTGCTACTTCTTCAAGTACAATGGCCTTTCACGACCAATTGCCTGAATCTTCTAGTCTCATAATGTCATCACTACTCAGTGGTGGTAAAGTTATAGACACTATCATAGAACTGCTTTTTGTTTTGCTTTAATGTTTTGCATTTCCTACAGTACCACTGCATTCTCCTCCTTCTTTTCCAAGTATGGAAGTGTGGTACCCAACCTTCAGTTCATGAGTAACTCTGCTGGTCATCTACCATGTGACAATGGTAACGCTTTATAATGTGATTATGGAAGATATGGATCAGATCGGCTTCCATTGCTTTCTGTAATGATTGTTTTACAATTTGTATGCATTTTTTCGTTAAGATCTTTGAGATCCATGCCTATACAAGCATCACCATTTTTTTGTTTCACACATACCATGGAATTTACCCCATTGATACTGGTGGTAGGGTACAAATGAGATTGACATGCAGATCTACATCTTCAGCAATTTCACTACTAATAGTTTGTATCGGTGCTTTAGATAATGCATCTTCTTTTAAAAAAATATTTTTATTCTTCTCCTTTTTCACATTTTCTCCCAAACTTGCACCCAACAATTAACAATAATCAGTAACAAATGTAATATCAATCCCCATATCAATAACAACGATCCCATCCTCCCACCAAACCCCAAACATTAGTCCGCATGTTAACATAAACAAATGACATAAAGGAATCAGGAATCACTCATAGCCACCATTAACACATACAGTCCCTCTCCCCCAACCTTCCCAGCCACCACCCCGCCTAATGTTCGATGTGATCCAATTCTCGATAGTGCATAATGAATAACGCCCATGAATTGTAGAACCCCTCCATCCTTCCCCTCAGTTCAAATTTGACCTTTTCAAGTGTCAAGAATTCCAGCAGGTCCCCCCGCCACGCCAGGGCACAGGGTGGAGAGGTTGATCACGACCATAACAGGATCCGCTTTCGGGTGATCAACGAGGCGAAGGCTACAACATCTGCCTCCGTGCCCATTTCCAACCCTGGCAGGTCCGACACCCTGAATATGACCTCCTGAGGGCCCGGGTCCAGTTTCATGTGCACCACTTTAGAGATTACCCTAAAAACCTCTTTCCAGTAATCCTCCAGCTTTGAACAGGACCAAAACACATGAGCGTGGTTTATGGGACCCCCCCCCCCCTCCCACAACATTCACATACATCTTCTACCCCCTCAAAGAGCCGGCTCACCCTCGCCCTTGTAAGGTGGGCTCTATACCCCACCTTCAGCTGTATCAGCCCCAACCTCGCACACGAGGTGGAGGCGTTCACCCTCCGGAGCACCTCACATGAGAACCCCTCCTCCATACCCTCTCCCAATTCTTCCTCCCACTTTGCCTTGATCCCTTCCGGCGGCGCCTTCTCCTCTTCCAAAATAGCCCCGTAAACCGCCGATACTACCCTCTTCCCAGTCCCCCTGGCGTCAGCACCTCCTCCAGCAATGTGGAAGCCGGCTCTACTGGGAAGCTCTGTATCTCCTTTCTGGCAAAGTCTCGAACTTGCTTGTATCTAAATATTTCCCCTGCTCCAGCCCATACTTCGCTCCCAGCTCCTTCAATCCCGCAAACCGACCCCGAAGAAACAAATCTTTTAGTGTTCTAATTCCTTTCTCCTCCCATCTCCGAAAATTTCCATCCCATTTTCCTGGCTCAAATCTATGGTTCCCCCGAATCGCCATTTCCCTTGACCCTGCCCCCAACCCGAAGTGCTGTCGAAACTGCCTCCAAATTCTCAACGAAGTTATTACTACTGGACTCCCTGAGATCTTCTTTAAATTATATCTCGTTGGCGAATGGTAGTGCACGAAAATCAGTGAATACATCATTGAATTTGTTGATAATGTTCTCAGAATCATTGGAGTGTTGATCCAATGCTTTGTGGATGCTATATACTAAATGCACTAGACCTAATTCTTCAAAAGACTGATCGCCTAATAATGAATCCAAGCCCTCGCATAAAATACAGAATGAGACGGGGTAAACTGTGTTCTTCACCACTACACTCAGGTCACAAGCACCATAACATTTAATGCTTGAACCATTATAGTCTCTCATAGATATTTTGTGATTTCTTCTAATCGGCTGAATTTTTAGATTTTTAAAATCAGCCATGCTGATTAAATTGGAAAAAGGGCGGTAACTGGAGTGCTTTCCTCCAAGAAGACGCCGCCATTACTGAGAAACATTTTAGAATGCTGTGCTGCTAGCTCATGAGCCTGACAAATCTTAACTGTTTGTTCCAAGGACAGCTCCAATTCCCTCAGCAACTGTTCCTTCAATTTATTTTTAGTCACACCAAACACAATTTGGTCCTGAATCATGGAAGATCCCACCACAGAAAAAGTACAGATTTTAGCTTTTAACTTTAAATCAGAAATGAATGATTTATGGACTCTTCTGTCTTCTGTAAACATGACCAAAAAACATAACATTCTAACTTCAATTGGACCATTGTACCATTCACTTCAAGAGGTAGCAGCCATTTGTCCTCATCAACCACATTTATTTAAAATGAAGTATCAGTTTCTGGAGAATTTTTTGATGTCTCTAAAAATTATTGTTTTGTCTTATTACTCCAACAAACAATGATGTCTCATCAGTGGAGACTGGGGGCGAAATTCTCCCGAAACGGCGCAATGTCCGCCGACTGGCGCCCAAAACGGCGCCAATCAGACGGGCATTGCGCCGCCCCAAAGGTCCGGAATGCTCCGCATCTTTGGAGGCCGAGCCCCAACATTGAGGGGCTAGGCCGACGCCGGAGGAATTTCCGCCCCCAGTTCCTTCCAAAGTGAATCACCTCACACTTCTCTACATTAAACGCCATTTGCCGCCTCTCAGCCCAGCTCTGCAGTTTAGCTATGTCCCTCTGTAACCTGCTACATCCTTCCACACTGTCGACAACACCACCGATTTTAGTGTCGTCTGCAAATTTACTCACCCACCCTTCTGCGCCCTCCTCTAGGTCGTTGATAAAAATGACAAACAGCAACGGCCCCAGAACAGATCCTTGTGGTACGCCACTTGTAACTGAACTCCATTCTGAACATTTCCCATCAACCACCACCCTCTGTCTTCTTTCAGCTAGCCAATTTCTGATCCACATCTCTAAATCACCCTCAATCCCCAGCCTCTGTATTTTCTGCAATAGCCTACCGTGGGGAACCTTATCAAACGCTTTACTGAAATCCATATACACCACATCAACTGCTCTACCCTCGTCTACCTGTTCAGTCACCTTCTCAAAGAACTCGATAAGGTTTGTGAGGCATGACCTACCCTTCACAAAGCCATGCTGACTATCCCTGATCATATTATTCCTATCTAAATGATTATAAATCTTGTCTCTTATAATCCCCTCCAAGACTTTACACACTACAGACGTGAGGCTCACCGGTCTATAGTTGCCGGGGTTGTCTCTACTCCCCTTTTTGAACAAAGGGACCACATTTGCTATCCTCCAGTCCTCTGGCACTATTCCTGTAGCCAATGATGACTTAAAAATCAAAGCCAAAGGCCCAGCAATCTCTTCCCTGGCCTCCCAGAGAATCCTAGGATAAATCCCATCAGGCCCCGGGGACTTATCTATTTTAAGCCTGTCCAGAATTGCCAACAGCTCTTCCCTACGTACCTCAATGCCATCTATTCTAATAGCCTGGGTCTCAGCATTCTCCTCCACAACATTCTCTTTTTCCTGAGTGAATACTGACGAAAAATATTCATTTAGTATCTCGCCTATCTTTTCAGACTCCACACACAACTTCCCATCCCTGTCCTTGACTGGCCCTACTCTTACCCTAGTCATTCGCTTATTCCTGACATACCTATAGAAAGCTTTTGGGTTTTCCTTGTTCCTACCTGCCAAATACTTCTCATGTCCCCTCCTTGCTCATCTTAGCTCTCTCTTTAGATCCTTCCTCGCTACCTTGTAACTATCCATCGCCCCAACTGAAACTTCACACCTCATCTTCACATAGGCCTCCTTCTTCCTCTTAACAAGAGATTCCACTTCTTTGGTAAACCACGGTTCCCTCGCTCTACGCCTTCCTCCCTGCCTGACCGGTACGTACTTATCAAGAACACGCAGCAGCTGTTCCTTGAACAAGCTCCACTTATCCAGTGTGCCCAACACTTGCAGCCTACTTCTCCAACCTATCCCCCCCCAAGTCACGTCTAATGGCATCATAATTGCCCTTCCCCCAGCTATAACTCTTGCCCTGCGGTGTATACTTATCCCTTTCCATCACTAACGTAAACGTCACCGAATTGTGGTCACTGTCCCCAAAGTGCTCTCCTACCTCCAAATCCAACACCTGGCCTGGTTCATTACCCAAAACCAAATCCAACGTGGCCTCGCCTCTTGTTGGCCTGTCAACATATTGTGTCAGGAAACCCTCCTGCAAACATTGTACAAAAAACGACCCATCTAATGTACTCGAACTATATCTTTTCCAGTCAATATTTGGAAAGTTAAAGTCTCCCATAATAACTACCCTGTTACTTTCGCTCTTATCCAGGATCATCCTCGCCATCCTTTCCTCTACATCCCTAGAACTATTTGGAGGCCTATAGAAAACTCCCAACAGGGTGACCTCTCCTTTCCTGTTTCTAACCTCAGCCCATACTACCTCGGAAGATGAGTCCCCATCTAGCATCCTCTCCGCCACCATAATACTGCTCTTGACTAGCAGCGCCACACCTCCCCCTCTTTTGCCTCCTTCTCTGAGCTTACTAAAACACCTAAACCCCGGAACCTGCAACATCCATTCCTGTCCCTGCTCTATCCATGTCTCCGAAATGGCCACAACATCGAAGTCCCAGGTACCAACCCATGCTGCCAGTTCCCCTACCTTATTTCGTATACTCCTGGCATTAAAGTAGACACACTTCAAACCACCTACCTGAACACTGGCCCCCTCCTGCGACGTCAAATCTGTGCTCCTGACCTCTATACTCTCATTCTCCCGTACCCTAAAACTACAATCCAGGTTCCCATGCCCCTGCTGCATTAGTTTAAACCCCCCCAAAGAGCACTAACAAATCTCCCCCCCCAGGATATTTGTGCCCCTCAGGTTCAGATGTAGACCATCCTGTCTGTAGAGGTCCCACCTTCCCCAGAAAGAGTCATGTTTAAACCATGGCTGGTTTAGCACACTGGGCTAAATCGCTGACTTTTAAAGTAGACCAAGGCAGGCCAGCAGCACGGTTCAATTCCCGTACCAGCCTCCCCAGACAGGCGCAGGAATGTGGCGACTAGGGGCTTTTCACAGTAACTTAATTGAAGCCTACTTGTGACAGTAAGCGATTTTCATTTCATGTTCTTGTCGGATGGCCTGATTTGTATTACAAGAACGCTTGCAGCTAAAGCTATAAACGATTTATTAACAATAACTGTCGGTCAAATATACACAATACAACAGATGAATAACAGTATGAACATGCATAAACCACTAGCTCTCTCTCAGCTCCCTAGTCATTCAGACGTCACCTGACTCTAACTTTCACTTATATACTAATGAGACTCCTAGTGGTTAGTTGGTGAATTACAACACAACCATGATATCACCACACAGCACACCACCATAAATCGATAAAAACAGTCAGAGCTGCAGCCAGGCAGCAGTCTCCTCTGACTTCAGTCAACATTAGGGACAAATTACTTATCAACTTTGATTTCTATGTTTTACGGAACCAATCCCTTTTCGATGGTCATCACTAACAGTTCCCACCTGTCTGCATCATCATTTGCACCATTAATTGGCACAAATATTTATTTAATACCTTGGTCATACCTTTATTACTAGATTTTCCTCTTCGTCTTTTTTTTCTAGATTTGTTCTTCAGGTTTTGGCAATAGTACCATTTACTTGACCACCTTTAGATGCACCGAGAGCATTAAGGGACACTACATATTGTGAAACTGAAATCACAAATAAGTCAGAAGTAGGGATGGTAGTTTTTCTTCCTGGATGACATTATTGGACCAGATGAGTCTTTATCCCCCCCCCCCCCCCCCCCCCCCAAGTGTACAGCCTGGACTCAACGTTTCTACAGTCCTGCCTTAATTTCTGGTCCTTCACAATTGGTTGTGAAAGGCATTCCCTTAATTTCCCCCCTTAAAGTGCAGTCGATACTGAAATAGATTATGAAGTAGCAATATTTTGATCTCATTTTTATTGTAAGATGTGATTGAATGGGAATGGCAGTGACCACATCAGTGCCTTTGCTGTAATGGTGGTGATATTCATGACACAGCAGTGCCCTTTATTGACATTTCTTTTTTTCATTAAGAGTCCCAGAGTCGCAGATGGTTTCAAGGCATTGACTGAAATAAGGTGAGTTATAAATTATGAAGAAGAGTGAAAAGATGTGTTTTTGCATATTTTAGTTGCGATTTTGGTGAGCTATTTCATAGTTGACGCTGATTCTTCATAAAGCACATCACAAGAGAACTCTGAGACGGTAATGTTCTCTGATGAACAAGTTATTTACAAGTAAAATTGCACAACAGGCCCAATTTAAAAAAAAGCTTAAAGTGCATATCTAGAAACATAATTTTGGTCGTCATAAAGTCATCAAATCATAGAATCCCTACAATACAGAAGGAGGCCATTCGGCTCTTTGAGTCAGCACCAACCCCCAGAAAGATTACGCTACCTAGGGCTACTCCCCCACACACCCCAACCTATCGCCATAACCCTTTAACCTAACCTGCACATACCTGGACAATAAGGGGCAATTCAGCATGGCCAATCCACCCAACCTGCATATTTGTGGACATCTTTGTGTCACTGATTGGAGTATCTGTTTGCAGCTCCTTTAAATAATATTTTTGAATGTTAGGCATTGCAATCTTGGGAGGTCTCTCTCTTTCTCTATCTATCTCTGTTACAAAAGGTTCCAGTTCTACAACACACTGGAAACTCTGTATTCTTCCAATTCTGACCACTTATGCATCATCTTCATGCTGTTCTGCACTGTTGGTAGCTACACCATCAGCTGCCAATCCATAAATTCTGGAATTCCTCCCCTCTGCAAATCCAAACTAAAAAGAGAAAATGCTGGAAACACTCAACAGACTGGTCAACATCTATGGAGCGAAGAAGGCAAAGTCATCAATTCAGGTCAATGACCTTCGAAGAATCAATAGTCCTGGGTTGTGGACAGTTTTTCTTTAGACCTGGGAATGGGTAATCCATTTATTCTCTGTACTCTGAGGTTAAGTATAACAAAATTAATATTCTAAAATATGTTGAAAATTTCTCAGGAAAGTGGATTGGAAAGGGAATTGAAAATGCAGCTTGCTAAATAGAGCACTTTAATTTTCAAATATCAGTGTAAGTCTTCTGACCTAAAACACATTGCTGGAAGAAATGATGCGGTTAACTTGCAAAAACACATGGTACAGGATATTTGACAAAGGGTGAGGGAGATTTGGGGCAGGATTCTCCGTTTCTGAGACTAAGTGTTGACGCCAAAGCAGAATACGTGGACTTTCACCACAGAAAAACTGGCGCCACATCTGGACCGATTCCGCTATTGCTAAGATGCTAGCACCAGAGCCATGTGGAACACATTCAATTCTAATGAGAAACGGTGCCGGATTCGCCAGTTTCACGATTGACACCCAAAGGCTGACGAGCTGCCGCCGCAGATAAACAATTCACCCTCCACACACACCATCCCAGCCAACAAGGTGGCAGTTTGGAGAGCAGTCCTGAGGTTAACGGATGTCGAGCTGGAGACCCTCTTTGACGCGGTGGAGGAGAGGCGAATGACCCTGTACCCCGGCCCGGGAGGAGGCTGGCAGCTTTTGTCGTGCCTGGGCGCAGGTGCCAGAGGCCATGAGCGCCGTGGGCAACACCATTCGGATGGACCAAAAGTGCCAGAAAAAACTGCACGACTTCCTCAGGGCGGCCAGGGTGAGTACGTAGCAGTGTGCCCCTGGCACTAAGCCGGCCCCACACACCCGTAATGCTACCCCCCCACCCCGGCCCCCGGAGGATGGCCGAACCTCACATGGTACCACATGTGGGTACCCATACCAGCTGCCATGGTCTGGTGACCTGCCCACTGAGGCCATCACCTACCCACCCTCTGGGCTGCATGCATCGGATTGTCTAACACTGTCGTTTTATGTATTCCCACCCCCCCCAAGAGAAGGCCGCTCACAAACGCTGGGAGTGGGAGAAGACAGGAGGGGGACCGCCGGACCTGCGGCCCCTCACCATGCCAGAGCAAAGGGCCCTGGACATGGTTGGTGGCCCGGAGGAAAGTAAGGTCACCGAGGTGGACTCGGGCGTTGGCGCGGAAGTGAGACCCTGCTGAGTTGTGGTTCCCCATGACAAGCGTGTAAACCCCCCCAACTCCACCCCCACACCACCCTCACCCACACACCATTCTCATCCCCACACCATCGTCACGCCAACACCATCCTCACCCCCATCCACACCTCACTCTACACCACCCCCACACTACCACCCACGCACCCCTCCCCACGCCTATTCCCTTCATCCCCAGCCCGCGGTCTAATCATGCGTCATGTTTTGTGTCTTGCAGGACCTGCTAGAGATAGGGTGGGCCCACCTGGTGTCCCCCATCCCCAGTGCCACAGCCGGAGTCCCCCTGTGAGCCAAGCAGTGATGAGGAGAGCAGCTCGGACACCAGCCCTCCGCCCGAGACTCGGGACACCCCAGAACTGGGGTCTGAGGATGACAGAGTTCCTGTCACAGCTGTCTCCGACACCCTCCACCATCCCAGAGACACTCACCTCGGTTGGGCACTTTAGTGAAGAGGCTCCTGGGACACTATCTTGTGCACACCACACAGCTGCTCCGGTGCAGCAGGTGGAGGTAGGAACTCCCGATGGGGAGGACGGTCGGAGGGCAGGCCGACCCGAGGAACTAGCTGCCATTCAGACGGGCCTCCGGCTTCTGGAACGGACAGTCCCATCAATTGTGTAGATGCAGTCGCAGAGCCATGGACTACATGAGGGGCTGTCGGCGAGAATTCAGTACCTGCAGGCGCAGTTGGGGGAGTCGAACCGCGTGCAGGAGCAAGAGGTGGTGCCAGCCATGCGTGCCACTCAAGCCAACACTGCACGGGTGACATCCGCGGTGGAGGCATTGGGAGCAATGATTTTAGCTGTGGATCAGCGTGTCCAAGGCCTCGGGCGTTCTGTGCCGGCGCTGGCCGAGGCCCAGGACAGGGTTGCCGCTGTTATATTTTAAATAATGACTTATCTTAAATATATATATTACTCTTGAATCCACCAGAATGATAAAATGACCAATAGTCTTCTTGTTGAAAGATGAACTATTTAGTGAGTAATAAAATAATAAACTGTGAGTTCCTTTACTCAATACTAAACTAACAATAAAGAATTAAAGTACAATACAGATAACTATATAAGTATACACTGTTATAACAAACTAGTTCTAACTTCTCTCACGCTAGCTATTCTATGTCTTGCTTGTTCACTGTTCTGGATCACACTCTCTAACTAACTAAAAAAAGCGTGAATCCGGTTCTCATAGTATCTGACTGAGACATCAAGTGTTGAAATGACTGTACAATGTTTATATACATTGATCATGTATATTGATATCTGAATATCACTACAGCCGCCTCACAGGCAACCATGTCCCAGAGCCACCTGGAGATCGCAGCGGCGCCCCTGAGCATGGCCCAGTCACAGTAGACCAGGGCTGGGAAAGTCGGCGACATTGCCCAGGCACTGGCCAACATGGTGCAGACACAGAGGGAGGTGGCCCAGTCCCAGAGGGAGATGGCACAGTCACTGGCTGATGTGACACAGACTCATAAGGTTGTGGCGCAGTTGTAATGTGATGTAGGGCAGTCCCAGACTCTTTGTGCTCCTTGGCCGCGGGCATGCAGACCCTGGTCGAGACCAGAGCGGGCCTCCAGGACTAGCAGTGTCAGGTGGGGGAGGAGCCTCAGGGATTAGCTCCACTCGCTCCCCTGTCCCATGGAGTAGCCCGGGGGCCATCAGGCACCCCGAGGGAGGAGGAGGTGATGGGCTTGTGCTGGTGGCTTCCGCAGGGGAGGTAACGGAACACCGCAGCACCTCGGACTCCCCCCTCCTGTCCTTTGTGCATCTGGTGGGCAGTGGGCAGAACAGGGTGGCACCATGCCACCGGGGACACCTGAACAGCATCCGGGCCCATCCAGGCCCGGTTGCCCCAGAAGACTCCCGCCAACGGGGACCCATGTTGCAGGGTGGGAATCACAGCAGGCTGCCTCCACCTAGGACTAATGTTAGGCCAGAAAGGTAGACACCAGTTAAGTTGGCACAGTTACAGGGCACAGTTTAGATATAGGGGCTAGGGCACAACCCTGTATATATTTATTCACAATAAACACCTGTTACAACCTGCCTCAGTGCTCTATCTGATGGTTGTGAGGAGCTGGCTGGTCTGGTGGGGGGGAGGGGGGGTGGGGGTGGACTGTGTGGGTGGCCGGTACTCCCCCCTCCTCCACCCCCCCCCCCCCCCCACACACACACACAACCCCCCCCCCCCCCCCCCCCCCGACTGTCTCCACCAACGCCACCCCAACGATCTGATGGGACCATGTGGTGGAATGGCCAGCTTGCCTGCAGGAATCACCCAGGTGGATGGTGAAAAGTGCGACCATGGGCAGGAGTCAGACTCGTCATACGATGCGGAGCATCAGAGCTCATTGCAGGGCGGGTTGTCATCATCCTCCATCCCATGGACCATCCCTGGTGTTACTGTCAACCCAGGGCCCCCGCCCTGTAGTGCGGCTGGTGTGTATCATGGAGGGGGTTGCATGTGGGGGTTGACTGGGGTGGAAAGTGAGGGGGTGTAGGGTTGGGATGCGGTATCCGTACCCCTCTGCTGTGCGATGTTGTGGAGGACGCAGCAGGCAGCCACGAAGCGGGTGACCCTCTCAGCATCATACTGGAGGGCCCTCCATAGCGGTCCAGGCACCTAAACCGCATCTTCAGAAGGCCGAAGCACTGCTCTATCACACTCCTTGTCTCTGTAAGGACTTCACTGTAGCAGCTCTCCGCATTGGTCTGTGGCTTCCGGATAGGCATCAGCAGCCATGACTGCAGCTGATGACCCCTGTCACCCAGGAACCAACCGCTCAGCCAGGGGGGGTGGGGGCCTCGAACATGTCAGGAATTGTCGAGTGTGCCAGGATGAAGGCGTCGTGCACACTGCCTGGGGACCAGGCACAGACGTCAATGATGCGCAGCTGTTGGTCACATATCAGTGCACGTTCATCGAGTGGAACCCCTTTCAGTTGCTGTAGGTGTTCATAGGGGACTTGCATCCTGTCAATCACACCCTGCACCCAGGACATCCTGTCGATGGTGGCGAACCCCATTGCCCAGGCATTCTGGTGGATTTGGTCCACATTGAAATAGATGTATTGCTCCATCTGGGCATATAGGGCTTTCGTGATGGCACAGATGCACCTGAGCATCAAGGTCTGTGAGATCCCGAACAGATCCTCAATCGGCGACTGGAAGGACCCCGTAAACGTTCAGGGCGACCCTCACCTTGACAGTCACCAGGAATGGGTGTATTTCCCCATACCCACAAAGCCGGAGTCTTCGACGGCATGCCTGATCTGGCAGGACTTTGAGTGACGGGCGGTGCCGGTACACACGAGGCCTCATGCGGCGATTCCTTAGCACCTCCTCCTCCTCGGTCTGCTGGGCAGCCAGCTCTCCAACCTGGGTGGCTGCCAACTGGCCCTCTGCTGCAGCACTGCTGCTGCCCGCTCCGCTGCTGCAGCTTCCTCCTCCTCCTCTAGCAGCTCCAGCTCGTGCAGCTGCAGGGCATCACCCAGGGCTGTGGCGACCAGCAGGAACACCACCATTGCTGGTTGAATTCCAATATCCATTGGCTGCAGGAGGTGAAGGGTTGCCTGTTAGCATGATGCATGAACCAGGTCCACCGGGCTACACGATGGCCCCTGTAGGCCCTGCGGACTCTGCTCCCGCATGTCCCCCCATATCCACCCCCATCCCCACACCCCTGGCCCTGTCAGTGCCCGGCACCATGGGGGCTCTGACCCTGGCACCCGTGCCTGCTGCAAGAGGTACCGTTGGCTGGTGCTGCCCTTGCCAGTGGTATCTCCACAGTTCCCGTCTGACACCCCACATGATGCCCCGTCAGCGGGTGGTGACCGGTTGGGGGGTTTGGTATGGCGGATGGTGGGGTGGGGGATGGGGTGTGGGGATGGTGGAGTGGGGGCACCCGTACGGCTGGTGTCACTCTGCAGAGTCAGGGGCCAAGGCAGGTGGTCAGTGGGGTGTGCAGAAAGATGGCCGCCTTGTGGGCCGCGGCAATGGCGGTCCATGCTAGGATACTGCCCCAGAGACGTAAGTGTTACCACGGCCCATGGCCTGTCCTCTGTCCCCCCTCAATCCCTTGGCTCTGGAAATCCCCCCCTCCCCCCCCCCCCTCACCCAACCGGCCAGTGTAAGGACATAGAACATAGAACATAGAAAATACAGCACAGAACAGGCCCTTCGGCCCACGATATTGTGCCGAACCTTTGTCCTAGATTAATCATAGATTATCATTGAATTTACAGTGTAGAAGGAGGCCATTCGGCCCTTTGAGTCTGCACCGGCTCTTGGAAAGAGCACCCCACCCAAACCCAACACCCCCACCCAACACCAAGGGCAATTTGGACATTAAGGGCAATTTATCATTGGCCAATTCACCTAACCCGGCAATCCACGCTTGCGCCTCACCATGTCCAACCTCCTCTCGCTCCCACATCAGCCACGGCACCTGTTTCTCGATTTTTAAAAACACAAGTGAACTTCGCCATCGGGAATTCCCCCCAGTGGAGGCGGAGAATAGCGGAGGCCTCAGAGAATACTGGGGCATGCCTGCTAATGATATGCCAACAGTGTTTAATTTATAGGCGGAGTGGAATGCATTGACAGCACTGCCAAGACATTGGAGAATTGCAATTTGATGTGAAACCTGTGCCCGCCACCATTTCAGCGTCAGAACCGAATTCTCTGCCCAATCGTGTTTCCTGATCCTGGTGTCAGCTGATGGAGAATCCCGCCCATGATCGCTATAAGGGGTAGAGGTGTTATGGAATCATAGGGTCTCCCATTATGGCCAGGGGACGCAAGAAAATCTAAATGTACCTGGGCCTTCTGCAGGCCTTATGGCCCCAGCTTTTGCTGGTGGGTCTTGGACTGTGCAGTTCTTAGTCAACCCATAAGGGGATCAAGGGTTATGGGTTGACTAGAAAGCAGGAGAATGGGGATGAGAAAAATATCAGCTATGATTGAATGGCGGAGCAGACTCGATGGGCCGAGTGGCCTAATTCTGCTCCTATGTCTTAAGGTCTTATGGGCTTAATCAAAATGGCATCTATGTCTATATGTTATTGTCATACAGTGACTTTTTCTAATTTAAGAAGATCTCTGATTTTTGAGGCCTCATGTCTGCATGAATGATGATGTGACTTGTGCATGAGTAATACTAATCTGTAATTTCATTGGCTGACTTAACATACACTGAACTGGTTGAAAAGGATTTTTTAAAGACCAAATAATGGACTGACAAAATATGGCTGCCACAAGTCACCTGATGTCCGGCATTGCCAGTGGCCAGTTTCTGTAAAGTTCACGTGTGGGATACAATTCAGACATGCTACGACATCCTTCTCTGGAATTTCACAGCTGAGGATCTCAAGGATTACTTCTAAGGGGTTTACTGAAATGTACTGGACACAATATCTATCTTCCTATAAAACTAATGCTCCAGTGGAGACAGAAGTCTGCTACAACAATAATTATGTGAAAGATGTTTTTCTAGCTCACCAAGCTGGATAATAACTCATTCACGGGATTAATGGCTTTGACATCAGAGAATCTAATCACTCTGACCATGGAACAAAAGCAACTGCCTATTCAGACACAGATAAACACACCCTTTCTAAAATCATTATAAGGGACAGTGAGGTGATGTGACTGAAGTAAACATTTTGAAATCTCAAATACAGTCAGAAGTGGTCAGTAGTCTGGAAAAGCTGCCAGTGAAGTAATAAGGAGCTCCCTTCCCTCCTCTCCCAGGTTAAGACCCTGGGTGGGATTCTCCGATTCCAATGAAAAATGGTGTCCGATTCGCCGGGGTCGGGATTGCCACTCGAGAGATTGAAAAGTTGCAGCTGCATATCAGCACTCCACTCCCCACACACAATGATTAGCCAACAAGATGGCAGCGCGAAGAGTGGCACCCTGGTTCACGGACGCAGAGCTCAAGTCCCTGTTGGACGCAGTCGAGGAGAGGCGGGCCATCCAGTTCCCCGCGGTGGGAGTGAGGCTGCCACCTTCCGCCTCTGTACATCGGGCCTGGGCGCAGGTGGCAGAGGCTGTGAGCACCGTGGGCCCCACCACCAGGATCGGACAGCATTGCCAGAAGAAGCTGAACGACCTCAGGGCAGCCAGGGTGAGTAACCAGCGCCGTTCTCCTGGCACCAACTTCCGTCCCACACACCAGAAACCTTTCCCCCCCCACCCGGCCCCCACCCAACGACAGCGTGTGCGCATCCCACCCGACACCACATGCCAGCACCAATACTGCCCGTCATAACCGGGTGCCCTTGCCACAAAGGCCACCAGCTGCCCACCCACTGTGCTATGCCCCTGTGCTGCATGCATCCGACTGCCTAACACTGTGTGCTTTTTGTGACTCTCCCCCCACCCTCCCCTAGGAGGAGGTGGCGCATAACCGCAGAGAGAGAGAGAGAAGACTGGAGGGGCATCGCCGGACCTGTGTCCCCAGATGTCCATCCCCACACCCACCGCCGGCCAGTCCCCCTGACCCTCTGCCCTCCGCACTGCACCCCTGGCCTCGTCCGTGCCCGGCACCGCGGGAGCCTCTGGCCCCAGTATCTATCCTTACCAGCCTAGGTACCAGTGGCCTGCCCTACACATGCCAGCGATACGCTCTGTGGCCTCAATCGGGCACCCTCTTGCGGCGCTGCTGTTTTTTCCTTGGCCATGTGATTTTCCCTGGCCGGTGGGTAGCGCCCAGCTGTGGGGGGACAATGGTGGTTGGCGGGGATGGGGGGGGCGCCCATATGGCCGATGTCACTCTGCGCAACCATGGGCCAGGGTGGACGGTCAGTGGGTTGTGCAGCATGGTGACTACCCTGCTGGTCCATGCTTGGATACCCCAGTTCTGGAGGGGTCACCCCGGCCCCATGGCCTCTGGCCTGGAAGTCACCCCTCCCCCCACCCCAGCCAGCTTGCCAGTTGCTGGACCGGAAGCTCGCGATTGCGTTTCTGGTTACATGACCTATGTCCTCTTTCTACCTCGACAACCATGGCCCCTTTGTCCAGAGTTGCCATCGGGCGCCCGGTGCCGGCCACGATTTCCAGTTGACGCCGAATTCTCCGCTTAATTGTGTTTCCCAATTCCGGTGTCGGCCGAGGGAGAATCCTGCTCCTCATCTTTTACAGCAAAAAAAAGCGCAAAAATAGTGAATTTTGCATCGAAAGGAACCGCAGGTACAAAATTCATCAACTTCTGGAAAAGGCAGTGAAAAAGGAAATTGTCTCCGGCAATTGCAGCTCCTGGAATTTAAAGTAACTTGGAGCAAATTTCTGCCAGAACCATAGTGACCAACCAAGAACTCGCATACAGTGAACTCTCATGGTTTTACCCTTTAGCATTGAACTTAAATTTAACTAAGTTGTGTTCTTGTAAGTGTATTTTTTATTCATTTACGGGATGTGGGCACTGCTGGCTAGGGAAGCATTTATTGTCCATCCCTAGTTGCTCTTCAGAAGGTGGTGGTGAGCTGCCTTCTTGAACCGCTGCATTACCTGGGGTGTAGGTACACCCACTGTGCTCTTAGGGAGGGAGTTCCAGGATTTTGCCCCAGCGCCAGTGAAGGAGCGGCGGTATATTTCCAAGTCAGCCTGAGTGGCTTGGAGGGGAACCTCCAGGCGGTGGGGGTCCCAGGAATTTGCTGCTCTTGTCCTTCTAGATGGTAGTGGTTGTGTGTTTGGAAGGTTTTGTCTAAGGAACTTTGGTGAGCTACTGGTGTGCATCTTGTAGATGGTACACATGGCTGCCACTGTTCGTTGGTGGTGGGGGGTTTGAATGTTTGTGGAAGGGGGAGCAATCAAGCGAGCTGCTTTGGCCTGGATGACGTTAAGCTTCTTGAGTGTTGTTGGAGCTGCACTCAACCAGGCAAGTGAAGAATATTCCATTACACTCCTGATTTGTGCCTTGTAGATGGTGGACAGACTTCGGGGGGTAAGGAGGTGAGTTACTCGCCGTAGGATTCCTAGCCTTTGGCCTGCCCTGGGAGCCAAAGTGTTAATGTGGCTAGTCTAGTTCAGTATTAGATCAATGGTAACCCCCAGGATGTTGATTGTGGGGGATTCAGCAATGGTAATGCCATTGAATGTCAAGGGGCGGTGGTTGGATCCTCTCTTGTAGGAGATAGTCATTGCCTGGCACTTGTGTGGCGTGAATGTAACTTGCCACTTGCCAGCCCAAGCCTGGATATTGCCCAGGTCGTTCTGCATTTGAACATGGACTGCTTCATTATCTGAGGAGTTGTGCAGTCATCCGCAAACATCCCCACTTCTGACATTATGATGGAAGGGAGGTCATTGATGAAGCAGCTGAAGATGGTTGGGCCGAGGACACTACCCTGGGGAACTCCTGCAGTGATATCCTGGACTTTTCCCCATAACCCTTGATCCCCCTATTAACCTATTTATCTCTGCCTTAAAGACACTCAGTAACTTGGCCTCCACAGCCTTCTCCGGCAAAGAGTTCCACAGATTCACCACCCTCTGGCTGAAGATATTCCTCCTCATCTCTGTTTTAAAGGATCTTCCATCAGTCCAAGGCTATGCTCTCGGGTTCCAGTTTCTAGCGAAAACACCTTCTCCACTTCCACTCCATCTAGGCCTCTCAGTATTCTGTAAGTTTCAATTAGACTCCCCCCTCATCCATCTGAACTCCACCGAGTTCAGACCCAGAGTCCTCAACTGCTCCTCATATGACAGGAAATTTGTTCTCTCCTCCAACCACCCTCTGGGCGAAATATATTGTCCTGACATCACTTTTACTCCTACTGGCAATTATTTTGAATCTGTGCCCTCTCGACTTTTATGCTGTTTTGAGTGGGAAAGGCTTCTCACTATTTACCCTATCCATACCCCTCAACATGTTGAATAGCTCTATCAAGTTTCCTCTCGGCTTTCCTTTCTCCAAGGAAACAGTCCAAGTCTCTCCCATCTCTCCTTATAGCTTAATCCCTGGAATCATTCTTGTCAATCTGCACTCTCTACAATGCCTTCACATCCTTCCCCATGCTCTGACTATCACAGTCTAGGTCATTAAAATATATCAGAAGAGCAAGGGTCTCAACACTGACCCCTAGGGAATTCCACTACAAACCATCCTATGGAGGAGGTAATGGCGTAGTGGTATTGTCATTGGACTAGTCAAGAGACTCAGTGTACAGCTCTGGCCTTTCAGGATCAGATCCCGCCACTGCAGATGGTAAAATTTGAATTCAATAAAAATCTGGAATTAAAAGTCTAACGAAACCAATGTCGATTGTCGTAAAATCCCATCTGGTTCACTAATCTCCTCCAAGGAAGGAAATCTGCTGTCCTTACCTGGTCTGGCCTACATGTGACTCCAGACCCACAGCAATGTGGTTGACTCTTAACTGCCCCTCAAGGGCAATTAGGGGTGGGCAATAAATGCTGGCACAGCCAGCGATGCCACGTCCCATGAACGAATAAAACAAAAATCTGAAAGACAAGTATTTATCACTGCTCTCTGTTTCCTGTCACTCTTGTCCAAGTGCTTACTTTATTCCATGAGCTAGAATATTGCTCACAAGTCTGTTATTTGGCACTATGCCAAATGCCTTTTGAAAATCCATATAGACCAACCACATCAGTAGAATTGCCCTTACCAGCCTTCTCTGTTACCTCCTCAAAATATTCCAGCAAGTTAGCTAAACATGATTTTTCCATAATGAATCCATGTTGGCTTTCTTCAATTATCCTGCATTTGTCGAAGTGATTACTGATTTTGTCCTGTTTTCAGACATTTCCCTACAACTGAAGTCAAACTGATTGGCATGTAACTTTAACTTAAAGCATGTTGGCTTTATCCCCACATCCCTTTTTAAACAAGGGTATAACATCCACAATTCTCCAGTCCTCCGGCACCACCCTTGTATCCAAGGAAGGCTGCAAGATTATCACTAGTGCCCCTTCAATTACAACTCTCTTTTCCCTCAGTACCCTTGGATACATCTAACCCACTTCTGGTAGCCCATCAGTTTAAAGTAGAGATAACTTCTCCAACACTTCCTCCATCTCAATTACAAATTCTTCAGTGTACCAGTTACCTCCTTTCTCATCTCAGCCTGGGTAACTTCCTTTTCCTTTGTAGAGACAGATTAAACACACCTGCTTTTTCTCCCATCTCTATGTGTAACTCTCCTTTCTATCCCCAATCGGTCCTCCTCTTTCTTTTACCATCATTTTATTATTTATATGCTTATAGAAGACCTTGGATTCTCTTTATATTAGCTTCCAATCTCATTTCATGGTCTCTCCTTGCTCCCCTTAGTAGTTTTTTCACTTTCCCTCAGGTCCTTCTATGTTCAGCCTTCTCCAATGTATTTTCTACCTGACACCTGTCATATATACACTTCTTTCTTTTGAAAATGAAAATCGCTTATTGTCACAAGTAGGCTTCAAATGAAGTTACTGTGAAAAGCCCCTAGTCGCCACATTCCGGCGCCTGTTCGGGGAGGCTGGTATGAGGTGCATTTGCCAGTACATTTAGTTCTCTAACTAAGCTAGTCTCAACTAATAATGATGACAAACACGTGAAAAAAGTGAAACCAATGTAATGTGAATTACTTACAAGTGAAATTTAAACTAAGAAAAACACCCATGCCACCTGTGTGTTCTCAATATGTCTCATGTTAAATGCAGTGGAGTTGGGCAGGAAAGTTTGAGTTGTGATGCAGAACCTCCCTGTTTGACCAGGAGGCTCATTTATAGCTCATCTGTAGCTGTGGTGTCTGACAGTGGGCTTCATCACTGAAAAACAACTGCTGTCACAGAATCACATGTTTCCTGTGCACAGTGTTGGCACCTTAAATTTAACCCCCGTGGTAAGCAAGAGGAAGTGGCACACATTTTCGGCCTGTTGTCAGCAACAGCGTACCATTGGCAAAATTCCACTCTGTTTTTTTGAATTGGTGACGGTCAACATGAACCGATCAGATCAGTAGAAAACAGAAATAGAAGCGTCAGAACCAATTATTTTTTTTCTACCTGAGACAACAAGGTTTTCAGATGCTGGGCAAGAGTCAGCGGCCTCATCGCGCCCGATATGGTGTCGGGAGGAGGCCAAGGAACCTGGTGAGAGGCCTCTCGCGAGATTCGCAACACTATAAATGTCTCGTGAGATTGAACGGAATCTTGCAAGGTGTCGTGATCTGGATACGGCTCATTTAAATCTACATTCGCTGGATTCACCCGGCCCCCGGGACTCATCGGCTGCACCTGGCTGACCTCACCAGGGTGCCGTTTGGTTCCTAGTCCACACAAACATGGACAGAGAGTGGAGGGATCTCCCAGGCCATTGGAGGCCCCGGGTGGTCAGGGACAGGACAGGGTGGCACCCTGTCACTCCCCTTGCACTTTGGCATTGCCAGGGTGCCTGAATGGCACTGCCAGGCTAGAAGGGGTACTGCCAGGGTACCAGGCTGCAGTTCATGGGTGCCCATAAGCCAGGTTGGCACTGCCAGGGAGGCCGGGGGGGCTTGCCAGGTTGAGGGCGTAAGGTTGGTTTCCGGGGCCTCACTAATGTTGGGGGGTGAAAGATGGTCAAAAACAGGGGGGGGGGGTGAGGCTGAAATTGGGGGGTGGAGGAATTGGGGAAGCCTTCCAAAATGGTGCCCCAATCCATGAGGAACATTTCCTGCTGGCAAACTGGAGCTTGCCAGCAGGAAATTCCTCTAAGTGAGGCCTCGATGGAGAGAATCTCCCTAAAGCCAAAATAAACCCGTCAAAGTGCTGTTGAATAGCGGGATGTTCCTCACGTCTGCTGTATCGCGCCCGAAAAAGATGTTTTTATTGCGAAGTTAGGATTTTACTTCAATGTTACTGTGATATAAGGTGCAGACCACTGGTGGTTGGCAACACTTGCTCCTGTCATTAATATCTGTACCTTAGCTGGTTTCAGCTTGTTTATCCATGCATCATTAAAGTGTCTTTGTTCCTGTGGCGGGATTGGGAAAATGCACCCACACAACTTATATTACAGCAGTCAATTTACAAATGAAAATATTATGAGTGGCAATAGTGACAATAAAGTGGATTGCTGTCTCCATAGCCTGGAGACAGTCAGTTGTACATGTATTTTAAAGCACATGCTTCAGCTCTTCATATCAGATCAAGGAAACCAGTTTTTGTGCGCCTTATTTGTTTTAATGACAATGATTCTTAATATAATGATTCTTAGTTATATAGAAGAATAGAAACTGACGAATGTGATATAAAATAGTTACTTTAGAGATATTAGTTACTGTAATGTAGAGATAGGCCAGTCTCATTCTGGTGAGTTCACAGACAAAGGATTTCAGACCACATGGCAAAGCAGGAAGAGGTGTGTCCACCAAAGGAGGAGAAAAGGATGCTGGGTAATAGGGGCCAGAGGAAGGGATTGGAAGTGAGCCAATCAGAATATATCAGCAGGTCAGGAGGGATATAGGATGACCTATGGGCATCGTGTATGTGAAACTTGATGCCATTTGAATGTATCAGTACAGACTCCTTTGTTCTACAGCCTCACTTGATTCCAGAAGTCTACGAAGCCGGATGTGCTTCGTGCTCCTGAGAATTGAGGAAAGCTTGCAAGCTAAATAAAATAACTAATGCTGTACCTGCAAATCCATCTCGACTTTTATTGAGGCCAGACTGACGGGTAAAGAAATTTGGGATTTGACAATTGGTGCCGAAAACCCCGGATTTCTCAAGACAGTTCTGACCAACTGCGAAATCAGAATTAGACTGATTATGAACAGGAGGATGGGGAAAAAGGGCCCACAATGTACAGCTGGAAAATGACCGCGCATTGATTTTTCCCCTCTTCTTATCGTCTGATTAGTCTGGTCACTCGCGGTTGGTACGGAAAGATCGTCTCGACGAAATCAAAGGTCAGTCTGGGGATTAGAAATTTAATTGATGGGATTTCATATTGTTGATTCGGCTTGGGTTAGGTTTTGGGTTGATGGGACATCTAAAATGATGATTCAATTCCAAGTATAAGTGTTTTTATGGCTGATGGGACTTCAGTAGATGGAGGTTCAGTCAAGTATAAGTGTTTTTATGGCTGATGGGACTTCAGTAGATGGAGGTTCAGTCAAGTATAAGTGTTTTTATGGCTGATGTGACTTCAGTAGATGGAGGTTCAGTCAAGTATAAGTGTTTTTATGGCTGATGTGACCTCAGGATGAGGGTTCAGTTCAATGAGTGTTTTTAAATCTGAAGATGATTCAATTCCATGTGTGAGTGTTTTAAATCTATAGTTGATTAAGCTAAAAAAAAATTGTACCCTTGGACTGTAGTGGCGAAAAACGCAGTTCTGAGGACTAGTTGAGATTGTGGGGAATTGCTTGGATAAATTTCAAGACAAGAACATCCTGTCTTGAAAGATGGATGCTGCATATTGGTTGAAGCAGAAGTCTCTCAAAGGGTTAACAGCAGCAGCCAAAGTTAAACACGACAGACAGTGCTTCTCACTCAGGCCTTGAGATAACAGCAGCAGCCTGTAGTGTAATCGGATACCTTTCCTTTGAGTCAGTGAACTCCAGCAAAGTTACGTTTTGAATTAATTGAAGGAAACCAGTGAGTTTCTCCACCTCTTTGATAAAAGTTATTATTTTCGAAAGCAATTGATTGAAATTGCCAGAATCTTAAGTTTTACTTACTTGAAATAATGTTTATCTCATTTTATTTGTGAATTAATAGAAACTTAAAGAAGATCACTGACACCATTTTAAAAAGTGTAAATCTGGAGATGATAGTTGACTTTGCCAACATTTTTGTGAATGTAAGAAAAACTTGTTAAAAGAAAAATTGTTAAGATAAAGAATTAATTAAGTTGTAAATGTTATACAAGTTGTGTTAAGCAAATCATAAATTTAGTTCTGAGTTGAGATCAGAGCTAAGCTTGCAAGTTGCAGTAATTCAATTTGAATTTTCAAACATTTTTAAGTTTTAAAAGAACACTGTTAGAACCTTTTCAATCGTTTTGCCAAGAAAAAAAAACGCGCAAGTAGAGACAGGAAAGTCTCGGGTCAAACAAAAGATGAGCTACGTAGTTCAATGGCTGGCCTTGAATTGACAGAAAATGATTAATTCAATAATTTAAAAATGTCAGTAAAAGTTTTGACTGCACCTGTAGCGTTGTCTGCACTAATTCCAGAACCACCAGAGTATAATAATTTATATCCAGTCACTGCTCCCCAGATTCCAATCATGCCAGTAACTCCAGCCCTTTTTCGTTGATAGTGTGGGTCCTGATTTACCATCTTCACGATCAGTAGAGAAAGAGGAGCTCTGTTCCGCAAGCCCAGTTAGCTCTAGGACCAGATCTCGGACAGCGAGAGAAGGGCTTGATCCTAACCAGAAACAATTAAGCATACCAACTAAAGCCCTCCAAACCAAGGGGAAACAGCAAATTTCAGAACAAAGGGAGCTGCAACAGATGATTTTGAAGAGAAAGAACTCCCTCTAGTGACAGGGGGGGACGTCAAAGTCTTGGAAAAACCAGAGGTAATAGCTAGAGTGCCCCCTGGTGAGACTCGGAGACAGTTGCCGATTAGGAAGATACCAATCACCTGAATTATGCTAGCCACGCCGCACTTCAGCAAGCCCATGCGTTAGACGACGATAGACGGACACAGATTCTGAATGCGTTGAATAGCACATTTCAAAAGCCCATAAATATTTCTGCTATCTTAGACGTAAAACCTAAGAAGACTGAAGAGCCAGAGGAATTTCTGGAGCGTTTTAATGAAATCTACCGTGGGCAGTCAGGCGACTTGCCATATCAAAATGGTCAGAATTCCCCTCAATATTGTGCTATGTTAATGCATTGCCTACCACCTTCTGTGGCTACTGCTGTGAAATGTAATAACATGAATTGGACAGAGAACGACCCTTCCCAGATGGCAAGGGCAGTCAGATTTTATTGGAAGGAGGGTGTAGGCCAGGAAGGAGGCTCAGTTACAAAGGTTAAGACTGAGTATGTAATGAAAAAGGATGATCTGCGACCCCAACAAGCGGCAGAAATGGTAGTTTACCAGCAGGAGCCCCAATATTGTGACTTTGGGTGGGTGGATCAGCGAGGGGGAGGATACCAAACCCACCCAAAGGGACCCTTAGCTCCTTTCTATGGCCCACCGTATGCATCAACAGCTTTACAACTGCCACCCCCTCTGAGGGGCCATTGGTCTACTGGGAGAAGAGGACGGGGCAGATATAGAGGGAACAATGCATGTTTTAATTGCGGCCGTGCAGATCACTGGCAACAGGAATGCCCCTTTAAAAGACAGGCAGCAGAAGGAGATTATCCGACCCAAAGGAGGGGGTACCCACCAAGGGGAGGACAGACGAGATACACTGACTTCTCCCAGGCAAACCCTTTCCCAACACAGGATTGACTAGCTAATTTAGTCATAAGGACTCTCCAATCGGACAGGGAACCTATTATCTCTCTGCAGATAGGAGATCAACTTCGCTCATTTGTAATCGTCACTGGAGCAGCCATGTCTTCTGTGCAATCAGAACTTCGACTACCACTATCCGACCACACGCAGCAATTGTCGGGGTTCCAAGGACAGGTGTGTGAGTATCCTATTTCTGAACCTGTGACAGTCACTTACGAGAATAAGTCTGCAGATCATCAGTTTGTAGTGACTACTGGATTGGACTGTAACTTGTTGGCCCGAGATTTACTGTGTATCTTCCAGCTACAGCTAGAGTGCGGAGACGAGGGGGTAACGGTTAAATCATGGAGGATGAGACAACAGTGCTATATTTCTATCACCCCCCCAGTGGTGGACGTTAGACATTGAACATTCACTGCATCACGTTACCCTGGCCTATGACAGAACTGGACAAAACAGGGAGTTGGAGGACAAATACCGGCCATTAATTGGGACCAAATGGCCAGTCAAAGGTACAGCCACAGTCACGGGAAAAGAAGGTACAGCCGATTTTGTTACAATACCACCACATTTATGGCCACAGTCAGCTTCGGTAAGACCTCATATTACACGTCAGGTCCACGACCAGTACCATGCCAGGGATCTGGGGCAAATGGTAAGGAGGGTAGTGGATTATTCGGATCCAACAGAGTACGCACTTCAAGTCATGCCGGACGGCACTGCCATAAAATATTTTGAGGTCCCTGAAACAATTAACACTCGACTTCAGCATCACTGGGGACATGATGTTTTGGAATATGTCAATCCACAGGTCTGGGCGAAATACCCATCACAAGAGGGAAAGACAAATGTTACACCTATTAAGGTAATGATTAAGGATCATGTAAAGCTACCTTCCATTCGGCAATACCCCCTGAAACCCCAAGCTGCTCCGTCTATAGACAAATTAATTCAAGAGCTGTTGCAACAGGGTATTTTGGTCCCTTGCCAATCAGAATGTAACACCCCCATACTTGCTGTGCCTAAACCAGCCAAACCAGACCAGTACCGATTAGTACAGGATTTACGTTCAATCAATGCCATCGCATAGCCGTTACATGCTCTCACCCTCCAACAGGATA